>NC_132792.1:63639343-63958177 GCF_048418805.1 Vulpes vulpes
TATCAGTCACCAATCCCTCCTCCCAACTCCAGTATCTTCAATAATGACTCTTTGTCTTCAGCAAGCAAATGTGTCTCACCATTTTTTTTAAAGAAAAACTATATTTATGTCCTCACCTGCCCTTCAAACTACTGTCCTTTATCTTATTTCACGTGGGAGATTGCCTTCAAGTTTCATCCATATTGTTCTACATGATAGGATTTCCTTCCTTTTTATGGCTCAATAAAATTCCATTGTATATATGCCACATTTTCAGTGTCCATTCACTCTTCAACCCATTATAATCTGATTTCTAGTTTTCTACTTGCTCTCCATTTCATCATCCTAACTGAAAAAAAATCAATGGCCTATTCTCAGCCCTCATTCTATTTGACCTTTCTACAAGTTTTGTTGACCATGCCTTCTTTTCCCTTGGTTTTCAGGATGTCTTCCTGATTTTTGCTCTGTCCTGGCTGGGAGACTAGGCAGTGCAGACATATGTGGGTCCTTGGGTCCAAGGTTGGCAGAAGGAGTATGTCATATCCAAAGGTACTAGTGCATCAAAAGCAAACGAGTACTCAAAAACCGATTAAAGATAGGACAAACAAAGAACTGGGAAGCCAGGAGTGGGAACTTGAGAGTAAAGTGTGCATGTCAGATGCAGAATTTTATTCACTCTCTATAAACCAAAGGAGGACCACATCATAAAAAAGACCAGGAACAGAGTAGACAATCCTGTGACCACCAGTTAAATTAGTAGTTTTCAACATCTGATGCTCAGAATCATTTGTGAATGGGATGTTGTTTTTAAAAACTCATGTGTCAGGCTCTACTATTAGAGGTTCTAATTCTGTAGGTCTGGGACATCTGTATGCTTGCAAAAGCTCCAGTTGATTTGGCTATGCACTGAAGTCTGGTTTTGAAGTTTTACTATTATTCTATTTAACACTTGATTATTTTCTTTCTTTCTCCTCCCTCCTTCCTTCCCTCCCTCCCCCTTTCCTTTCCCTTCCTTCTTAATTGTTGTAAAAAAACCAAACCTATAACATAAAATTACTATCTTGATCATTTTTAAATGTACAGATCAGTAGCATTAGCTATATTCACATACTTGTGTAATAGATCTCTAGAACTTTTTTTTTAGATTTTAAAAATTTATTTATTTATGAGAGACACACACAGAGAGAGAGAAAGAGGGGCAGAAACACAGGCAGAGGGAGAAGTAGGCTCCACGTAGGGAGCCCGACATGGGATTCAATCCCGGGTCTCCAGGATCACATCCTGGGCTGAAGGTAGCACTAAACCACTGAGCCACCCAGGCTGCCCTTTCTAGAATTTTTTTACCTTGTAAAGCGGAGGCTGAAACTCTGTGTCTGTTGAACAACTTCCCATTTCTTCCTCCCCCCTCTACCAACTCCTGGAAACCACAATTCTAATTTCGTTTCTATGAATTTGACTACTTTAGATAGAACTTTGTTTTTTTGTTTTATTTTTTAAAATATGCTACTGAATCTCCAGCTTCAAAGCTATTTAACACTTTCTTAACTTTTTTGGAATACTACTAGTTAATTTTTTTATTCTTTTTTCCCCAAAGGTAGTTTAACGTATTGTGCAATATTTATGGCAAAGCATTGTATACACATATCAACATGTTATGGCAATTTGATCTTTATTAAAACATGTACAGACTGCTCCTTTGGTTTTATATTTTTTACACAGGAGTTATTTATTTTATAACTGGAATTTTGTACCTTTTGACTCCTCTTAATCCATTTCACCCCCACCCTTCACCAGTAATTTACCAATCTGTTCTCTGTATCTATGAGTTTTTCTTTCTTTCTTTCTTTCTTTCTTTCTTTCTTTCTTTTTTTTTTTATTCCCCATATAAGTGAGACCATAAGTTGTCTTTCTTTATGTGACTTATTTCACTTAGGATAATGCCCTCAAGTTTCATCCATATTGTTGTACATGATAGGATTTCTTTTTTTTTTTTTATGGTTCAGTAAAATTCCATATGCCACATTTTCTTTATCCTTTCATCCATCTACAGAAACTTAGTTTGTTTACATGTCTTGGCTGTTGCAAATAATGCAATGAACACAGAGGTACACATATCTTTTCCAGATGGTTTTTTCATTTCCTTCAGATAAATACCCAGAAGTGGAGTTTCTGGATTGTATAGTAGTTATAGTAGTTTTATTATTTATTTAAGATTTAATTTATTTATTTGAGAGAGAAATGGCACAAGTTGGGGGGGGCATAGGGGCAGAGGGAGAGGGAGAAGCAAACTCCTTGCTGAGCAGGGAGCCTAGAGGATACAGGGTCCCTGAGATCATGACCTGAGCCAAAGGCCGATGCTTATTTTTTATTTTTTGAGGACCCTCTATAATGTATTCCATAATGACTGCAGTAATTTACATTCCCACCAACAGTACATAAGGGTTCCCTTTTCTCCACATCATCACCAACACTTTTGTCTTTTTGATACTAGCCATTATGACAGGCATGAGGTGATATCTCATTGTGGTTTAAAAGTATTTTATTGAGGTATATTTGACACAATATTATATTAGTTTCAGATGTACAACATAATGATTTGACAACTTGATATGTTACACTATGCTCACCACAAGTGAACTATCACCTCTTATACAATGCTATTTACAATACTGTGGACTATTTTCCTACAGTATACCTTTAATCTCTATGATTTATTCATTCCGTACCTGGATGCCTGTACTTTCCTTTTCACCCATTTTGCCCATTCTGCCTCTCCTCCCACCAGTAACCATAATCTGCTCTCTGTATTTATGAATCTGTTTCTGCTTTTGGTTTTTTTGTTTGGTCTTGTTTTTTAGATTCCACATATAAGTGAAATCACAGTATTTATCTTTCTCTACCTTATTTCACTAAGCATAATACCCTCCAGGTCCATCCATGTTGTTGCAAATGACAAGATCTCATTCTTTCTTATGGCTGAGTAATATTCCATTATATATATATGTGTATTATATATACTTGTGTATATACTATAATATATATATATACATATACACCACATCTTCTTTATCCATTAATCTATTGACAAACACTTGGCTTGCTTCCATATCTTGCCTGTTGTAAATAACTATAATAAACAATGGTGCATATCTTTTCAAATTATTTTTTCATTTGCTTTGAATAAATACCCAGTAGTGGAATTGCTGGATCATATTGGGTATTTTCACTTTTAATTTCTTGAGGAACCTCCATACTGTTTTCTACACTAGTTGCACAAGTTTACATTCCCACCGATAGTGTGCAAGTGTTTTCTTTCTTCCATAACCTCACCAATACTTGCTATTTCTTGTCTTTTGTGTTCTAGCCATTCTGACAGGTGTTAGGTGATATCTCATTGTAGTTTTGATTTACATTTCCCTGATTAATAGTGATGCTGAGTACCTTTACATGTATCTGTTAGCCATTTGTATGTCTTCTTTGGAAAAATGTCTATTCAGGTCCTCTGCCTATTTTTAAATTGGATTGTTTTTTGGTATTGGGTTATATAAATATTTATATATTTGGGATATTAACCCCTATCTACTATGTCATTTGGGAGTATTTTCTCCCATTCCATAGGTTACCCTTTCATTCTGTTGATAGTTTCCTTCTCTATGCAAAAACTTCTATTTTGATTACTACAGCTTTGTAGTATATCTTGAAATCTGGGATTATGATATCTCTAGCTCTATTCTTCTTTCTCAAGATTACTTTGGCTATTTGAGGGTCTTCTGTAGTTCATACAAAGTTTAGTATTATTTGTTCTGGTTCTGTAGAAAATTCTGCTGGTATTTTGATAGCAATTGTACTCAATCTGTAGATTGCTTTGGGTGGTATGGACATTTTAATATTAATTCCTCCAATCCATGAACATGGTATATAGTTGTTTGTTTTTGTTTTGTTTTGTTTTTAGGTAGGCTCCACACCCAGCCCAGAGCATAAAGTGGGGCTTGATCTCGTGATCCTAAGATCAAGACCGAGCTGAAATCAAGAGTTGGACACTACTAACTGAGCCACCCAGGTGCCCCCCATGAACATGGTATATCTTTCCATTTGTTTGGTTACTTTTTCTTCATCAATGTTTTATCATTTTCAAAGTACATGTCTTTCATCTCCTTTGGTTAGGTTTATTCCTAGATTTTGGGGTGCTTTTTGATACAATTTTAAATGGGATTTTTTTCTTAATTTCTCTTTCTGTTACTTTGTTATTAGTGTACCACTATGGTTTTGATTTGCATTTTCTCCATGATGAGTGATGAGCATCTTTTCCTATACCTGTTTGGCCAGCTATATGTCTTCTTTGGAAAATTGTCTAATCAAGTCCTCTGCCCAATTTTAAATTAGATGTTTTTTTTTTTTTTTTGCTATCGAATTTTTGTTTAATTTAGATATTTTGGATACTAATCCCTTAGTTGATATTTGCAAATATTTTCTCTCATTAGGTAAGTTGCCTTTTCATTTTGTTGATGGTTTCCTTTGCTATACAAAACTTTTTAGTTAGATATAATGCCACTTGTCTATTTTTGCTCTAGTTGCCTTTGCTTTTGTTGACAAATTTAGAAAGCATCACCAAGATCCATGTCCAAGAGGTTTACCACCTAAGTTTTCTTCTAGGCATTTTATGATTTTAAGTCTTACATTCAAATCTTTAATCCATTTTGAGGTAATTTTTGTGTATGGTGTAAGATAGTGGTCAAGTTTCAATATTTTGCATGTGGCTGTGTTGTTTCCCCCAGAACAATTTAGCATTTATTGAAGGGACTGTCCTTTCTCCATTCTTGCTTCTTTTGTCATAAGTTACAAGTTAGCCATATATGCCTGGTTCAATTGATTGATTGATTGATTTTAGAGAGGGGGCCTGCATGATAGTTGGGGGTGGGCAGCGGAGAGAGATGGAGAAAGAGAATCACAAGCAGGCTGCACTCGCAGCACAGAGCCTGACATGGAGCCAATCTCACAACCCTGATATCATGACCTGAGCCAAAATCAAGAGTTGGACACTTAACTGACTGAACCATCAGGTACCCCTGCCTGGTTTTATTTCTGAGCTCTCCATTGTGTCCCATTAATCTGTGTATTTATGCCACTACTATACTGTTTTAATTACTGTAGCTTTGTAATATGATTTGAAATCAGGAAGCATGGATGTCCAGCTTTGTTCTTTGTCAGGATTGCTCTGGCTATTCTGTGTCTCTTGTGGTTCTGTTACAAATCTGAGGATGCTTTGTTCTATGTATGTGAAAAACGTTATTAGAATTTTGACAAGTATTGCATTGAATCTGTAGATTGTGTTGGATAGTATGGACATTTTAATAGTATTAAATCTTCCAATCTATAAAAGCATGGAATATCTTTCCATTTACTTCTGTCTTCCTTAATTTCTTTCATTGGTGTCTTACAATTTTCAGTGTATAGGTCTTTCACCTCGTTGGTTCAATTTATTCCTATGTATTTTCATCTTTTTGATGAAGTTGTAAATAGAATTATTTTCTTATTTTCTCTTACTACTTGTTTATTAGTGTGTAGGAACGACTAATTTTTCTATATTGATTTTGTTTCTTGCAACTTACTGAATTTGTTTATTAGTTCTAACAGTCTTTTGGTGGAGTCTGTAGGGTTTTTCCTATGTGATATGTCATCTGCAAGTGGTGATTTTTTTTTATTTCTTCCTTTCCAGTTGGATGCTTTCCCCACCCCCACCCCTAAATTGCCCTGGCTAGGACCTTCAATACAATATTGAGTTAAAAGTGGTGAGAGTGGGCATCCTTGTCTTATTCCTGATCTTAGAGGAAAAGCTTTTAACTTTTCACCATTAAGTATGATGTTACCTCTGGGCTTGTCTTATGTGGTCTTCAATTTTTAAATTGTTTTTTTTTAATTTTTTATTCATTTATGATAGTCACAGAGAGAGAGAGAGAGAGGCAGAGACACAGGCAGAGGGAGAAGCAGGCTCCATGCACCGGAAGCCCGACGTGGGACTCGATCCCGGATCTCCAGGATCGCGCCCTGGGCCAAAGGCAGGCGCCAAACCGCTGCGCCACCCAGGGATCCCTTATGTGGTCTTCATTATGTTGTAGTACATCCCTTCTATGCCTATTTTGTTGAGAGTTTTAATCATAAATGGATTAATTTTGTCAAATGCTTTTTCTGCATCTATTGAGGTGATCATAAGATTTTGTTAAATCTGGTTTATGTTTGCACTCAGTTTATCTTCAAATTTGGATTTGTAACATAATTACAAATATTTTACTGTAATATTGAGAGTTCATAAGACTTATTTTCTCTTTGTAGAGTCTAATGGCATGTTATTTAAACACATTGACCTGCCGCCCTATGTAAGTCCTATGCTGTTCTATGCTTTTCCACATGGTTATAAAACTCCCATAATCATATCCTGGGTTACCTTTTGTCTCGTGTCCTCCACACACAGCTTGTATATTATGCACGGACATGGCCACATTACCAGTAGTTTTTCAAACGTACTCTATGGCTTTTGTTCTCCATCTTTGCTTAGTCTGTCATCTCTGCCTTGCATGCCTATCCTTGCTAACCTTACATTCTTTCCCAACTTCTATACTTTTATGTCCCAGCTATTCATCATTACTCATGCTTGAATTGTCAACTCAAAGCATTAACTCCTATGGTAAGTCCTACCCTGAACCTCTTGTCTCTTTTCATTGCATTTTCTTCTTTTTTTCTATCTTGATTGTACTGTATTATCTGTTTTATACCTTCCTATATGAAGGCATATAGTTTTATTCTTTTGTGGCTCTAAGCTTAGCATAAGCCTGTCACAAAGTAAGTACTTATAAAATATTTATATAATAAATGAGTAAATAAATGAATTAGAAAAATGACTTAGCATCATGTTACTATAATACCCTCAGTTTCCTTTCAAGATATGCTGAAGAGGGAAAAAAATCATGTCTTTTTCTTCAGGGAAGATTTCATATTTTCTAATTCCTAGAATTATCTGAACTAAACCAGCAAAACCTCCAACAAGATTCCATTGTTTCCTCACCCCAAACAGAGTTAATAAGAGTATCTATTTAGGTCTATCATTAGACATCTTATAGTTTTCCATGCTATGGAATGCTAATTCTTATTCTGGCTGACAATTCACAATTCTTTGAGTTGTGTGCCTTACTCAGGAATAAAAAGATAAATGATGCTCATTGAACAGCATTGTTATATGCATGGCTTTAAAAAATAGATTTTATTTATTTATTTGAGAAATAAAGCATAAGCAGGGGGAAGAGGAGGAGGAGAGGCAGAGGGAGAGGCACAAGCCGACTCCCTGTGGAGCATGGAGCTGCAGGCAGGGCCCTGAGATCATAACCTGAGTTGAAGTCAGACACTAACCAACTGAGCTACCTAGAGGCCCCATGGATGGCTTTTTACATTGAATAAATATTCTAATCAAGGAAATACACTTAATTTGTCTTAAAATCATGATCAGAAGCAAACATTCATCCAAGAAACTACCAAATTTTTAAAATTGAGATAAAACTCACATAACACAAACAACTACATCAGAAAATTTTAACTATTCTGACCACTTTAAAAAGTATAATCAGTGATTTTAGTACATTAATACATTCACAATGGTGTGGAAACATCACAATCTAATTCCAGATTATTTTCATCACCCTAAGGAGAAACTCAATGCCTCCTAATTCCTTCATATCCCTATTCCCTAGCAGTCAATAATCTATCTCTATGGACTTGCTCTATGGATATTTCATATGAATCATAAAATATGTGGCTTTTTATATATGGTTTCTTTTATTTAATATGTTTCCACAGTTCATCCATTTCATAACAAGTGTCAGTACTTCACTTCGTCATGTGACTGAATAATATTCTATTATGTATATGTGCCACATTTTGTTTATTCATCTATCAGTTAATGGATATTTGGATTGTTTTCATTTTTGCTATTATAAAGCTATTCATGTACAAAGTTTTGTGTGAATATGTTTTCAGTTCTCTTGGAAATATACTTAGACACACAATTGTTGGGTCACATGATAACTCTAACTTTTTGAGAAATTATAGATTATTTTTCACAGTAGATGTAGCATTTTACATTCCTACCAGAAATATACGAGGGGTCCAATTTCTCTGTATCCTTCCCAACATTTTCTTAATGGTAGCTAACCAGCTAAAAGTGAAACAGTGTCTAATTGTGGTTTTGATATGCATTTTCCTGATGAGTATAGTCAATTTGTATCAAGCGATTATTAGCCATTTGTCTATCTCCTTTGGAAAATGTCTATTCAAACCCTTTGCCCATTTTTAAATTTAGTTATATTTTTATTGTTAAGTTGTAAGTATTATTTATATATTCTGGGTATTATACACTTATTAGATGTCAGATCTGAATATTTTCTACAGTTCTATAAGTTGTCTATTTTCCTGATAGTGTCGTTGGTATACAACAGTTTTTAATTTTGATGAAGTCCAATTTATCTATTTTTCTTTTGTATCATATTTAAAAAATAGTTGCTCAATCCAAGGTCTTAAAGATTTGTACCTATGTTTTATAATTTTTGTAGTTTTAGGTCTGTAATGCATTTTGAGTAAATTTTGTATAAGGTGTGAGGTAGAAGACCAAATTCATCTTTTGCATGTGAATATCCATCCGGTTGTCCCAGTACTATTTGTTGAAAAGATTTTTTTTTCTCTCATTAAATGGTTTTGGCATCCTTATTGAGATTATTTTGACTATAGATGTATGGGTTAATTTCTGAACTATTAATTCTGTTCTGCTGATTTATATATCTGTCTTTATGCCAATATCACACTGTTTTGATTAGTGCAGTTTTATAAGTTTTGAAATCAAGAAGTGTTGAGTCCTGCAACTTTATCCATCTTTTTCAAGATTCTATTTTGTTATTCTGAGTTCTTTGTATTTCATTTCCATATGAATTTTAGGATCAGTTTACCAAATCTTGCAAAAAAGGTAGTTGGAATTTTGATAAGATTGTATCAAATATGTAGATTCATCTTAATATTTAGTCTTACAATCTCTGAACATGGGATGCCTTTCCATTTATTTAGGCCTTTAATTTCTTTCAACAATGTTTTGTAGTTTTCTAAGTCTTTTACTCCCTTAGTTAAATTTTTTCCCAAGTATTTTATTGTTTTAGATATTATTGTGAATGGAATTCTTTTCCTAAGTTTATCTTCGAATTGTGTTAGTGTAGATTTTTGTATATTGAACTTATGTCCTGAAACTTCACTGAACTCATTTGTTAGCTCTAATTGTATGTGTATTTGCACAATGGTAGGTATTCAGTATGTCTTTCTATATATAAGATCATGACATCTGTGAATATAGTTTTCTTTATTTTCTATCTAGATTTCTTTTTATTTCTTATTCTTGCTGAATAGCCTTAATATAAATTCCACTACATCGCTGAAGGAAGTAGTGAGAGAAGACATTTCTATTTTGTTCCAGATCTTAGGGAGAAATTTTTCAGTCTTTAACTCTTAAATATGATGATAGCTATGGATTTTTTATAGATGCCCTTTATTAAGTTTTATAGATGCCCTTCTATTGTTAATTTGTTGGGTATTTTTGTCATGAAAGGGTATTGGGTTTTGTCAAATGCCTTTTCTGTATCTATCAAGATGAATGTGCTGTTTTTTTTCTCTATTCTTTTTTTTTAAATTTATTTAATTTAAGGAGAGAGAGAATGAGTGGGGGGGGGGGGGCAGAAAGAGAGGAAGAGAGAGAGAATGTCCAGTAGACTCCCTGATGAGTATGTAGCCAGACTCCAGGCTGAATCCCAGAACCCTGAAATCAAGACCTGGGCTGAAATCAAGAGTCTGATGCTTAGCCAACTGAGTCCCCAAGGTGCCCCATTCTCTATTATATTAATATGGAAAATACATTGACTTACATATATTGACCCAATTTTATATTCCTAGAATAAATGATACTTGTCATGGTGTATCATCTTTTTAATATGTTGTTCTATTCAGTTTGCTAGTATCTTGTTGAGGATTTTTACATCTATATTCATAAGATTTATTGTCCTTTAGTTTTCTGGTGATGTCTTTAATATTAGGGTAACCCTGGCCTTACAGAAGATAGTTTGTGTCTGCACTCCTACTTTTTTGGAAGAACTTGAAAAAGGATTACTGTTATTTTTCCTCCTTCTCCTTCTCCTTGGTAGAATTAATTCTAGTGAAGCTACCTAAATTGGAGCTTTTCATTGATGGATTTTTTAAAAATATGGACTTGAGCTCCACATTTTATAGATCCACTTAGATTTTTTTTTTAATTTTTATTTATTTATGATAGTCACAGAGAGAGAGAGAGAGAGAGAGAGGCAGAGACACAGGCAGAGGGAGAAGCAGGCTCCATGCACCGGGAGCTCGACGTGGGACTTGATCCCAGGTCTCCAGGATCGCGCCCTGGGCCAAAGGCAGGCGCCAAACCGCTGCGCCACCCAGGGATCCCTAGATTTTTAATTCTTTTCGAATTTGTTAGTTTGTGTGTTTCTAAGAATTTGTTCATTTTATATAGGTTAATTTTATTGGTAAGCAATTGTTCACAGTATTATTTTGTAATTTTTTTCTTGTAAGATCAATTGTAATGTCCCTCTGCTTTTATTCCTTATTTTAGTAATTTAAGGTTTATCTTTTTCTTGGTCAGTTTAGGTAAAAATTTGTCAATCTTTTTTGTGTTTTCAAATCTCCAGCTTTTGGTTTTGAGGATTTACTCATTCTTCTATTCTCTATTTCATTTATTTTCACTCTAGTCTTCACTATTCTTTTTTCCCTTGTGCTTTTGGTCTAGTTTGTGATTCTTTTTCTAGTTTCTTAAAGTGGAAGTTTAGGTTATTTGAGATCTTTATTCCTCTTTAATGTAGTTATTTACCATTCTAAGAATTACATTCACTGCATCCCACAAGTTTTTGTATGGTTTGTGTATTTTCCAATTTCCCTTGTGATTTCTCCTAGACATTAGTTATTTAGGAGTTTATTGTTTAATTTCTAACATGTTTCTTAACTTTCCAAATTTCCTTCTGTTATTGACTTCAAATTTCATTCCATTGTAGCCAGAGAACACACTTTGCTTTATCTAAATATTTCTGAATTTGAATTTATTGGTACTTGTTTTGTGGCCAAACATGGTTTAAATGGAGAATGTTCTATATGCACTTGTGTTGTTGGGTAGAGTGCTCTACAGAAGTCCAGTAATTCTAGTTGGTTTATGGTATTGTACAGTCTTCTGTTTTCTTGCTGTTCTTCTGTCTAGCTGTTCTGTTCACTATTGAAAGTGAGGTATTCAAGTCTCTAATTACTACTGTAATTACTACTCTTCCTTCAATTCCATCAGTTTTTTTCTGCCATGTATTTTGGAGCTCTGTTTCAGGCACATATATGTTTTGAATTGCTATATATGCCTGAAAGATTGACTTTTGAAAAAATAATTGTCCTTCTTTGTTTCTGATAACTTTATCTTAAAGTTTATTTTGTCTGATATTAGTATAGTCACTCCAGCTCTCTTTGGATTACTACTTCCATATAATATATTTTTCCATACTTTCAGTTTTATCTTATTTGTCTGAATCTAAGGGGAGTGTTTTTAGAGGCAGCAAAACCTGGATCATTTTTTTTAAAACCACTTGCCAATCTCTGTCTATAAAATCCACTTATATTTAAAGTAATTCCTGTTAATGAAGGACTTTTTTTTAATGAAGGACTTTTGCCATTTTTCTATTTGTATTTTTTTTTTCAAGTAGTCTCTATGCCCAGCATGGATCCCAGTGCAAGGCTTTAACTCACAACTGAGATTAAGACCTGAGCTGGAATCAAGAACTGAATGCTTAACCAACTGAGCCATCCAGGCACCCTCTATGTGTATTCTTATATCTCTTTTGTTCAATTCTCCTATTACTAGCTTCTTTTGTATTATAATTCCTGTATTTCTTTTATATATTTTTAAGACTTTTTGTAGGTATGTGATTACCCTGGGGATTACAATTAACATCTTAATTTTTAAATATCTAGTTCACATTAATATACTGTCAAAAGTATACAAAAACTTCTGTATAGTTCTACCTCCCCATTTAATGCTGTTATTGTTGCAAATTACATCCTTATGAATTGTATGTCATTGAACATAGATATATAATTATTGCTTTATGCAGTTGTCTTTTAAATCATATGGGAAAAAAGGATTTACAAATATATTTACCTATGAAATTACTTCTTTTAGTGTTCTCTAATTTTTCATATGGATTCAAGTTATGGCCTAGTGTATTTTCATTTTACCCTGAAGGATTCCTTTTGGCATTTCTTATAGGAAAGGTCTTACAATGACTCAGTTATTTATTTATCTAGAAAGTATCTTGGTCTTGCTTTCATTTTAGATGATAATTTTGCTACATATAGAATTTTTGGTTGACATATTTTTCATTCAATTCTTTAACTATAGCATCCTATTGTCTTCTGGCCTCATGGTTTCTCATAAGAAATCAGCTGTTGATCTTATTGAGGTTACCTTATATATGATGAGTCACTTCTCTCTTGCTACTTTCAATATACTCTTTGGCTTTGAACAATTGATTATGATGTATCTCAGTGAAGATTTTCTTGAGTTTATTCTATTTGGAGTTTATGGAACTTCTTAGATGTATAAATTAATATTTTTCATTAAATTGTGAAATTTTCAGGCATTATTTCATCAAATATTTCTTCTCTTTCTTTCCACTCTCTGGGATTCCTGATAAATATATATATATATACACACACACATATGTTTTTTTATATACAGATATATATATACATCTGTATATATAAAGATTCCTGATATATTTATCTGTATATATGAAGATATATATATCTATATATCTATATATGATGGTATACTCAGGTCTCTTAAGCTCTGTTCATTTTTCTTCATTCTGGGATGCCTGGGTGGCTCAGTGGTTGAGCACCTGCCTTTGGCTCAGGGCATGATCCTATAGTCCTGAGATCAAGTCCCACATCAGGCTTCCTGCATGGAGCCTGCTTCTCCCTCTGCCTGTGTCTCCTTCTCTGTGTGTGTGTGTCTTTCATGAATAATTAAATAAAATCTTTAATTAAAAAAATTTTTTTTCTTCATTGTTTTATCTTCCTGTTACTCAGACTGCTTACTATTAATTGACCTTTCTCTAACTTCACTGATCTTTTCTTCTGCATGTTCAAAATGCCTATTGAACCCCTCCAGTAAATTTTTCATTTCAGTTACTATACTTTTCAACTCCAAAATTTCTATTTTAGTTCCTTTATATAAATTCCTTTTTAATTGATATTCTGTATTTGGTGAGACATCTTTCTCAACCTTTCCTTCAGTTCTTTAGACATGATTTCCTTTAGTCTTTATACATATTTAGCTTATTTAAGTCTTTGTCTAACATATCCAAATGTGGAGCATTCTCAAGGACAGTTTCTATAGATTCCCCCTCCCCCCAATATGGACTTTACTTTCATGTTTCTTTGCATGTCTCATTTTTTTTAAAAACTGGAAATTTTGAATATTTTAATTGGCAGCTCTACAAATTAGATTCTCCCTTTTCCCTATGATTTTTAATTGTTACTTGTTGTGATTGTTTATTTAGTGACTTTTCTGACCTAATTTTGTAACATCTTTATTCTTTTTTAAAAGATTTTATTTATTTATTTATTCATGAGAGACACAGAAAGAGGCAGAGACACAGAAAGAAGCACAGACCTCCCCTGCAGGGAGCCTGATGCGGGTCTCAATCCAGGACCTCAAGATCACGCCCAGATATGAAGGCAGACACTCAACTACTGAGCCACCCAGGTGTCCCTGTAACATCTGTATTCTTAATCATGTGTGGCCACTGAAGTCTCTGTTTTCCATTAGTTTAACAGCTAAGGATTAGACAGGTTTTCTTGTACACATAGAACCAAAAATCTCCTAGTGTTCATAGGTGAGGTTTGTATGTGTTTTAGGACACATCTTCAATGCTGGGCCAGTTTGCAACTCTGCCTTAGCTTTTAATTCCTGTTTACACAGATGTACAAGGTCAGCCATAAGTGAGAACTTAGGGCTTTCTCAGTCCTTTCTTGAGTGTGTGTACAGCTGTGGGAAGGTGAATAGCTTCTGAATTCCCAGGAATATGTCAGAACTGATTTCTCTATAGAAGCTAGCATAGTGCTTAAGACAGGAATAAGTGATGGAATGAAGCACTCATTCTTTTTCATTTAAATGATTAATATGAATTCTATGCTGAAGTCAATCTAGTCCACTCACCACAGTCTCCTTTATTTTGTCTTGTCTTTCTGTATGTATCTTTCAACCTTACTAAATCTGAGCTCTTTAAAGTAGCACATATTACATCTATATATAGATAGATAGACATAGATACATAGATAGTTATGTATATTAATTTCTCACAGTCTATATAAATAAGTATCCAATACTAAATAGGCATTGAGTGAATGAGTGAGTGGGAAAAAAGTCATTGACCATAATGATCTAGTGCCCAGGAACAAATGATGTTGTGTGAGGAACTAAGAGGACCAAGTAGATTTGCCATGGGACAAAGGAGGTTATGCTGGTGACCTGAAAGATAACTCTGACATAGCCTCATATACTCTTCTTTTTAGTGGAAGGTTTTAGAATTCAGGAAACAAATTAGTACTGATAGATATTAATTTCAATTTATCTTGTGAGCTTGAATCATCACTTTGCCTTGTAAATATTTACAATTCTTCTATTAGCTATGCATTCCCTTGACATTTACACTTTATTCATAAGCAGCCTCTGTTATGACCTATAATTGCTAATAAAGATGGGTAAAAGCACCACAGATTGGGGTTGCCACAGATCACTATGGAAATGACACTCTTTCCTGTTTCTTGTGAAAATAGCATTTTGCCTCATGTTGGTCTACTCTGAGCAGCTCACCTCTTCAGAAAAGGGGGATTATTTCCAGAAAGTTCCATGTGAAATTGAATGAAATAGAAAATCAAGTCCCTGCTGCCCTGTGAACCACGATATTTGGTACCTCATCAACAAGCTTATTCATGAGGCACAGAAACCCAGGTGCTAATATACAAAGCTAGTTCACTCTGATATTATGGTTTTTTGAGGAGCTAAGAAAGGGTTAGATCTTTATCTCATTTCTCAAATGAGAATGCAAGTAGACCAACATTTTGTTAGGTTTTTGTACCCAAAACACTAGGAAAACCAGGTGGCTTCCCTTTTGGCATCTTAATATTGTTTCTATCTAAGTTCAAAACTGTATATATCAGTGAATATAAAAACTAAAATTTAAGCTGCATATGAGATTTTGAATACTCAAGATGCACATTCTTTATGTTACATAACTGGCTGTATTTTCTCAGAGTTTTCTCTTCCATATCCCCTAAGTACATTTTATCTGAAGGACTCACAGCCTTAAAAAATGCACTGTGTCCCAATCTGAACCTATAGTCTTTCCTTGCTGAGCTATCCCTCTCTTTACGGGGTCAGTGAATGACACCTTGTTCAGCTAGGTGACCAAACATTTGAGAAATGATCCTGAAGAATCTGAGAATATAAGTAATTGAGAGACAGGCACAGGCAAAATCTATTTGTTGACCAATTCATTATTGAATTTGGTAAATATAAGCCAGGACTAATGGAAGTGCCATAGAAGACAAAACATAATGCTTGCCCTGAGGGAATTGATGGAGTGGGAAAAGCAGAAAAGAAGAGTAAATTACAACCTGTAAGGATTTTATGCTCTGAATAGCACAGCGAGTCATGGAACATATAATGGGCCTCAGGGAAGGCCCCCACAGGCCTTTTCTCCCATATCAACCTAAATGGCTCCTTGTAATCATTTTGGGTATGATGTTTAGGTTTCCTTCTCTCTTCTCTCTCTCTCTTTCTCTCTTTTTTTTAAGATTTTTTTTTTTAAATTCATGAGAGACACAGAGAGAGAGAGAGACAGAGACAGAGACACAGGCAGAGGGAGAAGCAGGCTTCATGCAGGGAGCTTGATGCGGAACTCGATCCTGGAACTCCAGGATCATGCCCTGGGCTGAAGGCAGGCGCTAAACTGCTGAGCCACCCAGGGATCCCATCTCTCTCTCTTTCTCAATTAGATTCTGATTTTTTGCTTATATCCTCCTTAAAATAACTTTGAGAAATTGTCCCCTCACCATTTTTAACTTGGTATCTAAATTTTTCGTAAGATAAAACAGATACAAAGGTTGTAATTTTCAGCATATTATGGACATTGGCATGTTAAAATAAGGCAGTTGTAACACCCTTTTAAATGTATTCAACAGAATTTAAATGTCACAGAATCTGCAGACACAGTTATACACATGTACATACACATGCACATACTTTCTCACACATACACGTGTAGACTTGTATACACACACATACACACATTTCTTGGAGAGTCTTCATGCACCCATGGCCCAGCTAACTTTGAAGAATGCTGTTTTATAGGCCTCTTTCTCTGATGCCTTATGCATTACTTGTGGTAACCAGTAACTGTGTGCCAGAACTTGTTTAAACACTTTACACGTATCACCTCTTTTAATCCTTCACAACCCTCTGAGGTCAGTACTGTCATCTGCATTTTACTTCTGAAGAAAATGAGGCAAAGAGGTTTGAATCCAGGTCTTTCTGACTTCATATGCTTTACTTGTAACTGCTACTTTATACTTAAAATTCACTGCAGCTGAGGGATTTTAGTGTTAAAATCAACATGGAATACCTCAAAGAGAATATGTAACTTCTAATATCTCTTAGTGCTCTCCAACCTCCTACCTGCTTTGCTTTTCTCTACAGCACTTACCAACATCTGATAGACTGTATATTTTATAGATTTATCATTAAGCCTGCCTACTCCCCCAACCCAGAATATAGGCTTTGGGGATGTAAGGATTTCATCTCTTTGTTCAATGCAGTTTTCTCAGTGCCTAAAACAGTACTCAATGAATATTTGTTGAATAATGAACTAGACTTGTTGTTATAAAGCCATTAGGATTCTTTTTTTTTTGTATATTTTTTTATTGGAGTCCGATTTGCCAACATATAGCGTAACACCCAGTGCTCATCCCATCAAGTGCCCCCCTCAGTGCCTGTCGCCCAGTCACCCCAACCCCCTGCCCACCTCCCCTTCCACTACCCCTTGTTCATTTCCCAGAGTTAGGAGTCTCTCATGTTCTGTCACCTTCTCTGATATTTCTCACTCATTTTCTCTCCTTTCCCCTTTAATCCCTTTCACTATTTTTTATATTCTCTGAATGAATGAGATATGAATGAGAAACATATAATATTTGTCCTTCTCCGATTGACTTACTTCATTCAGCGTAATACCCTCCTGTTCTTCTAAGAGACTCTAAACATACTATATGCTACATAATCTGATTAGCCTTTCTGTCTTCATTGTAATTAGGCAGCAGTATGAGGTATATAGATCAACAATCTACTAGGTTTGCAGTGAAGGATTTTTATGTCTGGTCAATATCAAGAAAAGCAGGCTCTATTCACAGACCTAAAGTGCTTCCTGAGCAGCAGTAAAATGGTGAACTATATTTACTTCACTTAAGTTACCAAGAAGAACACAGAATCAGAATTGTTGTAGGGCTGTGATAAGGATGCATGCATTTTAAGCCATCGTAGTCTACTGTTCAGGGCTGGGGGTTTGGACACATCAGGGCACACTTGTAACCCGAGTGGCAAGAGCCTCCCAGAAATCTCCCAGGGCTAAAGAGCTTTATTGTAGTGTTTTGGAGTATATTACTTTGTATAGTTTTCTTAGTGGTTGAGTGTGCATATATAGCTTATTACAGTCTTCTGATATCAGTGTTTTACCAATCTAAGTACAAAAACTTTTCATTTAGGTTTTCTTGTCCTCCCCACTTTTAAATATCATTGTCTTGAGTATCAGATGCTGTTATAATTTTTGTGCCAATTGTCATTTATAATTTAGAAAATTTATGATAGTGTATTGTATTTACCCATATTTCTGCATTTTCATTGTTCTTTCTTCCTTCCTAATGATGCAAGATTCCTTCATTATTTCTTTTGTAACATGTCCTTTAGCCATTCTTTAACAGTAAATCTGGCTAAGTGACAAAATCTTCTAGTTTTCCTTTATGTAAGAATGTCTTTATTTCTCCTTAATTCCCTAGGCATAGTTTCATCAGATATAGAATTTGCAGTTGACAGTATTTTTCTTTGATTTCTTTCTTGGAAAATGGTGTGCCACTTCTTCTGGTCTCTGTTGTTGCATATATATATATATATATATATTTTTTTTTAAGATTTTATCTATTTGAGAGAGAGAGAGTGAAAGAGCACAAGCAGTGGGGGAGGGGTAGAAAGTAAGGGAGGAGCAGATTCCCCACTGAGCAAGGAGCCTGTTGTTGGGCTTGATCCCAGCACCCTGGGATCATGACCTGAGCCAAAAGCAGACACGTAATTGATTGAGCCACCCAGGTACCTGGGCTTCTGTTGTTTCAGATGAGAAACCTGTTGTCTTTTGAGTTGGTATCCCCCTATAAATAATATGTTGTTTCTCTCTGGCTGCTTTAAAGATATTTTCTTTGTCTTTAGTTTTCAGAAGTATAATTATGATGTGTATGGGCATGATTTCTGTGGATTTATCTTTTTTGAAATTCACTTACCTGCTTGATCTGTAAATATTTATGTTTTGTTATATTTGGGAAATTTCCAGTCACTATATCTTTGAATACTCTTTCAGTCCTACTCTCTTTCTCTTCTTCTAGGATACCAGTGCTAAATGTTGGATCTTTTAGGTTCCTGAGGCTCTGTTTGTTCATTTTTAGTTAACTTTCTCTCTTTTGTTCAGATTGGGTAAATTCTATGAATCTCCCCTAGACTTTACTGATTCTGTCTTCTGTCAGCTGCACTCTACTATTGAGCTCTTCAAATTATTTTTATTATTTCTGTTATTTTTTCAGTCCTTTAATTCCCATTGGTTCTTTTTTTTTATAATTCCTATTTCTTTGCTGAAATTTTCTTTTTTTTTTCACTTGTTTCAAGAGAATTTGTAATTGCTTGTTGAATTTTTCTTATGATAGTTACTTGTCAGATAATTTTAATATCTGATTCATCTCAATGTGGGACTCAGGATTATCTTTTCTCATTCAAGTTGCAATTTTCCTGTTTGTTGTTTTTTTTGTATAATAAATTATTTTCATTATATCTAGACATTTTGGCAATTATCAGTAGACTCTGGGCCCTACTTAAGTTTTTTTTATTTTAATTGCATTTACTCTGTTTAGATAGATTTAGTATGTTGGTCATAGCCTGCTTTTGTGGGCTGTGGCTCCAATGACAGTCTAATTTTCAGAGCCTTGATGGTGCTATGTTTGTCCTCTATGTCCCCTGCCTCTGGGGCCCCACTGGTACTTGTTTGTACTAGCTGAGGAAGTGAAAGGAACTTACCAGGCTGAGTGGCTTGCTGCCATTAGGTGGAGGAAGGGAATCTCCAGCCTGCAGAGACAAGAAGCACTTTTTGGGCTGGGTGCTTATTGATGGGAAAGTTCTCTGGTGGGTTACTGTTAGGAGAACATTCAGCTGGTTCCCCTTGCTATTTCTTCTGGGATTATCTAGAGTTGTTGGCAGGACTTTTGCTTAATTTGGAGGAAGAATAAGGCTATCTGGCTGCCTTCTCTTGCTAGATTGGCTGTCAGGAAAGGCTGGGCCGGGGTTAGTTTGCCTCGGATGGTGTGAATCATAACATGCCTTGCCACTGTGTTGTTCCCTTGGTCCTCTGATTGCTAACTAATTTATCTTTCTCTTTATAACTTTTAGGGTTGTCCTTTAGTTGTCTCTTGTGTTATTTCCAAGGCTTTTAGTCATGCTTGGAAGGAAGGAGCAGAGAGAAACAAGTCTACGCCATTTTGCTCAGATCAGAAATTCTCTGTATAAGCTTATATAGGCCTAAAATCCCTTTAAAAGGTACATAAAGAATTGCCTTCCCTGAGGAAGGAGACTTTTTTTGTATATGTGTTTGCATGTTCTCATTTTAATCAGATGAACATATTATCTATTCAAAAATAAAAATAAAATGTAAAGGAAGAAAGAAACTCAGCCTTGTTTTCAAGAACACAACCAAGGATTGTGAGATCGGTCAAGCAGAGTATGGATTCAACAATTTGTAATTTTATTAAATTTCACTGACTTGTAATTTCACTATATTGTGACTGCTTTGATCCAGATCTCTGAATATAAGAATAATGTTCTCAGTGGATTTTCAGCCTGCTCATACATTTTTAATAACTCACAGAATACAAATGTGTAATTTAGATAGAAGTAGATGCTTTTGGCAGCATACTAGCACCCTAATCAGCTGAAAAAAAAGATATTTGTATGACATTAAAACAAAATTAATAGCAAGACACTGATTACATGAAAAGATTTTAGGTTGTAATTATTAAACTTGCAAACAGCTCAGTATAATTAGTTCCTTAATTAAGATATGACCTGAAATATTAGCTTACAAATTAATTGAGGCAATTAAAAGTCACATTTGTAAAAGTAAAGTAGGTTTTAAAGCTTACAAGGTAGTCAGATATCACTTTGTTCTCATTTTAGGGAGCATCTTTATAGGTGGTAAGCTTGCAGTGCAATTACTTTGATTCCAAACTCACACCTCCAGCCAGTGTCTCAGCCTGAAGCCTTAAGAGTCAAGTTTAGTAACTTTTGGCTAAGGGTATCTATCCACAGGAGGTGCTCCCAGGCATACTCCCAAATAACTCTGGGGATCAATGAGGCAGCAAAGACTTTTTGTCCCCAGCACCTTAAGTGAAATATAAACTAAAAGATTGATAGTGACTTTGATCAAACTCTTTGACCATATTTTCACAGAACTATTTGGATCCAAATATCAGTTTTCACTCTGTCATTTATTCTTCAGCACATGCTTCTCAAAGGCATTTCAGGTCCCACAATTTACCACATGGTGAAAGTTCCAATTCATAGCCAAATAATTTCCCATCAATATATAGAAATGGAGAGGTCAATAAATATTTGTGGGGTAGTGATTTGGGAAGAGAATAAATTTAGAATCGTACCTTCATTCCTTATGTCAAAATAAATTCCAAATGGATCAAAGATTGAATATAAAAATAAGTTTTAAAAGTACTAGAAGATGATATAGGTTAATATTTTCATAATATTGTAATCAAGAGTGGCTTTTCAAACATAACAGATGAAACAAAATCCATAAAAGAAATTGCTAACAAATTTGTCTATTTAAGTGTAAACTGCCACATGTCAAAATATATATATACTGTAAGTTTTAAAAACCAAATTCAAAGTCAAATCAAGAAGTAATCAACTAAAATCTGAAAGTTTCATTTACATTTTGATTTAATTTTTCCTCTAAAGGTACAGCTTTATTCCTCAATAAGAAGATGAGGGGTGCTTGGGTAGCTCAGTCAGTTGAGTGTCCAACTTTTGATTCCGACTCAGGTTGTGATCTCAGGGTCATGAGATCGAGCCCTGTGTGAGGCTCCATGCTTAGCAGGGAGTCTGCTTGGGATTCTCTCTCTCCCTCTCCATTGGCTGCTCCTCCCCATCCCTACTTGCATGCTGTAAATTAAATAAATACGTAAATAATCTTTAAAAAGAAAATAATGAAATACTTGGTACTATGGATCATGATTTGTGTACAAGGATAAATATAGAGGAAAATTAAAAGAAGTTAAACTTTTTTTTTAAAAAGCTCATAAAGTGATTATATTACAGAATAGCCATAAGTTGTAGTCATTAAAAATCAATATTTAATAATACCAAGATATATTCATGATAGAATCTTGTTAAAAAGATAGACAGAAAAAAAGGACTAGAAGAAAACAAAATATCAATAATTACTGCTGGAGATAGAATTATAGATAAATCTTATTGTCCTCATTTTGAGAAATTCCCAAATTTTCTACAATAAGTAAGTTATTTTGTACTCAATACTTTTTCTTATTCCTTGGAATTCTAAAGAAAAACATATTTGACATTTTCCCAAAAATAGCTACCAAGGACATGAAAAATAAAAATTGATGACTTGAAAAGAATAGCATATAATATAGCAATAGTGGCAGCCATCTCTCCTTTTTAAAATCCCTCTACCAGATTCTATGGTGCTATATCATTTGAGTTAAATTAAAATTCCTGGTCATTCTCAATGATCTCTGTCTCTCTTTCTCTGACACTGCAGGCCTAGAACACATCTTTTCCTAAGGCCCAAAATTCTGAGAGCATTCTTTATAGAAGTCAGTGCCATACTTGTCTATTTCTAATGCCTATGTTGTAGAACAGGGAACATGAGGTTCAAAACTCCCAACTACTTGGTCTTGGCAAGAAGCTTATGTCTTTACTTAGGGGCACTTGCCTATTGCAAAAAAACCATTACTAGTAGTACAAGAAATGTCATCATTGAACTTTCTCTGTACCTGTAGGTTTTCTTGATTTCTTCATTTGTTGCTCCCTTAGGTAGACCAAGAATTTCATACAGAGCTTCTCCAGATGTAGACATAGTCCGCTGTCTTTGGTTAGGTATGTTACATGCCATTTTCTCAGGCTGCAAAAGCAAAGAGGGGAAGTAACCATGAAGGTTATGCATACTGGATCCCATTCTCAAAGGGAAAAACAGTTTATTTTTAACCTTTTGTAAAATGACAACCTGAAGTACATTTTTGTGCCAGCCACAAAAGGAGAGGAGAAAAGTGTTAGGAAAGCCAACAGTAGAGCTTCAAGTCAGGGTGTTAAAGGCTACCTGCAGTCATGTAAATGGAATATGGCTTTGTCCACATGGTTAAATAGAAGTGAAATGTTATCTAAATACCCAGCTAATTCAGAATTGTTGAAAATGAATCCTAACAAGTGGGTGTATATAGATTCTTTTTTTTTTTTTTTGCCAGAATTTGCACAGCTCCTTTTATGTGTGTTTTCTAAATTTAGCTAGCAATGGAAATAATCTTCCATTTTACTTTGATTCTATTGGCTTAGCCCTTGTTAGAGCAAGAGTTTTAAAAGGAAATAAAAAACAACTTTTTAAAGTACAAAGGGAAAAAATCATCTGGGAGAGCCAAGTTAGAACTTCCCTGCAGCAGTAGGATTCCAAAGTCCCCCACAGTTCTCATGGGTTTTGTACCTGAGACAGATCCTTTCCCTATGGTATATCCAGAAGGGATTGGGCTCTCCTAAGACCTAGACTCCATCTTCCTGCTATGCTCCGGCTCTAGGGTAGACAAAGAGAAGCAAGCATATGTAGGGACATTCCTGCATCCTCCACTCAATCTCTCTAAGCCTTCAGGTCTTCATTTATAATAAAAGGATAAATTTCATATCACAGGGATATCTTAAGAATTTAGAAATGATGCATATAATATACCCAGAACATAATGGGTTCAATGAAAAAGATAACTGTTTTTATTAAAGGCAACACAGTGTGTAATTCAGGAACTGTACTGTAATCAGACTTTCCCAGAATAATAGCCTTGCTTCCCTATCTGTGAACCTTCCCTATCTGTGAACAAGAGACAGAAATGTGCCTAAAATCATGGAGCTGTTTATAAGAACTAAATGTATTCATATATTAAAAAACAAGAACATATACCAGTGTACATAGCATCATTATTCGTATCAGCCAAAAGGTAGAAACAACCCAACAGGTGAATGAAAATGTGGTATGTACATACAATGGAATATTATTCAGTCATAAAAAGAAATAGAATTTTGACACATGCTACAATACAGATGAACCTTAACATTATGCTAAGTGAAATAAACTAGTCACAATAGGACAAATATTGTATAATTCTCTTATATAAGATGCCTTGAATAAATAAGTTTGTAAAGACAAAAAGTAGAATAGAGGTTATCAGGGGTTAGGGGGTCATGGGGAATGGGTAATTATTATTTAATGGGCACAGAGTTTCTGTTTGGATGATGAAAATGTTTTAGTAATAATGGTGATAATTAGAAAACACTGATTGTACTTAATGTCACTGAATTGTACCCTTAAAAACAGTTCAAAGAGTAAATGTTAAATTTTACCACAAAAACAAAACTAGAGGAAAAAAAAATTACTTAGATTGCAAGCTCCTCTGACCAGAAGTTCCTTGAAAATCATTGTCCATTTCTTGGCTTTGGGCCTCCTACAGCAAGTGCTAGAATAATGCATAAATGAATATAGCAGGACTCGGGAGATGGTGCTGCAGAAACATTCAAGTTCAACACAGGGAATCTCTGGTGACAGTGGTGGCAGCAGCTCAACTGGATAGGCACATCCCAGTGGTGGATGGGGTCGAATGGAGATGACCTCCTAACTCTGTTCTCACCAGGCTAATGACCAAACCAATAGAGCAAAACCCCTAGATGTTGGCTGATGAGTCTGGATGACCTTAGAGGTCCATGAGACCCCAGAGTGGTACCGTGAGTGTTTGTGGTCCTAAGGAATTCATTGAAGAACAACAATGTGAGGAATTCCAAAATATTTTTGTGATCCTTTATCTTCTTGGGGGAAGAACAGCAAAGGTTTGAAGAGTACTGAAGTCAGACCCAGGCAAAAATCTTGCCTAAAGGCACCAAGGACAAGGGCTTATTTTATGGCATGGCTGCATGGTCCCTTCCTCAATCAGCTTCCTGTGATAGTGGTGTCCCCTAGAGGCCAGAAGGACCCCAGTCCCAAATTCCTGGTTTTCACAAGGTCAGGAGGAGAAGAAATCTGATTTTGCCTGCCAGAAAACAAAATCTAACTAATATCCATACTGACTAGCAGCCATTCAGTAAATTGTGGCACTTTCATAATTGCTCGAACTTACCCTTCTTGCCTATCCACCACAGCTTCCCTAAGGAGTAAGCAATTCAAGGCTTGGAGTATGTCATTCATCTCTGTGTTCCAGTCCTACAGGTCAGCCCTATCTTAGAACCACAGCCCAGCTGATTATTCACAATTGAAGGAAAAATTGCCTGAATAACTGACACCATCCCTACTTCCTTTCCTACCCTTTCTTCTGTCCTACAGCCACCATACACACAAATGCTCAAGATATGAATGCTCTGTACCATATATCCACCTATGGTTCCCAGGAATGGAGGCAACCAGCAGGTTTCTCACAGTCATACTAAATGCCACAAATGAGTGGAGTTTAGAAGACAGGGATTTCTGTGTGGCTTTGCGGACAAGGAATAGGGCCACAGTATCTGAGTTTTTTTTTTAAGTTGTATTCATTTATTCATGAAAGACACAGAGAGAGATAGGTAGAGACATAGGCCAAGGGAGAACCAAGCTCCCTATGGGACTTGGGACTCAATCCTGGATCCCAGAATCACTCCCCGAGCTGAAGGCAGAGGCTCAACCACTGAACCACCCAGGCATCCCATCTCTCTGAGATTTTAAGATGTCACTGGTTAGCTAGATCTCCAGAGTCACCAACTAAAAATATTATAACATAATGATTCAAATTTTAGGACTGTAAGATATTGAGTTAGGGGTCTTATAGGCCAATTTAACAAATGCCTTCTGGGAAATTTGGGCTATAGACCATTGTAGCAGACAACTTTACTATTAGCCTATTAACTCTCTATTTTCTAGGGAATGTTCAGGTTCCCATTGCAATATATGCCTTTCCTGACACCTGCTTCAGTTTTACCTGGTCTCAGTTGAGTAGACCAAGAGTGGGTACACCAAAAAAAAAAAAAGAGTGGGTACACCAAGACAAACCAGTAAGACTCCAGTAAGACTCCTTCTCTAGTATTTTTTAATATATAGGACAATCTTGCAGATGGTAAAACCAGTAAAATATAAGAATCAGTTTTTGTTTTGTTGACTTTCACCATTGTTTTCCTGTTTTCAATTTTGTTGGTTCCTGCTCCAGGATTTATGATATCCTGAGTTCTGCTCACTGCAGGCTTAATTTGTAAAGCCTTATCTAGTTATCTAAGGGAAACTTAGCTTATTGATTTTAGATATTTTTTTCTAACACATGTATTTAATACTATAAATTTTTCTCTAAACATTGCTTTCATTACATCTTCTAACCAAAAGTGGTGTTTTTATTTTTATATTATTGGCTGGCCTGAAATAAGAGAGATTGAAACTGATACACAAGAGAGGAGCAGTGGCTGGAAGATGGAGAGAGAAACCCAGTAGAGTTCAGTCTCCCGGTTCCAGTTGTTTCAGAGTGAACTTGCAACTCTCCCTCTCCCACAGTTTGTCAATCAACTTTTCCCTGGATTTAACCAATAAAATTCCTCTCCACACACAAATTTATACACGTTTTTTTCTTTTGAGCATAGTTTAGTTAGGTTTTGGTTACTGTTAACCAAAACTCCTAAGTGTCATGCACTCTTTCAATTAAACCCCAAGAGAGGTTCCTCAAGTACTTCCAAGCCAGCTAATCTTAAATTATTGCATCTATTCATCCTTTAAGTTGAATGTGGCTTCCTGGTACTTGTAAATAAATACTTTGGGGAAAGAACAATGATATACTAAGATAGTCAAACAGATTCATTCAGATACATTGTGTAGACATTAGTAGTACAGATAAAAGGAACAGTGATAAATCTGGGTTAAGACACTTTCATAAAAAAAAGTTTATGAAGAGCTATTCAGGAGAACCAAGAAGAAATGAAAGTATAGCAAATAGTTATCTTTATCTATTTATCTCTATATTCAGCATTACAAAGAAACAGTTTCAATTTTGGGGAAAAATGCATTCATCTATTCCATGAAATAAAAGAGATGGGACGCCTAGGTGGCTCAGCGGTTGAGCGTCTGCCTTTGGCTCAGGGAATGATCCTGGGGTCCAGAATCGAGTCCCACATTAGGCTCTTTGCAGGGGCCCTGCTTCTCCCTCTGCCTCTGTCTCTGCCTCTCTTCCTCTCTGTGTCTCTCATGAATAAATAAATTAAAATATTTAAAGAGAGACAGAGAGAGATGTCATGGCTCCCATAAATCAACAGATACCCTAAAATCAATTTTTTTTCCTAAAATCAATTTTAATAAGACACAGATGTGTACAATTTCCACAATGGTGAGCATCCTGTTCCATGACCAGCTTTGATTCCTTCCTACTTGGGTCTTGCTGTCACTAATCCAGGAAAAGGATTTACAGGTTACTGAAAATAATCTGCTAAACAGATTATGGTAATACCCATAGCAGAAAATTCAATTATTTATTCAAAGCCTGCAATGCAGATCAAGTCTTTTGGAAGATTTCAGACTAATATGAGATACAAAACTATAAGCCAATAATGAAACTAGTGTTTAGAAATTAAACAAGTACTGAGGATAGAGCAAGAAGGAATTTTCTGCTAGGGGTATATGGGATGTGATATATTAGGTATGTGATAAACATCTGTTGGGTAATTAAATCAAAACTGAGTAGTGAACTTGAATGGGAATGTTAGGGAGAACCTCACATAAAAGATGAAATCTTGTTCCTATTGCCCATAATTCCCATATCCCCTGATAATAATACAACCACTTATTTCTGTAGAACTTCGCACATATTTTAATTACAAACATTGTATCTAGGCCTAACCTTGGATCTGCATAGACATAGTAGCCAGTGACTTTCTTGATAATTTATTCACATAAATCAACAGAAAGGAGGGATTCTGGGCTTGTGGGCTAAAAGTGGAGGGAGGACATTCTGACATTGTGACTAGGACATTTTTTTTTTCTGAGGCGCCCCCTTCAAAGTTATCCCCAGTATAGAACAAAGAAATGGGGTTAGTTATGTTTCACCTTCTTTGCCCTATTCCCCAAAGTTTTCCTTTCGAACAAATAAAGTCTGTTAAGGTACATTTAAAAAAAAAAAAGCCCTTTTATATCGATATTGGAACACAAGATAAAGATAGTTGGTCAATAATTGGTCAATGTGGTTAGTTATTGACTGACTCTACATAAAGAGACCAAAAACTGCAAAGTTGCTCTCTGTACATTGAATAGCAACATGCTTTCTTTTCTGTCTCCTTGCTGATATAGAAACTAGACTCTTCATACATTATTAATAGAGATGACATTTAGTTTCAAATTCAATGGTGTAATACGTTGAAACTTTTAGTTGTTTTAATACGTAAAAATAGATATATGCCCCGAGAACATACTAATTACAGAGTAATTGTCAAAACGTCTTCTAAAAACTCTCCTTAAATGACCTTAAACTAAATAATGGAGCCATATTCTTTTTTTAATTTCTTATATAAAATACAATTTTTATGAATTCTTTTTCTGTAGCCTTTTGAATTCTAATATTCTTATGCAAAATTCAAGTCTTTATTATTTATTCATAGTCCCTCATCTATAAGCCATCCAAATGGAGGAAAAAAATGTTGTCATGCAAAATTATTAAGTAATTTAATTTTGATCACCCAGTACATGATATTTAATCCTCTGAACTTAAATTACCTTCTGGTACATTACAATGCCATTAATATCATAATTTCTTAAAGCACTGACAGCTATACAGTCACCACTAAACTACATATAGCTTACCTTCTTTTGACAATATATATAAGTGAGAGAAGGTTCAGTACTCTGATGATGATGGGCAACCAGTTCAAAATAAGCACTTATTTTAAAGGTTCTAATTCCAGGAGTCTTACAGATTTTGTTTTAAATTTTTTATGTTGACATAAAATGTTCCTTTCAAAACAAAAAAAAATACTTTACCTATATCTATTATGTGTATTCTCAAAAGCAGAAAAAAAAAATCAAACTATACCTTTCTTGAAAGGGTTCCTTTAAGGGTCAGAAAATAAATGTGGGCAAGGGAAATTATATCATTAAACACAGCAAAAACGCTTTCAATGGCTGTCATTGGGGAAACCAACATATTTTACCATTTTCTTATTATTTCTGTGATTCCTCCATTGAAATCTATTAGTGAAGTAAAATTTCCTTATTCAAATGACATTGTATCTTAAAGCTAAGCATGCATCCAAAATGCTAATCCTATGTTTAAAAGTAGTAATTCTCCCTAGCATAATTACTCATTATAGAAAAATAATTATCTCTTAATTGCATTGGCACTTAATAGCAATTTGAAAATGGGAAAACTTGGAAATGTTACAATAATCCACAATACCTGTTCCTATAACTCCAGATTCAGTGTTCTCAAAACAGGAGCAACTTGCTGTTTTTAACTGGTCTGGAAATAGATGTGCAAAGAAATGAAGGAAACAATGAAAGCTATTTCATACCTGTTCCACTGTTTCAAAGCAAAAGGCTACTCCTTTCCATTGTTCTCATCCAGAGTTAAGCAGGTCAGTGGAGTCAGATTACTTTTCATTTGTTACTCTATCAGCCAATTCGTTATCCCTCTGGAAGATACAACAAAGAGAGAATAAAACATGCATGACAGTAAAGGTTGCCATTACAAGGCACCAAGTGATACCAAAATATATGCTACATTTACTATTGATCATTAGATGGTGCTTGGATCAACCAAATGTTACTATGGAACTGCCTCCAGGTTTCCATCAGAACTGCCAGTTAAGAAAATATGCATAAATAAAAAGTGTTGATGAAAATGCAGAAAGAAGGGAACTTTTGTGCACTGTTGGTGGGAATATAAATTGATGTATTCACTATGGAAAACAGTACAGAATTTCCTCAAAAAATTAAAAATAGAAATATCATACAATCTAGTTATTCTAATTCTGGGTTTTTACTCAAATAAAATGAAAACACTAATTCAAAAAGATGCACCCATGTTTACCGCAGCATTATTTACAATAGCCAAGATATGGAAGCAACCTAAGCGTTTATCAGTAGATGAATGGATAAGGAAGAGATGAATGGAATATTACTCAACCATAAAAAAGTAACAAAATCTGCCATTCATGACAACATAGATGGAACTAAAGTGAAAATAAGTCAGACAGACAAAGGCAAATACCATGACTTCATTATATGTGGAATCTAAAAAACAAAACAAGCAAAACTAAAACAGAAACAGACTCATAAATACAAAGAACAAACTTATGGTTGCCAAAGGAGGAGGGGTAGTTAGGTGAGACAGGTGAAGGCGATTAAGAAGTATGAACTTCCATTTGTATAATAACTCACAAGATGAAAAGTACAGAATAGGGAATATGGTCAATAATATTGTGATAGAATTGTATGGTGACAGATGATAACTATGCTTACCATTATGACCATTTCATAATGTATATAATTGTCAATTCATTATGTTGTACATCTGAAACTAATATAACATTGTATGAAGACTATATTTCAATAATTAAAAAATACTGGAAAGACCATATAACATTAATAAGAAGAAGACTTTAATTGCTCATTACATTAGTCCAACAATTTTCATATCTGAACATTTTACTCAGAGGCACTGACTCTTAGGGGTAAGCGGAGTAGTTTTAAGAATGAAGGAACCTCTTGTTAAAACAATGTCCTAACTTTCACAAGCAACAAAAGGTCACACGAGAGCACAATTCTTAGGATTTTGAGCAAGATCCTATAACTGAAAAAGACTTAAGTCAAATGAGACAAGTGTTACTCTGATTTTGGCGCAATGGGGTCTGGTTCCTGAGGCTGAAGGCAGAGTTTAAGTGTGCCACTTAGCACAGCAGTAGCAAGCCTAGGGTTATTTTGTGTGAACACTGCAGAGTAGTCTTTTCTCTAGATAGCATTAGATTTTATTTATTTATTTATTTTTTAGATACAGAGAAATAAAAAGCTATTTCCCCATAGACCCTGATTTCTAGCCAGAGTTTAGGAAGCAGACTATCATCCTGTGGAGAAATGGAGGGTGGGGGTGGGTAACTAAAGACATTTAGAACTAAAGTCACATCAGCTTAAGAACAACATCCTTTGATGAAATGAAAATAATTGCTATAATATGAATATTTAAATATAATTTTAAAAATTTCAGCTTATGTTTCAAATTCAGTTTAATATTTTTAATAAAATTTATTATTTTTATATGATGAACCATTTCTTAAATCTTCTTAATCATTGCTTTTTAATCTTTTAATGTATTGCATAAGCTATGAGTTCTAAAATTGGTTAAGTATTGCAAAACTCTCATGTGAAGTAGAACTGTGTATGTGTTTCAAAGAGCAAACGCAGTTTCTTATCCATCTAAGTCATTCAGCAATTAGTTAGTCACCTACTAGGTCCAGGCACTGGGCTAAATGCATACAAAATCAAATGTAAACTTTGGGTTTGTGGGTCACAGAGTTGCATCCTACCAAGAAAGGCAGATATTAATCCAATGATTACTCAAATAAGTATATAAATGAGACTTTGAAGAGATGTATAGTCTATTTATGAGATCATCACCATTTCCTTAGGGTGCTCCTAAAGACTATTTATGTACCTCTTTCTATTACTGCATAGGGTTAGGTTTATTATAGGCAATGACTAGTACATCAGCACAGAATCTGCAACAGGTACCAGATGAATTTGGATAGTCAACAAAAATCATCTTTTATTAATCATGAAAATTAGAGTAAACAGTCCTTCATTTAAATTTCATATCTCAGCAGGTGCACCTCTCACTCATTTTTGAATATGCAAGGGCACATAGCCCAAACAAATCCTATTCAAAATGGCTCAATATGATGAACAAAGGCAGTATTATCAGTGTCAGTGTTACTATCTTTATTACCTCTACATTGTTTTGTTGTTATTACAATGTCCAAAGAAGTGTTTCTTTGACAAAAATATCTGTCAGCAGACCCTTGATCCTTGTTTTTACCAATAGTTGTTCCCTGTTCACAATAGCCCAAGATGTCTCTTATGCCAATAAACTAAAAAGGTGGAAGCAAAAACTTTTGCTCTAGGTACAATCCTTTCCAGTAGGGTTTCCAGTACAAAGTGATTGTTCTGCAAATTGTCATCTGACTGTAGCTAAACAGCCTAGGAAAACAGTACATGGAAAGCAAAATAGTTTTCATTCCTACTTGTTTAGCATTGAAGTGCTTTTAATAATAGTACTGATCTTAAGATATATCTTTGTCTTAACTTTAATGAAGCCCCCGTTTAAGTAAAACCTCACCCAGCCCAGGGAACAGACTTATATTTGAAAGAGAAGAAATTGCTAAGGACACCCTCTAGAGACCAGTAACTGCACTTATATCACACTTGGTATAATTTCCTAAGTATTTTCACTCATCATTACATTATTTGATATTCAATGGTCGTTTTTAGAAAGAGATAACTGGCTAAGTGTGGTCATGTGACTTGCCCAAGCACAAATGTTCATGATGAGGGGCAAAAAATTGAAATTGGAGTAAAATCTAAGTACTCTGCTTCCAAATTCTGTTGTTTTATATCCTTTAGTAAAAAGGCTGTGTTGAGCAATATAATTGTAAATGACAAAGAGAATCTCTTCTTATTGGTGTACATGGCCAGGCAGCCTCCTCAGTAGTCACAGGCCCGGGGAAGCAGCAGTCCTCTGCGCCTTTTGAGTCCACTGCACTAAGATTTTTTGCACCAATTTCTAGTGTCCAAAGTGGGTCTTCTCATTGGTACATTTCATCTTATTTATTCTAATAATGACAGTTACCTTGTGCCTTCTATTTTAGATATACATTCTCCCCTCATTTTGTCAAAGTTTTCTCTTTTGGTTGGCCCACTAAATTGCAACCAACCCATTATCACAACTTTGGTCTACAAGACTTTCTTATATCTTATATAGTAAATGGTGCTTTGCTAGTGGCGGCATACTAGACAAAACATGCCATTACTAAGAACAGGCTTGATCTCAGCTGAGTGCCATTGGAAGGTGCTCAGAAATGAATGACTAAGGCTTAGCTGCCTCTCCTGGGGGTGAAGGTGGACAGATCTCTTTCTGAATGAGTCATGTAATGTAATTGGGTGCTGATTTTTCTACAACTGCACACACATATTCATGGTTCCAGATGTGTACGGTTAGATGAGCACTGATGCTGGTGGTGTCTCCTTCCTCCTGCTCCTAGGTGGGTACCTGTCCAAATTGGGCTCTCCTTTTAGAGCTCCAAAGCCAAGCCCTCATCTAGATGTTGCCCCAGTCACCCTTTCCCTGGGATCTTACCACCACTCCCATAGCAAACCTCCTAGGTTCCCCAACTGCTTTCCAGACTCATCAATGCACTGTACAGTTTTCTTTGTTGCTCCAGAAACCATGAACATTCTGCCAGATATTCTCACTATCAGTGGGCATTGGTAGGAGCTGGTCCAAGACCATAGACACACAGACTGGTCAGTGGCTACTATCACCAGGGCCCTACTACTATCTGGGTAATAACTATTAGGATCCCTGTATTACCTCAATCCTCCTCACAGCATCTCCTCTTTCTTTTCTCCATTCTCTCAGAGCCAGACCTTACCTCCAGATACTAAGTAGAGCAATCCCATGGAACCAGTTTTTGTTTGTTTGTTTGTTTGTTTATTTAAAGATTTTATTTATTTATTCATAGAGACACAGAGAGAGAGGCAGAGACACAGGCAGAGGGAGAAGCAAGCATCATACAGAGAGCCTGACATGGACTCGATCCAGGGTCTCCAGGATCACGCCGCTGCGCCACCGGGGCTGCCCCCATGGGACCAGTTTAAAATGACTAGCCCTGGAAGTGACAAGCTGGGTCTCTATACAAGGTAGCCCTTACCTAGGACACAGTCTAAACCCTCACACAAAGCTGACCAGAACTAGATAATCTCTGAATGGAGTGAGAGTGTGAGTGACAAGTGCTTGCCCACAAGGGAAGCAGTAACCCTGCCCAGCACCCTTTTGAGAGTCTCCCTGCTCCAGGTCCAGGGCTTGGATATCCACTAAGTGGCTCAAGCCTTCTCTGTAACTTTATCAGAGGTCTAAGCAAAATAGTCAAATGAATAAATGTTCAATTCAGTATTTGTTTTCATATTTAAAAAAATAATAATAAATTTCATTGGTTCCCAGGCAGACAGGCTGAAGCAAGGCAGACAAGCTATTCCATGTAGATGTATCGCCCTCTGGTGTTCAAAAAGAAATGGACTGTAAACAACTTTGAAATATTCCTCACCCCAAGTCACTCTTGATTTTCAGTGGCCCTGACACCCTCTCCCTCAGCCACCCGAGATTCCAAGAATTATGAGAAAAACACTCATGGAAGAATCAGGGTGGGGCAAGCCATTAGGGGGCACCGCCCTTTATTGCATTCTTCTGAAACTCAAGTTTTGCGATAGTGTCAAATATTGCTTCTGTCTGAAGGTAGAAATATTGGGACAGTTGTTGAACTACTGAGATCTCAGACCCATCTACTCATTGGCTGGGCCAGGACAGAAGATTTAAGAGATCCAGGCAGCAAATTCCCAGTGAATTTGTCAGCTTCTGCTGGGGGAAGGCAAAGTCCAAGAGACATTCCCTCTCCCTTGGGGAAATTGCAGAAGTCCCCAGATAGCAGATCTTAGTCAAGTTTTCCTTGGCCAGCAGGATGGGGTATTTTTGTTTAAAGGCAGATGCATATTCCAGCCAGAAAAGTTTCCCTCAGCATCACATTTACCTACTTTGATCCACAAAGCATGAGTTTACAATGTCTGATTACCAAAGGAGGAGGCAATATCTCTACACCTAGAAGCATAATCCACAACACAAGACAGGTAACAAGAAGAACCAGGTGACAGTAAGAAAATACATGCTGGAGGAAGTGGGAAAGGAAGATCCTCCTGGGAGCCAGAGCTCAGACCCTGGAGACCAGGGACCTCCCCTTTGTGGTTCACATTGGAAGACTTGCACTTGCTTTGTGCCCAAATTTGATAGCATAACAAACATATCAATTTCCTAGCACTGCTGTAACAAGGTAGCATAAACTGGGTGACTTAGAACAACAGAAGTGTATTCTTTCACAGTTCCAGAGGCTAGAAGTCTGAAATCAAGGTGTCAGCAAGCTTGGTTCCTTTTGGCACCTCTGAAGAAGAATCTGTCACAACTTCTTAGCTACTGGAGTTGCAGGCAATCCTTGAGGTACCCCAATCTCTGCTTCCATAGCCATGGCATTCTCCCTTGTGTCTGTGTCTTAACATGGTGTTCTCTCTGTGTGTCTGTGTCTCCTCTTCTTATAGTCAAATTAGATTAAGGGCCCATCCTACTCTAGTAGATCTCATCTTGCATCTTTTTTTTTCTTTTAACTTGCATCTTAATTACAGCTACAGAGACCCTACTTCCAAATAAGATCACAATCACAGTTACCAGAGATTTAGACATATCTCTGCTAGTGATACAATTAAACCCACAATAACTGGACTATAAAGTTGAGCAGATTTGGAGTTTGTATTTAGGCCTCTTCAGTGGTGTCCTAGGGAATGTTTAACAACCAGTTTTCAGGGGAGAAAAAGCCCTCGTTCATAATGCTTGCAGATTTTCATGGTGTAACTATTCCCTCCCAGACCTATTGCAAGCTACCAACATAACACCTAGCTTGCAAAATTCCAGAGAATTTAGCAATGTGTATCTCGGATCCACTGGTACTAACTGGTTCCAGCTTGCCAATGGGCCTATTATATTAAAAAGTGTCAATGATTAAAAGGAGTCATCTGTTATAATTTCTTTTAAATACTTGCATATTGAGGCCAAGATGCCCCTACAACTTTTGATTATCAAAATATAAAATGATTGGTTTATATATAACTCATATCAAAGTTTAAGTTGAGCCTACCTCTGGGTCATTTTGTTTTGTTTTGTGTAGCTTCAGCATTCTCCTCCCAGCCCTTCTACACACTCTACCCCCTACCTTTGGTGTGTCTACCACCCATAGGTTTCTGCACTCAGCTGTCTCTCCACCCCAAGTACTGTCATCCGACCAGGGACTCTTCAGCTTCCATGTGGTTTTTCCAGCCAGCACCCTTTCCTTCATGGTTCCTTGCCCTACTAAGATACCTGGATGTCCTCCAGCTCTCAAACCTTGAACTCTAACCTCACATTCCAAGCCTGTCATTTCCCACCACTTCAGCTAATTCCTCTGTGCACACAACATTTACATCTTACTAACACCAGCAACTTCCCAATCTATCAGCCATGTCCCTTTCCTCGACCCTTTCCCTGTTCAATGTATACTCTAGCATCACCATTGTAACTATTCCCTTGCCAATACCCTTAATTCCTTCTACACTATAGCCAATATTCAATTGTACATTCACTGGTGAGGGAAATGTTGCCACCACAGACCCATGGTCTCCAAACCCTGCAAACATGTTCCACATGCTTTTCTGTGTCCAAGAGGGCCCTACTTTTTTTTTACCATGCCCCACCACTCTTCTCCAATCTCCTGCTTTAATTTCAACAAAAGACAATATGTCTGCATCACAGCAAAAAACACAGAGAGCACTCTATTAACACAGTATTTTCACATAGACTCATTTAACCTACACAACAACTGAGAGAGGTAGGCAGGATATTATTATTCCCATTTTACAAGTCAGGAAACTGAGGCTCAGGGAGCATTCATATTAACATCAGATTAGTTATTAACAGAATTTGAGTGGAAATAACAGGTCTCCCAATTCTGAGAATCCCAGGTCAAACAGTAAAGTAGATGATTTGTCCAAGGGCACCGATGAGTCCAGTATAAGCACTTACATCCCTGGGTACCTTCCAAAGTCTTTATCCACCTCTAGAATGTGCTGCCTTCTCAACAGTTGTTTTATTGCTATAAAGCACCTGAAGCTCATTTACTATTTATTTAAAAATAAAAGATAGGATTATCTTGAACACAGTTTTATTTTTCATTCTTTTGTAAATTGTTACCACCAATAATTGTTTCTTTCTGTTAGTGTTTTTCTGATATAGAGTTCTCAGAGCCTTGGCTGAAATAAGCCCCTTTACTCTCAGCTCCTGTCATATGGTTCACAAGCTCTGGAAACACCAGTGATGAGATGGAAGGAGCCAGACCAGGGCTTTGATCTAGAAATGTCATCCCATGGATCCCAAATGCTTGCCCGTTGGCCTCCAAAAGTGGATCATGGGTGGATCCTTGCAGGCTTACAAGCTGATTTTCTGTAAACACATGAAGCGGCCAAAGCCACTTCCATTGGTATGGGGGCCATAGTGAGTCACTTGCAACAATTACAGACAGATAAGAATCTCAGCTCTTTCCTGGGCCTTCCAGTGAAGCATGAAAACCAAATGGAATTTGCTTTGTTGATAAAAAAGGACCACCCTGTCCCAGTTGTTCTACCAATACCTTGCTTTGTTCATGCTGCACCTATATCATTGTACATCATTGTATATAGAGGCAGACATGCAAAAGAAGTGCTGACCCTTCCTTGCCACAGCCTGGTACAGCCTGCATGTCTACCCCTCACATGTTACCTTTGCCTTAGAGATATGCTGCTTCCACCATATTAGACTGAACCCCACTCCCATTAGAACTAATATGTATGAGGTATACCAGAAACACTGAACTAGGAGATGGATGACTTGGCTTCTAATGGTGGACATTGGGTAAGACACATGCCTTCCTGATCTTGATTCTTTCTCAGACAAGTGGTTAGCTGTGGCTGCAGTTAATTCAGCAACACCATAAAGACTGCTTATGCTGTCACAACAAAGAGAACTTCTGGGGAGCAACCCAGAGAGTTCTATAGGAAGAGAGGACAGAGGAGTCTCCTTTAAATAAGATTAATTTAGGCACTTATAGTAAGTATGTCACTGGACAATGTTTCCTAAAAGTGCTAGAGGAGATGAAGAGTGAGGAGCAGCAACATGTCAGGCCATGAGGAGTAAACCAAATGAAGGGAAAGCCCAGGCCTGTTCCATGGGTGAATCAGCAGACAGCACATACCTGTAGAATTATTGATTCATGCACTTTGTAAGCTATTTTTTATGGACAGATTTGGGGGAGCTTTACAGGATTTTGCTGGCCCTTAGGGAACTTGAAGGCAATGTAGGGCACTCTTGGTGGCTCTGAAGACAGTGGTTTAAGAGGGATATCTCACAGTCCCTACCCTTGGCAGTCCATAGCAATCATGTCATTGTTCCCCCCCCCCCCCCCCCCCGCCCCTTCATGGGAGAGTGGAGTGGTGGGAAGAACTCTTACAGGATCATTGCAAACATTAAATGAAATTGTCCACACAAAGCACAAGCATGTAACTTTCAATAAAGGGTAGCAGCTATTAATGTTCTGGGGATTACCTCAAAGGCAAAGGAAAGTAGAAACCTCCTAGTAGTTCCAAGTTGCACTCAAATTTGATATATTCAGACATGTGAAAAAAAATGAGCCCTCTTCCACTCCTGTTCCTGAGCTTGAGCCCATAGCTAATGCTTTCAGACAGTCTCACCATAAGGTTGGCACCTCAGGACCTGTGGGGAATATAGCAGCAGTGCTGGGAGGCAGCTACCACACAGGCTAAAAGTATCAGATAAAGTCATTTAGACCTAGGTTAGAATCCTGGCTCTGCCACCTTAGACAACTTACTTCAATTCTCTGAACCTCACTTTCCTTATCTCTAAAATGTGAAAACATTTGTTGAATAAATGTCTTTTGAGCAAATGGAAATAGCACTACTTTCCACATGGGTCTTTGTGGCAATTAAATGAGATAATTACTAAACCTACTATGACATAATAGATGTGATGACTGATTTTATGTGTCAACTAGATTGGGGCATGGAATGCCTAGTATCTGGTCAAACATTATTCTGGGTACACCTGTAAGGGTGTTTTTGAATTAGATTAACATTTGAATCTGTAGACTGAGTAAAGCAGATTACTCTCCCTAAGTGGATGGGCCCCCTCAATCAGTTGAAAAGCTTGAATAAAACAAAAAGGCTGACCCTCCTGCCAGTAAGAGGAAATTTCCTCCTGCCAGACTGCCTTGGGCTGAGACATTGGTTCTGTCCTGCCTTCAGATTGTAATTGAAAATTGGCATTTCCTGGGTCTCTATCCTGCTGGTATTTGGACTAGAACTATATCACTGGCTTTCCTGGGTCTCTAGCATGCCAACTGAAGATCTTGGGACTTGTCAGCCTCTATGATTGTGTAAGCCAATTCCTTATAATAAATCATTGATATAGATATGGATATAGCTATAAATATGGCTAGGTATCTATTCTATTTATTCTATTTCTCTGGAGAACCGTAATACAGTAGGTGCTAAATACAAAAAAAAGTTGTTTTTATGATTGCTATTTCTTTTTTTTTTTATTTTATTTATTTATGATAGGCACACAGTGAGAGAGAGAGGCAGAGACACAGGCAGAGGGAGAAGCAGGCTCCATGCACCGGGAGCCCGACATGGGATTCGATCCCGGGTCTCCAGGATCGCGCCCTGGGCCAAAGGCAGGCGCCAAACCGCTGCGCCACCCAGGGATCCCTATGATTGCTATTTCTTGACAAGAAATGTTGTCCATATGTAAAGCTAACTGAAATTATGTTGTTTAAGAGATGGGGGGAAATGCCAATTAATGGCCTTGCTATTTGTGTGTGATTCAGAAGATATATTTGATCTTCTAAAACAAGCACTTATTATAACATATTTGTATTTATGTATCAAGATATATCTATTATATATTATAATATACACAAAGCTCCTGGGATATTTTATCTTTTCGGGTACAGACCATGACTTTGAGAAAGAAAAGTGTTGGAAGCAGAGAGGTAGCTCAGTATGGTGTCAAAGGACACACTTTGGTTTTCTGGTGATGACTTTGACTACCAGATAGTAAACACTCTGAAAGGAATACCATGAAGCCTTTGAGGATCATCAGTGACCTGGCACATAGGAAACTTGTCTTCTAATTTAAGACTATCAACTAAAATCTAAGTTGACATGAAGGAAAGGATCAAATTAAAATTTATACTGTGAAAAGTAATAGAGTATAAGATGCCCAATAATTCTTAGTAAAAAATAGTATGGAGACTATCAGGAACAATATTTATAGGTACAGATGTCTATTCACCAAGGTTTATTGAATATCTAGGTGACCTGGGAACTTTAACAGGTTAAAAATACAGTTTCACAGTTTTAAAATAAAAGAGAAAAACATAAAAGTATATGTATAATAATCTCATTTGAAAAAGTGGATCCATATGTATATATACATACATAGAGAGCATGTGCATAATACATACTTAGACATGTTTATATATGCATAGAGCATTTCTGGTGAGTATGTGAAATTTGTTTGAAGTTCCATTGAGGGAAAGGACTGGGGACTACGATAAGAGGAAGGATTGTTTTTCATAGCATAAAGTTTTATAGTGTTTAAATTTTTACTACATGCACATAAAACTGTTCGATTAAAACTCTATTTTCATTAAACTGTGCTTGGAGCAGGATCATCAGTGCTGAGAGGGGCCCACTTGCTTTGAGCAGCTGTGCACTATCAATATTTAACCCCCGACCTTAACAGCATTGTCTTCCTGTCCTACTACAATCAGTCTTGCCCTTCTAACCATCTTCTATACCATCTCCAGTGTTCTCTTTCAAAACTGTGGCCTCCTGTTTCCTGCAAGATAAAGTCTGATCTACTTAGTGGAGCGTTAGTGGGAAATGATACTGTACCTAATACTACTAGTATCATTCCTGGGCCTTCCAGAAGTCCATTCCTTTCCTCTCTTTCCCACTGTCACTACCCTAAACCAAGCTCATTATCTTCTTGGTCTACCCTGCCAGCCTCCTGACAGTCTTTTCTCCGGTTTTTCTCCACTCCTATCTGTTCTCCATATACCATATTCTTTATAAAATGCAAATAGTATCCTAAAGCTCCCCTGCTTATAGCCCTTTAAAGCTGTCCACTGTGGGAACCTGGCTGACTCAGTCAGAACATGCAACTGTTAATATTGGGGTTGTGAGTTCAAGCCCCTTGTTGGATGTAGAGATAACTAAAAAATAAATAAACAAGCTTTATTAAAAAAAAAAAAAAACTTCCTACTGATTTTAAACTAAAATCCCAACTTCTTACTAGGGCCAGCCTCTATGACTTTCTCCAGTGCCATCTCTCCCTAATTCTTTGCTCTTTGCTCTTTGCTCACTAACTACAACTACCACTACACCTTGCTCTCTGCTCACTGCCACTACCTACCATATACTGTTCAGTTCCTTGAAGACAACATTCTCTCTTTCCTCTGAGTCTTTTCACATCCTATTTCCTATCTTAAGAAACTCTTCTCTCTTCTCCCTGGTCTTCCAACCCTACCTGGCTAACTTTTTCACCATAAAGGGTTATAAAAATAAGATTGTCATAAGAAAATTATAAATAATTGAAGAAGAAAAAGTCACCCATTTGAGAAGGAATCCTGAGGAGTTCAGCTATCAGAAGGATGCTGAACAGAGCATGGGTGGTGCAGTTTGCTAAGCATCTAACTCTTGGTTTTGGCTTAGGTTGTGAACTCAAGGTTGTAAGGTCAAGCCCTGCATCAGACTCTGTCCAGTGCAGAGTCTGCTTAAGACTCTCGCTCCCTCTTCCATTGTCCCTGTCTCAAATACCCCTCCCCCCCAAAAAAAGAAAAGAAGACAACTGTGTGAGTTAGACCATTGATCCAAGAAGGGGCTGCACAGGCTAGAGAATGGAAAGAAGAGGGGTCCTTCTGGTGAATAAAGTGGAGAGGACTGAGTGAATGGGTGGCAGAGGGGGAGTGGCTAGAGGTAAAAGACCTTGAAAGCCAAAATAGAGTTTGATCTTCATTTTTTAAACAATGAGAAAACTTGAATGGTTTTTAAACTGGCAAGTGACAACCTCCAGTATTTATTTTAGAAAGATGTGAACAGAGTTCAGAGGAATGAAGTTAGGGAGAAGGGTGATCTTAGGCAAAGAGGATGAGAGCCTGCCCGAGGGCAGCAGTAGGCAGAACTGGCAAGAAGCAATGGATTTGAAAGAGATGTGGAGATAACCTCCTGGGCTTGATGACCAAGTGAAGGGGAGGAGAGACCCAGGAATTAGAGAGGACTCACAGAGCTAGCCAGAATAACTGGGAATATGGTGAGGTCATTGGCAGAGATGGGAATCACTAACAGAGAGCAGATTTGGAGGAAGATAATGAATTAAGTTCGGAACATGTCGACTTTTGGGTGTAAGGTCAGGAAGCCTATGTCCATGATTAAGATCAGACACAACTCAAGGTATAGCATGCGGGCCCATCACAAAAACCACCTATTAGCGTTGATTTCATCTTTTCTGGTGTGGCATGTTTCCACAACTCCTGTTTTCCATATCCCAACAAAGTCAGTGAATTGTTTGCCTTGCATGCAGAGACGGAGTTGTAAAAGCACAGGGAAGGTGGAGATAAGGTCTGTGAGTGGGAGAAGACATGTTGTGCCAGGGTTGAAATTTGCAGTAGAAAATTGTTTTTCTCTCCAACTTTGTGTCAATCACTACTCTATTTCTATTTAAATTCCAATTTTGCCATGATAAGCAGCTTGAACTCTTGGGACTTCACCTCGACTCTGCACTCAGCCCCTGAGACACTTTGAAGTCTACAATACAACATTTTTCACATAGTTATTCAGTTCCCTTTTTGCTTTTGAACTCTTCAGAGGTGTAGTATATCTTGTCTCCCTAACTAAAGTCTTAATTCTTAAAGAACTCAATTTATGCCCAACATTTAGTTTTTTTATTGTCACAGAGCCTCGTATATATTAAGCTTTCAAAAAACACAAAGTAGATTGAAACTGACACTGAATTCATGTGGGAGAGAAAGGAGAAAGGGCAGTAACCACCTGGAAGGACAGAGTACAGCAAGAGATAATATGTTGGTTAGAGGTGTGAGATAGTATCAGTTCTTAACATAGAAAGGAAACTATTCTGACATAAAAGGAATGCTATCCCCCTCTCTTAATAATAATCACTTTGCATTCTAAATATGTTTAAAAAGAGGAGAGGAGTATTGGTATTCTAATTATCAAGTAAGTTGCCTTCTCAACTGACTAAAAAGTCTGTTTTTCAGGGACCACCTTTGGCTTATATGCAATATTGATAAAATACAGAACTTGTCCTTCACAGTTAATTATATTCAGTTGCACTAAACAGTGCAAGACTTAGGGTTAAGTCTTTCACCTCCTTTTAGTTCTTCCTTTTAGTTATAGGTTCACATGTGTGGCCATCGTGATGTTGGAGCAACATAAAATATAATTCCTTAGACAGAGGAATGAAGATGGGACAAGCCCAAGTATTGCTACTGGGGAGATTGTGCACTTGTCATGATGGAGGAAGATATATGTGGGGGTGGTGGGGAGAAGAGATTTTGCTGCTAGCTGACAAGTACCAATAGGCCTCTAATCACAAAGATCTCCTAGCTGTCCTGCCAGCAGTGCCTGCCAGTCTACCATCAACATCACTATTTAATATGGAAACCCCCATTAGGATCACTGGAAGAATGAGACCTACAACTCATAGCTTTCAACAGGGAGTGCAGGAAAGGAAGTGGTTCAAAAATGGATCTGAGACTACTCTTGGGAACAGCAGGAAGCATGACTCTGGAGGTTAGCAAAGATAAGAGGGAAAAGACACAGGAGTGATTACTTCACAGTCTTGCCAACGGCTCCATTCCCACTCCTTTTAGAGCATACCTTTCCCCTTCTGAGATTCCCCTAAGCACCAGGTGAATAGCAGGAAAACTCCTTCTAAGCCATGGTGGCAGCAACGTCTGTTGGCTCTGTGTCACATTCCTTTCCAGACTTCACAGGCCTCAGGTTACAAAGGTCTCATTGCACAGTTCTTAGGAGAATGAGCATGGAGGGTGGGCTGGGATAAAGGAAAGCCCTGTATGTGTCAGAGATTCAGGTGTGGCTAGATGCCAAGGCACCCCAGGTGGTGGCAGCAAGAAAAAGAATCAAATATCTTGATCTCTAGCAAGGTAGCTTTCTTTACTTTAATTTTTTTCTCCCAAGGCTGTTAAATAAGACTTATCAGGATGCTTCTTCTTGGGTAATTTGATGGAAAATATTTCAAAAGTTCACTTGGCATACCTGTGTTTTGGTTTACTGGGAGAGATTTGAGAATTCAAAACCCACAATGAAGAATCTGAAACTAAAGCTCTTTTTATCCTTCCATTGTTCATAATCAACTTTCTCCTGTAGTTTTATGCTGTCATATGCACAAAATTGCTCAATATATTATACAACCTTTGAAATTAATATGGAAGCTGAAAGATATTACCACATCCCTGTTTAAACCCTTTCTTTCAGATTTGGGGATTTTAGACAGATATCAATATATTTGCAATGAATTGAATTGGAAAAAGCTCTGAGTGTCTGTATCCAGGGAGTGCTTGGGCTCAAATTTACAGATTAATTAGAGATGCAAGACATATATAGCTCTACATAAAACAAACAAGTCTAAAGAAACTCCTAAGTTATCAAGATAATTCCAAATAAATATTAATTCATGGGATAAGTTAGGAAAGGCTCACAAAGGATAGGTTAGTTACCACAGATGGTATAATAGCCACACTTGCCAGATGAAGTGTTCACTCATATATACATTTATGGAGTGAACATATGTGTATTACAGAGTATGCACACACATACACATAAACAAAGCGATCTACCTAACCTGGAAAAGACATGGCCACAGAAAGTTTACATATTTATTATAAAGCAAAAAGGCAGCATGCTTAGGTGGCTCAGTGTTTGAGCGCCTGCCTTTGTCTCAGGGCATGATCCCGGAGTCCCAGGATTGAGTCCCACATCAGGGTCCTTGCCTGGAGTCTGCTTCTCCCTCTGCCTATATTTCTGGCTCTCTCCCTCTCTCTGTGTCTCCAGTGAATAAATAAATAAAACCTTTAAAAAAAAATAAAGCAAGAAGGCTGTTAATGGTATACATGCCTTTTTTCCCCCCAGTAAACTACTACTAATCAGGCCTCAAGGCAGGGTAACCTGTTGATTTCCCTGGATTTATTTTCATTGTTATCTCAGTCTGGTGGATGGGGTCTTGGGTGCCTTTTCTTGACCTTGACCAAAGCCTATTTTATTTGGAGTTGTAAAGGCTAGGAGAGGTGTGGTGATTAGTGTCACCTGGAGTACTTGAATTTACCAATAAATATATTAAGAGGGTAAAATGAGATTTCCTCTCTTAAGATATTCTAAAATAACTCAAATATGAACCAATAAATTTGTTCATCATGAATTAGGGGCAGAGAGTATTGGAGAAGCCACTAGGCTGAAAATAAGAGGATTTAAGCTGTGGCCCCAAGCTAGCACTACTAGCTTAACCACCTAAGTCAAGACACAACTTCTCTGTGCTGGTTTCTTCTTCTAGAAATGAGGACACATTGGAATGTATGATCTCTTAGTTCCCCTCCACTCTAAAATTCTGTAGTATATGACTAACACAATGGTCATAGAACATTACAGTCAATAAATATAAGTGTAGACAAGTTAGGGCACTCTATGTTTTTTGGATTTTTTTATAGGTTAAACCTAAACTTAGTTGTCACTGACTATGAGTGAATTATAAAAATTGGAAGCATGAAGTTTTAATTTTCAAGGACCTATGAGGTTGGATCATAATGTAATTGTAAAAACTATAGTGGCTTCTGTAGAGAGAAATTGGATATATACTGGTGTTAATGTGAAAATACATTTTGTTTTTATCTGGACCTCTGGATTTATTGATATGCTTTGGATTATTAAAACTTTTATAATGTATACAGGATTGGCCTTGCTGCTAAGATATATTTATTCCTAATGTGTTGGAGACCAAAGAGTGTTAAAATTAAGTCCTGTGGTTAGAGATTAGGTCTCCTCTCCCCTTGTCTATTGCTGTCGGGGTTCCTTGTGGGTAACTAATCTACCCGTCAGAACACTAGACTGCTCCTTCCACTGAGGGAATGTGGCAATAAACTTAGCTCTCGCAGGCAAATCTCAGCGTGCCTGCTTGAACAGTCCTGTACTCTGCTCCGGGGTCGCAGTGTGCTAAGACACAGAGGGAGGCCAATGGAGATGAGTCAGGACCTGGCACCCACCCCATGCTCCTCCCTGCTGGTAAACAGAACAGCTATTTGCCCGTCACTCGAGCCTCTCAGGGCCCCAAGACTCCAGGAAGAAACAAATACTTTGGAAGCCAAAACCCCAAGGCAAGGTAAAGAAAACAGAAATGTCCGCATCCCCAGCGATGATTTCACTGGCGTGAGTTCTTTAGAGGGGGAGGAGCTGTAGACAGTTCCAGCTGAACTGTTTTACCTACTTCTCAACCATAAGGCCCTTCTCTTTCACTGTTTATAGGGGATGATGGCCTTTTGCCTTTTAAGCCCTGAAATCTCAAAAACCAGACTTTAGAATTAATCTTGGTTGCTAATCCATAATAAATTTATTTCTCCTCTTTTTATTACTTTTGTTTCTATTTTTATACTATCTTCTATTAAAATACTTCTTTCAGTTAACTTATTTTTTGTTTAGTTTATTTTTCTCTATTTTGGGGAGAAGCTATTAAAAGAATAAACATTACCAGGCAATAAATGTAAACTACTTTACAAAGAATTTTACACTGACTTCTTGAGGTAACTGTTTCTTTTGCATTTTTGCAGTGGTTGAGGAGAGAACAGTGTGGGACTAACAGTCTTGGAAATGTCCTCATCTGGCTTCATGACAATAAATGAGACTTGCTGTTGGGAGGCTACACCTCAGTTCTCTTTCTGGTGGAACTCCCTTGGCCTTTTTTCTCCTTATTTGGAACCTTGGAACTGTAAAGTATCTGGTGCATAGATTCAATGCTTATACGATTACTCCTAAGGCTGAAGATACACTCATCTTAGGGTCCTCTCCTGGTTTTTTTAGATACCAGAAATTTCTGTTCTAAGCTTAGGAATTGTTACATACCTGAACTGGAGGCATGGCTGGCTGATTCCTTCTAGCTCTGTCAGATAGCGTCCCACCTCTAATATATCAATAGCTAAACCTCCTGTTACCTTCTTCTCAGTAGCCAAGACTGAGATTGGCTGGATATTGTGATGTCACAGAGTAGAATCCTTGCTCCTCCCAAAGGCCCAGGTGAGATCCTCCACTTCAACATTTTCTGTCTTGCCCTTGACAGGAGGTTGGGTAGCTTAATTCCTTTATTTCTTAACTGATCCATAAAATCATAGAATCTTACTGTGAGCAGAGACCTTAGAGGCCCATGACTAGATTCTATTCTAACTCCTGTATTTAACAGATAAGGAAATTCAGATTCCAGATAGTTAAGTGGCAGAGCTAAATCTAGAACCTGGGTGCCCTGCGTGTTAGCCCCCTGCCTTCTGAACACACTGTACTCATGCTGAGCTCTACTCTCTAGATTTTGTCAACATCACTGTTCTCTGATAAACAAGCTCACTGGATGATTTTTACCTGAATATACCATAACAAGAGACCATTCAGATAATGTGCATCATGGTAAGAGAATACAGTCTCAGGGAAGATCATTAGTTTTTTCTGACAATCTATTGGTACCAGAAACAGCTAACTTTGGTCCTGGCCCAAACTCAGAAACTCTGAGCCGCCAGATCAATCCTAGACTAACAAGTAATGTAATTTCTAAGTAACTGATGTTTTCAATGAGATTTGATATAAGGAAGAATGCTCAACCCAGGATTAGTGTTGGCTGCAATGCCATAGAAGGTTCTAGTGTTTGTTGAGAGAATGGGAAGGAATAATCAATAAATAGATTTTCACTGAAATTCTCCATACCCTTCACTTTTTCTAGATACTGTCCCCATATGGCATTAAAAAATTATCTGCGTTTCATGAGATGACTTGTATCTGTGAAGCCAGAGACTTGTACTTGCAAAATCTCTCAAGAGGGGAACATATATTACACTTTTATAACACCAACAACTAACATTTTACATCATGTTTAAGCATTTACAAGCCATTTTCACATATATCATTTCATTTAATCTTCACAGCTCAGTAAGATAAACAGTGTATTATTTTTAGTACGATTTTATGAGTGAGAAAATTATAACTTAGAGAGGTTGTGACTTGCACAAGATCACAAAGCTAATTAAGTGGAAAGGGTAATATCAGTTAAACCAGATCTTCCAACCAAGATTTTCCCCACCATAGGGCTTCCTCAGGGTGGGAGGAATTGTCATGTGGTCCTGGAACACACTTGAAGGCAATTGCATTAAGCAACCTTTTGATTAACAAAGAAGAAATTATTCCTCTGGGTCATAAATACTGTTTTATTAACCTCCTACATGTCTCAATAAAAACTTAGAGAAATGGTTAGTGAACACTAATTTCAAACTTTAAAATAATATAATCATTGCCGTTCCACCTGACAATTCCACATCTGTGAATTCTCCTAAGGGAATTATCATGAATATAAATAATATTTAACTACAAGATATCTGTCCTTTGGAGAATTGTTTATAATAGAAAACAAATTAAAAGCTCAATATTTGAAAAGTGGTAAAATGTATTATGTTTAACTCATGAAAATAATGTTGTAGGTAAAGTTTTCTAGAACCTTAATCATTCGTGTGCTATCTTTGGAATAGCACCATCTGTACTAGTATCTACTTAATATCTTTAAATTAACTCTTACACTTTACTGAAATAAGAGAATTTATTTTTTAAAAAAGATTTTATTTTTTCATGAGAGACACAGAGAGAAATAAAAGAATGTAAAGGTAATTTTTAAAATCACTACATTAGGAGAAATGTAGTACCGTGTCAGATAACCATAAAAACAGATATAACAAAGTCAGGCCCTGGGCCAGTCCCACCCATCACTATACCTGCAGCAGTCATGACCCTGCCACAACTGGAGAGTGCAGGAAGCCTACACATAGGACACTCCTGGAACACCTGGTTCTAGTGACCAGGGATACCATACTTCTGAGTCCCCACAGGACATCTCCTAATAAGTCCACTTCTTTTTACGGAGATGTAGCTGAATTATCTAATATATAGAAACAGAGTTAGGCAAAATGAGAGTGAGGAATATGTTCCAAATGAAAGAACAAAACAAAACCTCAAGAAAAGAACTGAACAAAACAGAGACAAGCAATCTACCCAATAGAGCTCAAAGTAATTGTCATAAAGATGTTTACTTTATGACCTCAGGAGAAGATTGGATGAACACAGTGAGAACTTCAATAAAGAGACAGAATGTGAGAAAATACCAATCAGAGCTATGAGATACAATAACAGAAATAAACAATACACTAGAGGGAATAAAAAGCAGATGAAGTGATACAGAATAATGGATCTGCAACCTGGAAGACACAGTAGTAGAAATCACCCAAATTGAAAAGAAAATGAAGATAGTTAAAAGGATCTGTAGGACAATACCAAGAATACTAACATTCATATTTTAGGGGTCCCAGAGAGAAAAGAGGGGGCAGATGTCTTATTTTAAGAAATAATAGCTGAAAACTTCCCTAACTTGGCAAAGAAAACAGATATCCAAGTCCAGGAATCACAGAAAGTCCCAAGTAAGATGAACACCAAGATACATTACAACTAAAATATCAAAAATTAAAGACAAATAGAGAATCTTAAAAGCATCAAGAGAAGAGCAATTAGTTATGTATAGGGAATTTCTATAAGACCAACAGATGATTTTTCTGCAGAAACTTTGCAGGCCAGAAAGCAGTGATGTGATATATTCAAAGTGCCAAAAGGAAAAAAAAAAAAAAACCTACAACCAAGAATATTGGGCAAGGTTATCATTCAAAATTGAAAGGGGGATAAAAAGTTTCTCAATAAGCACAAGCTAAAGGAGTTCATTACTGCTAAATAGGCTTTATTATAAGAAATATCAAAGGATGGGGTCCCTGGGCAGCTCAGTGAGTTAAGCGTCCTACCCTTGCTTTTTGCTCAGGTCATGAGCTCAGGGGTGTGAGATGGAACCTGTTTAAGATTCTCTCTCTCCCTCTCTCTCTCTCTCTCTCCTTCCCACTGCACCTCCCCCCATTTGCTTTCTCTCTCTAAAAAAATATTGATTAATTAAATAAAATAAATAAATATTGATTAATTAAATAAAATAAATCAAAGGACTTCTTTAAGTGGAAAAGAAAAGGCCATGACTAGAAACAAGAAAATATATGAAAGAAAAATAAACTCACTGGAAAGTCAAACATATAGTAAAGGTAGTATATCAACTACTTATAAAGCTAGTATAAAGATTAAAAAACAAAAATAGTAAAAACAACTTTACAATAGTGAGACACAAAATAAAAAGATGTAACACATGACATCAAAAACATAAAACATGGTAGAAAGGTAATAAAAAAGTAGTGCTTTTATCATGTGTTCCAACTTAAGTGGCCACCAATTTAAAATAGACTATTAAATATATAAATTGCTATATATGAACCTCAAAATAACCACAACCAAAAGCCTATAATAGATACATAAAAAAATGAAGAGAAAGAAATCCAAACATAACACTAAAGAAAATCATCAATAAGGGAAGAGACAAGACAAGAAAAAAGAAACAGAAATGAACTACAGCTCTTTTGCTTAGGCCATTGGTGCTGGCAGGATGGGCAAGTCTTGTGGTCATCTTACTGCTGGAAGCTCTATAGCCACCAACAAGATCAGAAGTGGCATGATAAACAGTACAAGGAAACCCATTTGGGCACAGCCCTGAAGGCTAACCCTTTTGGGAGCATTTCCCACACAAAGGGAATTGTGCTGGAAAAAGTAGGGGTTGAAGCCAAACACAAATTCTCCCATCAAGAGGTATATCAGGTCCAGCTGATCAAGAATGGCAACAAAATTTACAGCCTTTGTAACCCACAATAGTTGTTTGAATTTTATTGAGGAAAATGACGAGATTCTGGTCACTGGATTTGGTCACAAAGATCATGCTGTCAGTGATATTCCTGGCATTTACCTTAAGGTTGTCAAAGTAACCAATGTTTCTCTTTTGGCCTTATATAAAAGATCAAACAAAGAAAGACAAATACTATATGATTTCACTTATGTGAGAAATACAGAAAGCAAAACAAATGAACAAACAAAACAAAACAGAAACTCATAGATAAAGAGAATAAGCTGATGGTTGACAGCAGCAAGGGGGGGATGGATCATTAAGACATATAGTCTTCCAGACAGGAATATATTTTACAGCATAGGGAATATAGCCAGTAATATTGTAACAACTTTGTATGGTATTAGAAGGTAACTAGACTTATTGTGGTGACCATTTCATAATGTGTATAATTACCAAATCACTATGTTGCACACCTGAAACTAATTCAATATTGTATATCAATTATTCTTTGATTTAAAAAAAAGAATACAAAGTAATACTATTAATGCATGGATTTTTGATGCTGATACCTAGCAAAAAAACGTGACTGATTTAATCGAATCACAATTCATACCCTTTATTCCTGTAATAAACTTCACCTTTCTGTAGTAGAAATCTCTTTTTTCACTACCAATGTACAACAGGCTCAGTGAGGAAAAGAAATGAAGTGCATGTCTGATTCCAAATTGCAGTTATGTGTATTTCCACATACCTGGCATACTAAATGATTTTTAACTTCTAAAAATGACCCTTTGATGTACTTCAGAAAAGAGCATAACTATCACATGGACAGTGAGTATACAAGAATCCACACTAGACTTCTGTGTGATTTTCACTAATGGTTCTCTGGAACTGTGCTACAGCTTAGAAAGCATTTTTGAAATTTGTGAGTGTTTTTGGTTGTTGCAATCATTAGGGATTGGAGGCACTCCTGCCTTTGTTAGGCAGGGGCCAGAGATGTTAGCCTGCAATGCCAGGCATGTTCCCATGTGAATAAGAATTGACTGATAATTCCAAGTGACTTTATATAATATAAGAATTGACTGATAATTCCAAGTGACTTTAATCTTACAGAATATCCAAGTCAATGAAAAAACTAGTGAGCCAGACCTAAATATTAGTTGTAATTTATAATTACCTAAATCAATCTAACATGGAAATGCAAAATTTTTGCACAGTTTTAATATACACTGATTTTTCCTAAAATGCAACAGCTTTGTATATCAGGCAAGACCATACTTTATTTTGTTTACAACTTTACCAAACATTGTTCACAATTTTGGAAAAATCAGCCTACCAGATAGCCATGGTGCCTTGAAGTCACCCTTCATTTGTATCTGTCTACACTTGCAGCTTCATATTCTCAGCAAATCTCCCATTATATTCTCCACTGTAGTCAAGCTCAAGCATTTAACTACTAAAATGTATATGCTTTTATATGAATTATTTTCTTTAGTTTTTCCTTTTATCCAGTATAGGGCATTATATTGACTTTTATTAAATTATGTAAAGAGGCAGGCTATCTATGACTATCATTTCAGAATTTGACAGAGGAGATAAAACATTGTCATTTAAAAGAGAACACTAAGCCTGGTAGGGTTGAGCACCACTCAATTCCAAGAAGTCACCCGAGACATTAATGGGCATAACCGAGGATTGAGGATTGCACTTATAATTCACGCATTCGCATCAAGCTGATTATCATTGTGCTTCCTTCCTTGGCCTTCTTCCAAGCAGAAGTATCTGCAAAATTACAGGCTCATTATTCTATATTTTTCAATTAATCACAAAATATGTAATCACTGAAAATGTTTAAAATGTATTCATACAACACCAAAAAATAATCTCACACATCAGCTTTGGCACATATTACACATCATGCTTTAGGAAATACAGGATTTTCCATTCTAATGATATAGAAGAATGGCCACAGATATTAGTGAGCAAAAAAATCACAAAAAAGTAGGTACCATTTTTAATAAATATACATAGTGGGGAAAATTTGAAAGATCTACACCAAAATATCGACAGTGGTTAGTTACCTCAGAATGGGAGATGATATGGGATTCAATTCTCTTACTTGTCTACCTTTTCTAAATGTTTTAGAATAGCCATGCATTCTTAAATTACGATAAAAAGCTATTTGAAATATATATGCTTAGGAGATAAAATTGGTGGGAGCTATGGGACATTTATATTCATATATATGAATATAAATATATATATTTATATTATATATATATATATCTGTAGTATTGCCTCTGTAGTGAAACCAGTATACAGCATACATCTTTTTGTTTCTTTTTATTTTTTTATCCAAAAATCCCTTCTACCACACAAAGTGGAAAGACTTATAGCGTTAGCAGAGATTCATTAGAAGAATCATAAAGTGGACCAACAATTTCCCTACTTTTGTTAGGATTTTTAGTAGTGTCCATGGAATAAATGAATAATTTCCAAAACTTAGTTTATTAAAAGTCACCTTTCTTAGAACAAAGTATTCTCATGGCAAGATATGTAAGGATTGAGCTCCCTTTTCTTGAAGTGATCTCCTTCCAGGTATCTCAGGGAAAAAAAAAAATAGATCCTCATTTGTCGGAGCATATACTTAATACTTCACATTCTGCAAATGTATGGACTACATCACTTCTTTTTTGTAAGCTACTGTAATGAAACACATGCCATACCTGTGGAAGCAGTGGGCGAAGCCTCAGAGATAGAGAGCCTATAAAGCTTTGAGGTCCCTTCAGACAGTGGGATGAAGGAAGCCTGCAATGAAGGAATACCTCTGTAGCAGGCATTTTTCAGACTAAATAAATTATAGATGGAAGTCAGAGTTCAAAGGTTTTTGCTCAATTGTGGAGGGGAATTTTGTGAGGAAAAAAAAATACTCCTTTGTCAACAGTTAAATTCCACTTCAGGCCAGAATTTTTCAAATTGTGGGCCACAGATCACCTAAATTAGAACCACCTACTTTATTTTTTAAAAAAAATAATGCAGATTCCCACATAACTCCCTGGATTTACTGCCATTGAATCTCAAGGGCTAGATTAGGAACTCGTGGTTAAGCAAACCCTCCAGGGGATTCTACGGCTCAGAAATGTTTGAGAACAATTGCTGTAGGCCAGAGGTTCCCAAACCTCACAGCAGAACATCAGAGTGTATAATGGATTTGTTAAAACACAGTGGAATAAGATTGCTTATTCCACTCTCAAGTTTATGGTTCTGGAGGCATAGGAGAGGCCCAAGACTATATTTTAACAAGTTCCCAGATGATGAAACTAATGGTTGGGACTGTGCTTTGAGAACCCCTGCGCTTGGCCCAAGAAACTGGGGAGATTCTTTTAAGATTTTTTTTTTATTATTCATGAGAGAGAGAGAGAGAGAGAGAGAGAGAGGCAGAGACAAAGGCAGAGGGAGAAGCAGGCTCCATGCAAGGAGCCTGAAGTGGGACTCGATCCCCGGTCCCCAGGATCACATCCTGGGCTGCAGGTGGCGTTAAACCGCTGAGCCAGCCGGGCTGCCTTCCTTTAAAGGATATTATAAGAATTCAACATAATCCTGGAAAAGTCAATCTAAATCTATACCTTTTTCCAAGCCAAGCTCCTTATGCTAGGTAGAAATCTAAGCATGCCTGGAAAATCAGAAGATATATATTGCTAATGTTTGTTCCCAAAGACCCACCTCATGTACTCATAAAATCATAATATTTTTTCAAAACAAAGCTAGTACTGTACACCCCAACATAATTCATTTTTAAGCAGTGCTAATGACATTTGTAAAAGAAAATGTCAGCCAAACTGCAATAAAACATTTCCAGCCCAATAAAAGTAGTTTGAGTTGAGTACTTTAAAATTTTTGGCTTTGGAAGGTTAAAATAATAAGTGAATCACAGATCCAAAAAATACGATGCTAAAGTTATTACCAGATACAGTTTGTTCTGCATCACAACTAAAGTCTCAGAGGCTTCTCAGTTTAGATCCTGTAAAGTGATCCCTATAAAACTACCTTTGCTGTGTGGCTCTTCTCTGAAGAACAGAAAGTTTAGGGGGTCAATAACAAATATTTTAGGAAATAAAAAGATTATATTTCCAGCAGAGTTATTAAGACTATCATTTTTTTGGAGTTAAATCTTGAATTCAAAATTTTTCCCAGTTTCCTCATCTATAAGGTAGAAATAATGATACATGCTTTACAGGAGTGACTTTATTCAGTATGTGGGCTTTGTGGAGAGCCTTGAAGGATGCACCATATTTATCTAGGGCAAGGTGGAGGAGCGGCATCTTTCTGCAATACTGGCACACCTGACTCTGCCGGTGTAACTACCTAGAGACACATGGTCAGAGATGAAACTTTGTACATGTTAAAATTTACGATACTTATTTATGATTGCATCTAGTCAACTCATTTATTCAATAAATTCTTTGATTTGAAACAGGCAATACTTGTTTAGGTGCTCTAATAGTCAAAAAAGCAAGTAAAGTATATTTTGAATAAGTGTTATTGCAAAATAATTTCAAAAAAGAGCATACTTGTTATTAATGACAAGCAGTGTATTATGTACTTTTTGGCTTGTCATCCTGACTATGGAGTACATGTTGTAAAGGAAGAAAAGTGGGTAATTATATTTCACATGAACATCAAATTGAGTGTTCCTTCCTTGTAGTTTTGTAAAGTAGAATTGTGGCAAGATTGTCCCTAGTTAATGCCAGGAAAAATGGAAAATAGATGTCTTTTTTAAAATGTCTCTTATATAAACAAGTAAAACCTGTTAAAGTGGTTTGCAGTCACTGAACATAGGTCAATTCCCATTAAAACAAACTTCATGGGTAAGCCTGAATTATGTTGTTGTCTTGATATTTTGTTGCATCAAATATTGCTTAGCATGAAATTAAATATATAAAGTTTGTATCAGAGCAAAATAAGTATCAGTATTATCATTAATTAAGCCATTGTTGGCAAATAATTTTGTAATAAAGTTTTAATTCTACCTATGTTCATCTTAACAGGTGCAATCTTACGGCTCAAAAGATGAACAAATGCTTTCCAAATTTTGTTCTGTAAGTATAGCAGTTAATTTTTGCTTTCAAGATATTAAACAGATAAACACAATTGATATTGTGTCATTATCTTAATTATCTTTATATATTTTGCATTTGTGTATTTTGCATTGAAATGATCTCAAAGGTCCTAATATTCATTAGCATTCTATATCTCAATCTCATTCCCAAGGATTTTATATATTATAGGACCTTGTTTGGGACTATAGATATTATCTGAATTTTAATGGTATCACTAATTATTAAAGTTTGTTATAAAATGCTGGACTCTAGTCATTTGAGAAACTTCTAGTATCTCCTATGAATATGATGTTTGGAATACTCTACCCTGATTTTGGGGATAAAACTGATCATTATCTGGAAATGCCCTACAACTTTCTCTTCCACCTACTCCCTTACCTTTATTATATGCAAATCCAATCTAGAATCATTCCTCAGTTCCTTGGAAACCTTTGCTATATGTATTCATCAGCTTTTATTGTGTACCAAAAATTCTCAGTGATGTCCAGTAACAAAAGCTTATTTTACTCAGATTGGCTGGGCAACTAGAACAGCCCTGCTCTGAGCTGCAGGTCGGGTTCAGGTATATTCCATGAGTCTTTCATTCTAGGATCAACATCATGTGGCCAACATCAATGGAGAGAGTAGGGTATTCTTCATATAATTGAGGAGGAGGAGACAGAAGTAATAATTTGCTGGCTAGTACCCCCGTTCTGCATACCATACTGGAACAGAGACAGGATAGCAAAAATAGCCCATTGCAAAAGGGGAAGCAGTCACTGGTCTGTAGCAATTCTGAAATCTCACTAGGCAAATGTTGCCAAGTCCCTAACCTGAAGGTAGGAAATGTTCTTTGATTAGGCTCCAATTCTATTCCCTGGGAGTAGCTTTTCTTTTCATTGTTCTCATGACTCTTGGCTCCACCTTCTGAGAGGTAATTTTCCATTATCCTTCTTGGCCACATTTGAAAGAAAATATGTACCCCCTGGCATCTGAGCAGCTTCCTCATCCTGCTACCTGCTTGCAGAATGTTGGGGACCCTAAATCTTTAATTTTTAATGGTTCACTTTTTTATTATTGAAGTATAGTTGACATACAGTGTTTATTAGTTTCAGGTGTGCAGCACACTGATGATTCAACAATTCTATACTTTATACAAAGCTCACCATGATAAGAGTAGTCACCATCTGTCACCATAAACATTATTACAATATTGACTATATTCCCTGTTCTATACTTTTCATCTCTGTAACTTATTTATTTTATAACTGGAAATTTGTGTCTCTTACTCTCATTCCTGTGTTTCACCATCCCCTAATCTCCCTACCCTCTGGCAACCACCAGTTTGTTCTCTATGCAACTGTGTCTTTTGTTCTTTGTATATTTTGTTTATTCATTTGCTTTGTGTTTTGGATTCTACTTGTAAGTGAAATCATATGGTATTTGTTTTTCTCTGTCTAGCTTATTCACTGAGCATAAATACCCTCTAGGTCCATTCATGTTGTCACATATGGTAAGATCTTACTCATTTTTATGTTGGAGTAATACTCCTATGTCTGTGTGTGTGTGTGTGCATGTATCACGTATTTTTTATCCATTTATCTATTAGTGGACACTTAGGTTGCTTCCATATCTTAACTATTGTAAATAATGCTGCAGTAAACAAAAGGATGCATATATTTTTTTCAAATTAGCATTATCATTTTCTTTGGGTAAATATCCAGTAGTGGAATTATTAGATTATATAGTACATCAATTTTTAATTTTTTTAGGAACCTCCCTACTGTTCCACAGTGGCTACACCAGTTTACATTCTCAGCAACAGTGCACAAGGGTTCTTTTTCCTCCAAATCTTCACCAACACTTATTATTTCTTGATTTTCCGATACTATTCTTATAGGAGTGAGGTAATATATCATCATAGTTTGCATTTACCTGATGGTTAGTGATGTTGAGCATCTTTTCATGTGTCTGTTGGCCATTTATATGTCTTCTTTGGAAAAACGTCTATCCGGGTCCTCGGCCCATTTTTTAAATCCAACTGTTTGTGTTTTTTTGATGCAGAGTGGTATAAGTTTTTTTTATATATTTTGCATATTAACTTCTTAACAGATATATTATTTGCAAATATCCTCTCCCATTCAGTAGGTTGCCTTTTCATTTTATTGATGGTTTCCCTCACTGTGCAAAAGTTCTTTTATTTAGGTGTAGTCACAGTAGTTTATTTTTGTTTTTGTTGTCCTTGCATGAGGAGACATATCCAGAAAAATGTTGCTAAGGCTGATGTTCATGAGATGACGACCTATGTTTTCTTCTAGGATTTTTATGGTTTCAGGTCTCACATTTAGGCCTTTAATCCATTTGAATTTATTTTTGCATATGAGGTAAGAAAGTGGTCCAGTTTTATTCGTTTGTGTGAATTGGATAGCATGTAGCTATCCAGTTTTCCCAACACCATTTATTTAATAAGAGACTTTTTCTCATTGTATATTCTTGCCTCCTTTGTCATAGATTAATTGACCATATAAGAATGCTTTATTCCTGGGCTCTCTGTTCTGTTCATTGATCTATGTTTTGTCTTTGTGCCAATACCATACTGTTTTGATTACAGCTTTGTAGTATAGTTTGCCATTCAGAAGTATAATACATCCAGCTTTGTTCTTTCTCAAGATTGCTTTGGCCATTTGGGGGTCTTTTGTGGTTCCATATGAATTTTAGGATTCTTTCTTCTAGTTTTTCTGAAAATATTGTTGATATTTTGATACCAATTACATTAAATTTGTAGATTGCTTTAGATAGTATGGATATTTTAACAACATTAATTATTTAATCCATGAACATGGTATCTTTCCATTTGTTTGCATCATCTTCAATTCTTTCATCAATATCTTAGTTTTCAGAGTAAAAGTCTTTCACTTCATTGATTAAATTTGTTCCTAGATATTTCCTTTTTTTTTTGATGCAATTGTAAATGGGATTGTTTCCTTAATTTCTCTTTCTGCCACTTTGCTATTTATATATAAAACTACAACAGATTTCTGTATATTAATTTCATATTCTGCAAATTTGCTGAGTTCATTTGTCATAGATTTGTGACAAATAGGTTCTAATAGGTTTTGGTGGAGTCTTTAGGGTTTTATTTGTGTAATATCAAGGCATCTATCAATAGTGAGTGTTACATCTTCCTTACCAATCTGAATACCTTTTATTTCTTTTTCTTGTCCAATTGCTGCTGCTAAGACTTCCAGTACCACATTGAATAAAAGTGGCAAGAGTCAACATCCTTGTCTTATTCTTGATCTTAGAGGAAAAACTTTTAGTCTTCAGTTTTTTATATAAAATATTAATTGACGAACATTAGTTGACGATAGAGTTGAGGGCCCATTTCTGGGTTCTCTATTCTGTTCCACTGATCTATGTGTCTGTTTTTGTGCTAGTACCATACTGTCTTGATGATCACAGCTTTGTAGTACAACTTTAAATCCGGCATTGTGATGCCCCCAGCTCTGGTTTTCTTTTTCAATATTCCCTTGGCTATTCGGGGTCTTTTCTGATTCCACACAAATCTTAAGATGATTTGTTCCAACTCTCTGAAGAAAGTCCATGGTATTTTGATAGCGATGCATTAAATGTGTAAATTTCCCTGGGTAGCATTGACATTTTCACAATATTAATTCTTCCAATCCATAAGTGTGGAATATTTTTTCCATCTCTTTATGTCTTCCTCAATTTCACAAGTGTTCTGTAGTTTTTAAGGTATAGATCCTTTACCTCTTTGATTAGGTTTATTCCTAAGTATCTTATGCTTTTGGGTGCAATTGTAAAAATAATTTTAGATTTACACAAAAGTTGCTAAGATAGTACAGAGAGTTCCATGTACCCAACACCTAGCTCTTACTATTATTAAAATCTTACATTAGTATGATATAGTTGTTACAATAATGAACCAATTTTGATATGTTATTATCCTAAGTCTTTTTCATGGCTCAAAGAGTCACAGTCTCTTTTAATCCAGGCAATAATAGTGCTTTGGGAGTTAAATTTCCCACAAAAAAACTATTTAAAAAAATTTTTTGTGTGATTAGTTCCATGAAACAACTGTATCTACAATTTTCAAGTCATGCCTCTCTTTCTCTTTAAGCTTACTTACAGAGTTTGAGCTTATTAGGTTAGTGGAACCTAGTCCTTATCTCTTTTCTGTGAGCCATTTTGTCCAGATAAGAGAATTCACTGAGTGCCACCTTAATCCATTAACACATTTACCAAAGAGTATGACATTTATTTGATCTTTGTCTTGAGACTTGGTCTTAATTAGCATTAATCAGAGTTTGTGGTTTTCAGCATTTTTGTTTTTCCTTTTCTATTTGAAGATGAGAAACAGTTTATTTTTCAAATTTGCAAGTCCTGGAATTTCTGGAGTCACTCTTCACTCTTCAATCCCTACTTATAAGCAGGTCAATTCTTTCAAGAAAGACCTTAATCAAAGGCAGCAAACAACTCATGCTATTAACAATCTGTCTTGAAATCTCATCACCCAAAACCACCCACTCATGAGGTATACTTTCTGTCTTAAAGTTATTGCAGGTTTTACCAAATATTTTCTGCTACATAATCTTGCTACTACAAGATCATCATCTTTCCAACACTTTTTTGCTGCCAGCTGTTCAGTCCTGAGGGAAAGACAAATATTTAAATTATCACAGCAGCACCATACTTTTAGGGACTAATTTCTTTGTTTGTCAGCTTTTGCTGTAAAAATGCTTGTAATTTTTTAAAAACCACATTTATAAGACCTATAATAGAAAGATATTTTGCTCATGGGTCTGAGGTTGCCTGTATAGTGGTTCTGCTCCAGCTTATAGGTGGTTCAGATATGCTTTTCTATACTCACTCTGGGATCCAGGCTAAAGGAGAGGGTTCTTTCTATGACAGAGGGCATGAGTACAGAAGGCCAAACCAAACCACAGGAGCATATTTTAAGCTTTTACTCACATTTTATTGGCCAGAGCAAGTCACATGGCCAGGCCTAGTGTCAATGGAGGGAGGAGAGGAAATAGCAATTATTTACAGGAAAGTAACACAATCTACCTCACCAGACAAAGGTTTGTCCCCTTTATTCATCATTCAGGTGGTCACTAAAATGTATGGGGAGCAGGAAGAGGAGGGGTGCAAATATGGTTAGGAAAAACATGTTTAATATGCAGCCACTTAAAATTCAAATCCTCCTTAAATAGCTCCTTTCCCTAAAAGACCAGCTAAGGCTGGGCTACATCAAAACAGCCCAGATAGTAATGTGACTCCAATTCTGTAGCTGGATGTTCCTCAATATTCCCCAAAGGCTGCTATTTTGCTCTTTACCAGTTGTATCCAACTCCAAATGAGTCTTCTCTTTCCAACCCTACTACCTCTGCTACACATGACAGAGCTAATCCTTTTGTCTTTTAAAAGAATTTACAGTTTCCTGATGGGTCTCCAAGTTCTTTCCTGGCTTTAAGCAGAGAGAAAAACTAAAAGCAGAATTGCTCATGCATGGTCCTGACCATCCCATCCCTTTCTTTAACGTCAAAGCCAAGTATCCTAGCATAACAGATGTACCTTTATACCTGCTCCTCCTGAACAGTGGGCTCGAGCCACACTTGTAATCCCTCCACTTTTCTCAGTGTCTTCCTTTTTTCATCACCACTGACTCCAACTCATCTGGGCCATCATCACCTCTAGCCTGGCTTCCTCCCTTTGAGTCTGGCTATACTTCCAGCCTTCCTACCTCCAAACCACTTTCCATTCAAAGTAATTCAAAGTAGTCTTTCTGGGATGAAAATTTGATCTTGTGGCTCTCTTGTCTTAAAACTTTTAGTATTTTTACATTTTGCTTCTAGTAAATAAAAGGTGGCTTTCCATGTGTGCCCCATTTTGTCCCAAAATATTCAGCCTACATAAATTATCATCAAGCTTATCTGACACACTCAGACTCTTACACTTTCAGGCTTTTGAATACAAATCAAATGGCCCTGGCTGTTCTGCTGAATGGGCCTAGTAGGCAGCATAGTAGGCCTGAAAGCTGAAGTTCCCCACAAGGTTACCCCTACCTCAGCTCAGTGCCTCCCTGTGCCACCCCTGACCTCCCCAAGGGAGAAATAACTCCAAACAGAAATGTAATCATACTGCTGGACACATGATGTCAGTTCCACAAATGGTGAAACTTAAGACCTACACCCACTTGATCCTGTCTCTGTGGTATCAGGCTGTGGAGAAGTTTATAGAGCAGGAAAAAAAATTAACACTTCAGGAAATTTGAAATATTCTTCTTTAGAGTTCCAGAAACTAAAAAACAAAACAAAACAAAACAAAAAACAATTCTTGCCTGAGGTAAGAGTATATGACCTCATGAAGTATGGTCTTAAGATTCTCTGAAAGTGTTACTAAGAGGTGGAAGACTTTTTTCAGTATTCTTTCATTTATTATACATGAAGAGGTGAGGGGACACCAGTATAGTCACAAAATTGTTAGTACTATCCGATATAATCAATAAAAGTCATGTTTACTCCTAAACAGATCCCTTTTCACAAAATTGCTTTCCTCTTTTGAAACTGTTTTAATCAAAGCTTTTTTGTTTTCAAGTAACAAACACACATCAAACTAAGTCAAGCACAACAGTGTGGTTATTGTAAAGATTCTAAATTTTCTCATAAGATTCAAGGTCAAGACGGTGGGCCTTGTGAGTTACTGAAGTGAGAAATTGGCTACTACAGTAAAAATTGAAGCCAAATCTGAGCAGTATGCATTGGTGTTGATGTTTTCATAAAATTAATGCCACTAGCCCAGGAGACCAAATGCTGGACTTTTCAAATGCTAGCTGTATTCAGACTCTATTTCTCCTTGGAACTTGCCTTCCCACCACTTTCTATGCAGAGAACCACCATATAATTGTTCTCTACACAGGGTAACCACTAATGGAACCAGACAAAGGCATATGATCCAAATGCAGATTATCCACTGCTGGCTAGAAGCTCATGAGGTAGGTCAGTGCAAAGGTCTCACCCCAATAGTATCAATGGTAGTTAGCCAAGTCAATTAGTTTAGATCCTTTGGATTGGGAAATACAGAAGGATTGGGCAGGGAGTTATATATGTAAGTGGAACCAATTTATGAAAGACACAGATGAGCTAAGAGACCATGTTGACTCAGACCTGGAGAGAGTTGTTGGCCTCTAGAAGTGTCTTTCCCAGTTATAGTTTATAGATGTCTGTATTAGTTTACTGAGGCTGCTATAACAAAGTATCAAAGGCTAAGTGGCTTAAACAACAAAAATTTATTTTCTCACAATTCTGGAGCACAGAAGTCTGATATCAAGGTATTGGAAGGATTGGTTTTTCCTTGGCTAATAGATGGCTGTCTTCCTCCTATGTCTTTATAGTATCTTCCCTCTCTGCATGTCTATGTGCTAATCTCCTCTTTTAATAAGGATACAAGTCTAATTGGACTAGGGTCCGTGCTGGTGATCTTATTTTAACTTAATTACCTCTTTAAAGAACCCATCTCCAAATCAGAATCACATTCGGAGGTATTGCGGGTTAGGACTTCTACATATGAGTTTGAGGGCCTCAGTGTGGTTCTTAACAGTGTCCTCTCCCTTTTATTTGTTTTGTGTGAGTCTATGAAATCAAAACAACCTGACAAACTGTATTAGGACTCTCTGTTGTAAGAGGTAGAAAATCCAATTCAAACAGCCTCTAGGAAAAGGGAATTTATTGGCTCAAGTAATTGAAGAGTTAGGAGTATCACTATATTTAGGCATATCTGGATAAGAACTATAATAATGTCATTTTATCTGTCATAGTCCTAGCAGGAAATAGATGGCTCCATCAAACTGAATTTTAAAAAGAGGACTAATAACAAAGATGGGGACAGAGTTTAGGAAAATTATTAGGGATACTGATGTACCAAAGCAAGCAAATGTGAGACATTGTTACCATCTCTAGGGCTAAAGGAGCAAAGCAAGAGTAGTTACTGGAACCTGAAGACAGAAAGTTGTATGGAGATGGTTTCCTAACAGGAGCTATAGCCTCCAGTAGAGAGACAGCCAGCCTGAGGAAACCCCACAGAAAGGGCTTGGGAAATAATGTAATGTCTCTGATCTCTTCATAGCACTCCCACCTGGAAGCCAGAGGGGAAGAGAGATTGATAGAATCCATTTAGTCAGCCAGTAGAGAAGAGAAGAGAGAAGATCTCAGGGCAAGTGGAAAATGGCTAGCACCACCATTAAAATTTGGTCTTGCTCTCTATCTTCTGTGTTGGTGTCTTTCTAACAGAGTCTTAGCTGATCACCCTTACAGCTTTCAATCTGTGGAAAGAGAGTTTTCTTGCCCAAGTATTTCTAATAAAACCCCAGAGTTTAGTCTCATAGGTATAGCTTTTATCACCAAACTCATCTCCACTTCAATCTGCATTTATGGCCATCTCTAAATCAATCACTGTAGCCAAAGGATAACTGAGCAGGTAGTGATTACCTGAATATTCTTGGAGCTAGTGAGGTGGGGTCAATCCCATAGAAACACATCTTGTGAAATGGGAGAGAGTGACTCCCCAAAGGAAAATTCAGGTGTTCTTTTTTTTTTAATTTTTTATTTATTTATGATAGTCACAGAGAGAGAGAGAGAGAGAGAGAGAGAGAGAGAGAGAGACGGAGACACAGGCAGAGGGAGAAGCAGGCTCCATGCACCGGGAGCCCGACATGGGATTCGATCCCGGGTCTCCAGGATCGCGCCCTGGGCCAAAGGCAGGCGCCAAACCGCTGCGCCACCCAGGGATCCCAGATTCAGGTGTTCTTAACAGAAGAAGCGGAAATACACAGAGACTGACAGACAAAAACAGCATGTGTACACTACATAACCCAGACTACACATAGTCAAGTCCTTGGCAAATATGTAGTGATTTATTGCATTGATTGGATATAGTATGTTTTGAGAACTATTCATTGCACATAATTGGAGCTGAATAAATGTTTTCAATTTTTTTTGGAATATAAATGTTAATAATCCATGGACAGAATTATTTTGCAATTGACTAGGAAATGTTTCTGAATACAGAAGATATTTTTCCACTTCCAATCTTTATAGTGATCCCTATGGATATTGACTTATGATTATAAACTCCCTATTTCTAGAAATCTATATTTATACCTCAAACACTGTCCCTCTCAGAGTTCTGAATTATTTTGTAAACCTTGTTTATTTGCTTTCATTAGACCACAGTCTTGAGAATTTCTGGCTTGTTTACACATATCACCAAGTATTTTTTTTAGACTCATTCAGCAAAAGATCATCATGAAAGAGGCAATAAACTGAAGTAAGATTAGTGAACAATTTAAGTTTAACTGTTAATAAGGTTTCTTTGTTCCTGCCCGTTAAAGATGACTATCAATATTGCTAAGAGACGTTTATTAAACTGATAAAAATGAATATTGTCTTAAAAAAGTCAAGCTGCCTTTATCTGATCTTAAAGGTAAGCTTATAAAATTAATCCTTCTAGTGTTTGCTTGTTATTCAAGCATAACTTTTCTTCTACACACAGCAATTTTTTTTTTTTTTGTTCAGCTCCAGCAAGTTTTTGGCAGAAGTTCTGTCAATGGCTCTTTGTATAAGAAGCCCTGCCAGTAGGGCTTAAGCAAAATGTTGCAAGGAGTGGGAGTGGGGAGTCAGATTGGGGTGACATTGAAAATCAAAGAATTTCCAAAGTATAAGAATCACTGTTTTTAAAGGTTTAATCCCTTTGAAAGTTTCAGTTAGGGAAATTTTCTCTTTATGTCTCCCATATCCTGGTGAGCAATAATTTCATTGATTTACTCCATGAATATTTATACAGTAGACAAGAGAAGCACTTACCCTACCTTAATGGAACTTAATCTCCTATGAGGGATGCCCAATGCATGGATGATGGGGGTTGTCATGCTGTTTGAAGGTATCCATGGGTAAATGTGTGCAAGGTAGTACAACTGCTGCCCATTCATCCTTGCACAGAACATGCCAGGTAGAATAGGTGAGAAACCCTGTGCCAACAAGGGCAAGCAACAATGTAAAGAGCTGCCCAAATCTCACCCAGTATGAGTGGACACACATAAGAGTAGAATTTAACTTCTTTCTCATCTCTTACACAGACATCCCATCTATCTGAATCCCTGCATCTACTAGTAAGCCTTTCTGATTCCAACTCCAGTAGTGCTTAGACTTAAATATATGCCCCCTCAGAGTAGTATCTGATTTTTAGATGCCTTGCTATGTTTCTTGAGAGCAGAAACCAGATTTAATGCTCTTTTATTATTCCTCATAGCTTATAGTCTGGGTTAGAGCAGGAGCTCTATAAATACTGGCTAAAAGAATAAGAATGCTTTGCTCAGGTTAATATTAAACTTCGTTTGTATTCTTGGGCCATAAACCACCTAGTAATTAGAGGGTTATTCATGTAGGAGCAGCCTTGAATGTAACTGTAATGAAACAGATCTTGGCTGATAACTGGATGAAATAGACCAGGCCTAATGCAAATCTAATAAATTAGGTCAAAACTAACCCAGAAAACATCAAATCTGGAAGAGTTTGTACCAAAATTATTTGGTGTATGGCTCCTTATTTTACAGAAAGGAAACCAAGGCCCTTAGAGGTTGTGGCCTGCTCAAAGTCATATTGAATTAGGGATAAAACCCAGACCAGTAACTATATAGTTCTTGGCCAAGTTTTTGGTTAGAGTCAGTTTGGAAGTCAACTAGATGAAGAATCAACCTGTGTTTGCCAAGTCATCATAACAGAAACTACCATTTTTCAAATCCTTTTTAGTGTTTCTGGCACGTCAGGCACTTCCCATACAGTCATACATGACTTCATTTAATTTGCATAACCCACCAGAGGGAGGTGCCATATCACCCAAGATTCTTCTTGAGAACTAGAGTCAGTAGGGGGCACATATTAAGAGATTCTTTGCAATTGGTTTATGTTATTGTGGGAGCTGAGGAGATAAGTCCAAAATCTGTAAAGAAGAGTAGTCTGGGATTTGAGACAGAGTGAACCTGATGCCCACAGGTAGAATTTCCTCTTCTTCAAGGAAGCCCCAGCACTACTTTCAAGTTCCTTCAACTGATTGAATCAGGCCCACAAAGATTATCCAGGAAAATCTCCCTCACTTAAAGTCAACTGATTATGGGCTTTAACAGCACCTACAAAACACCTTTAGAGCAACACCTAGAATAGTGATCAAATACTTGGAAATTGTAACCTAGATAAGTTTACACAAAAAGTGATCATCATAAGTACTATTTTGTTTAACTAGTTCCCCAAGTCACAGGGGTGGTTAGTGGCAGAGCCAAGTCCTCAGGCTCTTTATGCCTGTCTCCATGACTCATATCTAAAGCCTGCAGTGTGCAATCTCTAAAGGCAAACTTGAGCAAGTTCTCATACTACTCTGAGCTCCAGATTCTTAATTGTGTGAAATAAAGAAAATCACATTTATGGCACAGGGTTGATTTGTGAATTAAATGAGAAAAAGTGAAGTGCTAGCACATATAAGGATCCAACACATGTTAGTTTCCTTTCCTTCCACTTTGTTCTATCTCACACTCACATATACACACATGCGCTACTTTCCCAGTTCATACCAAAATTAATGCCACAAGATGGGCTCTGTCTTAGGTGCAGGTTTCTTTCTAAAATATTACACAAACATTGCTATTTCAAGAAGCATAGCTGTGACCTCCATAAATCCTTGGGTATTCCTTCTGATTCATTCCATCTCTCTTGCCTGCTTGGGCTTCTATCTGCTGGAAAAGTGGATTTGCTTTCTTAACTGGATAAAAAAGGACAAGTTAGTTGATTCTGGCTTTTGCTCTTTTGCAGTTGCTTCTGACTTATCTGAATTCAGATCTCTTTTCTGAGAAAGAAATATTCTGCCTTTATGCAATAATTGAAAGAAATGATGTCATGTGTGTGGATACTTTGTGAGCATGTTCCCCAAAGTCATTGTTCTACTACTTCTTTGTATATTAGAGGTTGTCTGCAAGGACAAGAGGATTAGATCTGTTGGAATTCTATTGTCTCCCTTGACCTGGATAGGGCAAAAAGGGAATTGATTACTCCTGTTGTGACCTCAAGATAACAGCAGTCTCAACTTGAGGTCCAATAACTGAGTGGCACCACCTGATATTTTGCAGTTTATGTGCCCAAAGTTAAAACCAACAATTTTAGAAGACCTTCATGGCCTTGACTAAATGCCAGACTAGACTTGACTAGCTTCACTAGATGAAAACATTTCTTCCTGCTAGAAAGTCACAACTGCCTGTTTTTCTATGCTACTAGCCTATACTTCTTTAGTGGGGAAGCAGGTTTTATAGAATGTCTCACCTGCCTCAAACTGCCATCCCTAAATTCATCTAATGATAGCATCTCTGCACCTCATGCAGCTGCAGCTGGGGAAAATATCCTTTGAATCTCAAATATACTAGGTGTCTCCAACATGTGGTCTCAAAAATATGAACTCTTTGTGCCAGTCCCCCTCTCTGTTTCTGCACTATCACCATTCCAGACCTCTCCCTGTGTCTCCCTTCCCAACTCCTCCTTCCTTATGCCTTACTCTCAGTAGATGACCTTGCCAACTCCCTTGTAGAGAACTCAGGCTAGCAGACAGAAACTCCTACAACTTCCTGATTGATGACCTCCTGCTTTCCTACTAAAACTTTCCTTCCCTCTACTCTCAGAGGAAAGCATATTCCTTCTTCTCTTATTCTAGGTGAATCCTTCTATCTAACCCTGTCCCCTCCATCCCCATCTCTGTAATTTCCTTTCTGAACTTCTAGACTCTTTTCCACAAGATCCTGCCCAACAGCCTTTAAGAAATTCAAGTCTTACCTACCAGGATGAAAAGGAGGGAAAAGAAAGGGAGAAAAGATGGGGATAAACTCCTCTAGTTATTATGCTGTCCCCTATCCTCAGACAGGCTTCTCAGGACAGTTGTCTTCATGTCTCCAGTTTTTCATTTTTCACTATGAACACACTGTAATTTGCCTTTTGCCTCTGCTATTTCAATGAAGATGCTTTTGCTAAGGTTATCAGTGACCTCTCAATTTCCAAATCCAATGAATACTTTCCATTCTGCATCAAATTTGATGATTATGGGACATTTAACACTGTCTCCTTGAAAAAAAAATGCATTATAATTTCCGAGACACCACACACTGATTCTCTCCCACCTCCTGAAAGATTCTCATCAGAATCCTTCACTGACTTTCCCCAGCAACCTGCTCCCTAAACTTCTGTCCTGACTCTTGTTTTCTTCTCATTCTATATCTTCTTCCAACAAGATCCAGGCCTTAGTAAAAACTTTAACAATTTCTTTCTTCTTGTACCAGAGGTCACTACAACTTAATCAAGTTGCTACAGCAGTTGCCAATGCCCAGGAAATTTCTCTAGGAAACACTTTTTCACCTATGACTTAGAATCTTCTTTTCTTTTTGATTTCCATCCCATTCCCTGGAACAAGAATCCTTACTCTCTGCTAGGTTTCTTTGCATGCATGACTTATTTAGATGATCACCCTGAGTTTTGGGTCTACTGTAACAAGAACAAAATTATTAATGCATGAATCCTTCCATCCTTTTCCCTCCTCCTGGCCTCTAAAAGGATCCTGACTTTGCATGTTTCATTTGTTCTCTTCCCTCATACTCCAGAGATGCCTCTTTCTGCCTTATCAGACTCATCTTTGGGGATTTTTTGTGATATATAATAAGGAGAAAGTAGGGGGCATGTAAAAATAAGAAATGTGGGGGCCAGGAGTAGGGGAGAGCTTTTAGGACATGTAGAAGAGTTGAAGGAGCAGTTTGTAATGAAAGGGAAGCAAACGAAAAAGAGGGATTTTAAGTATTGCTGTGGTCTTTGATTCATTCAAAATGTTTTTTAAAATGCAAGCAAATAAAATAACATAATTTTGAGAGTACTTTTTAAAAATTTTTAAATATTTATTTATTCATGACAGACACAGAGAGAGAGGCAGAGACATAGGTAGAGGGAGAAGTGTCTTCTCAAAGGGAGCCAATGTGCAACTCAGTCCTGGGACCCCAGGACCACAACCTGAGCTGGAGGCAGACGCTCAGCCGCTGAGCCACCCAGGTGTCCCTTGACAGTATTTTTTTAATTTATGGCAAGTTTTCCTTGATGGCAGGTCTACTATAAGGATAGACCAAAGTGTTTCCCAAGCATACCACTCTTCCCCACAAAGACTCTGAACCAAACTGGATTTCCCCTTGGATACCACCCCACAACCCAGACTTCCTCATTTGCCTTGAGGCCAGCCAATGTGGAGGAAAAATCCAAATGCTCACCTGGTCTTATATATGAGGCTTTGGGTTCTGAACCTGAATCTCCAGGTCAGCTCCCTCTCTTGGGCTCTAGACCAGTACACTGAACTGCTTACAAGACATTTCATTTGGATGTTTCACAGAACCCTCACACAATCAACTTGTCCCAAAATTGCCCCTTTATCTCTGTCATCCCTTCTTCTCAATTCCCCTTCTCTTTGTCCCTTCATAAGAGACAGCAACCTTGACTGAGTCTCTTACTACAGAAATCTGGGTGTTACCCTTCTCTTTGCTAAGCCTTCTTATTCAGATGGGCACTAGTCCTCTTCTACCTCTTAAATATATTAATTAACAAGCTGAGCCACTCAATGCTTCCTGGACTCTTGAAGTTTCTAAATTTTTCGTGCCACTGGCCACTCTGTTGTTTTTGCACTGAAAGTCTTTTCATTCCTTATCTCTGATCATCTGTTAAACATTAGCTGATGCTTAAACTTCCTCTCTTCTTTAAAACCTTCCTCAATTGTCCTAAGGGGACCCAATCACTTTCACCTTTGTACTACCTTGAATTTACCAGTATTAAGTCAGATGTCACAATGTATTGTAATTATCTTATTTATTCAACTATCTCTGCTCCTAGACAATGACATGCATGAGGGAAACATCATATTCTATTGTTGAATCTCTAACACCCAGCATGGTATCTTGTTTATAGTAATTGCTCAAAAATCAAACGCTTATCAATTACATGAATGAATGAACAAATTTGTAAAGTAGTTAGGAATCCAAATTAAAAATGAGAAAGGTAGACTTCATGAAGTAATTTGCCCAGTGTTATACAGCTACTAAATGAGAGAGCAGAGTTAGAACATGGTCTGTTATTACAAAGTCCATGCCTTTTTTCTTTTCTTTCATTTTTTTTTAATAGCAACTGCATCACTCCCTAGCTGGTCAAAGCTCCTCTTACACTTTAGAAGTTTATACATACACTTTCTTTTTTGTTTTCTAATAATAAATGTATTCTTTATTGGTGTTCAATTTGCCAACACACAGAATAACACCCAGTGCTCATCCCATCAAGTGCCCCCCTCAGTGCCCATCACCCAGTCACCCCCACCCCCCACCCTCCTCCCCTTCCACCACCCCTAGTTCGTTCCCCAGAGTTAGGAGTCTTCATGTTGTGTCTCCCTTTCTGATATTTCCCACTCATTTTTTCTCCCTTCCCCCTCATTCCCTTTCACTATTTTTTATATTCCCCAAATGAATGAGACCATACAATGTTTGTCCTTCTCTGATTAACTTATTTCACTCAGCATTCCCTCCAGTTCCATCCATGTCGAAGCAAATGGTGGGTATTTGTCGTTTCTAATGGCTGAGTAATATTCCATTGTATACATAGACCACATCTTCTTTATCCATTCATCTTTCGATGGACACTGAGGCTCCTTCCACAGTTTGGCTATTGTGGACATTGCTGCTAGAAACATCGGGGTGCAGGTGTCCTGGCATTTCATTGCATTTGTATCTTTGGGGTAAATCCCCAACGGTGCAATTGCTGGGTCCTGTAGGGCAGGTCTATTTTTAACTCTTTGAAGAATCTCCACACAGTTTTCCAGAGTGGCTGCACCATTTCACATTCCCACCAACAGTGTAAGAGGGTTCCCTTTTCTCTGCATCCTCTCCAACATTTGTGGTTTCCTGCCTTGTTAATTTTCCCCATTCTCACTGGTGTGAGGTGGTATCTCATTGTGGTTTTGATTTGTATTTCCCTGATGGCAAGTGATGCAGAGCATTTTCTCATGTGCGTGTTGGCCATGTCTATATACATACACTTTCCTTTTTTTTTTTTTTTTTTTACATACACTTTCTTTACTGTTTCTTTTAGTGATGATGTTGTCTCTATGGTGACATTTTTAGGGCATTTTCATGGAGATGTCTTAGGGATACAAAGAGAATTTCAACCATTCTGTTTTCATTGCATATTTTGATGCCCATCTTTGAAGTTTTCCAGAAAATTCAAGATGTTAATGCCCTTTCTTCTACATTTATTTTATAAACCCAAGTCATGATATTGTTGGAAAGTAGGTCAGAGTTGGAATCCTCTAGCTCTACCCATTGTCATTTATGGAAAGCTAGTCATCAATGCCAAGGGCACCCTGACACAAAGATAGGTGTAAGAGTTTATTTTTTGTTTTAAATTAAGGAGAGGGTTTTGTGTTCAATAAATCTTCACTATTACTCAGCAAGGATCTCTCTCTGGATTTCTCAGAAGCCAAGCAGACCAACCACCAATGCCCAATGAATATTTTTCTTGGATTCATTTCTGAATCTGTATCTACTGTCTTCTTTAATCGCTGCCTATGGCGATGTGGCATGTAATGTCTGGACATATTATCTCAGGAAAGAAAACAGAAACAGTTGGCAGTCTACACGCTTCTTTAAAAAAAAAAGGTGGAGAGTATGTGAATCAAATCAATGGTCATTTGGAGTTTTTAGTTGTTATTGTTATCTGCTCATTTAAAATATCTCTTTTATTTCATCTGACGAGAAAGTTAGGGAATATATGGTTGTTTTTAGTCATTTAAAAAATTATCACTTTCTTAAGTAGTTCAGAGCACCTAAATTCTCTATAAGCAGAGCACAAGGAGAAATGTGGCAATAACTGTGGATCAGAGTTATTACTGAATTTTAAAATATGCAGGCCCCCTTTTCTCCAAGGAACTTAAAGCTCCTCACTAAACTTTTGTGGCCAACTAGGTATTAACATTATTAATACTAAAGAAGTGTTAACTCCTTTAACACTAAAGAAGACAGGTGAAAGTGTACACTTTTTTCCACAGTATTTTATTGATTTGGCAGTCAGCAACTCACTTGCAGATGGAGTATGTAGGGGAATGTGATTAAGATTCTTATTAACCTAGCAACATTTACTAGGTGTTTTCTAAGCATCAGGAACTGTACTATGTACACATCATATGTATTATGTACTAGGGACACAGAGATTAGATAAACAAATATGGTCTGTACTATCAAGGCATTTACAGAAGAATGGGTAGCCATGGCAGTTACCCACTGACAGTCTGATGAGGGCCACCATTGCTACGAACCCTGAGACCACAGCAACACATGGAGGGACAGCTTATTGTAGGATAGGGATGAAGGAAGCGTGCCCAGAGGTATACTCAGGCTGGGTCTTGACAAATAAGAGACAGGCCAAGAAGCACATTAAAAGCAAAGGAAGCAGCTCTTTAATAAGCAAAGGAGAGAAGACAAGCCTCCACTAGGAATTTGTACGAATTTCAGAATGGCTTATGTAGAAATTTGGAAGCTGGAAGCAGTAGTTCTGTGAAGGGCACAGTAAGGCGCAGGGAACAGATCAGGTAAGACAAAGGAATGAGCAAGGAAAGCAGAGAGGAGTTCCATGAAACAACTTTCAAAGCTCCCTATTCAGCTATAGTGGAATCAAGTGCTTCTGATGGGACACAGATAGGCCCACCTCTCAGAAATAGTCCTGACAGAGTCATGCCCCAGAGTTCACAGTGCCTGGAGGTCAGGAAATAAGCCCTCTCAACTCTCTACTCCAGGAAGCATTTACCCAGGAACTTCTCATTCCCAAATGGGAATGGACTTACTAAGAAGCCAAACATTTCAGGTCTTTATTCCCAGTCTGTCAAGGTCAGCTGCCATCATCAATTCAACAGCAGTGTTGCCCCAAGCTGAGCAACAGCCTGCATGGCATTGCTGTATGATTGTGTACCCAACTGAGCAGGGACCACACACACAGTCTCTCCCAGCCTGTTACTTCTGATAATTGCTTAGTAAATCCTCACATACATATTGACTCTTCTGAACTATTACTTAATTATTTAGATAATTGATTGGTGCTCAATATTTACAAATAATAATTACAATTGGGCTCTATGGTGAAGGAAAAACAAATGGAAAGGAGATGGAGCAGGAGAAAAAGTGAGGGTGCAACTGCTATTCAACATAGTACTAGAAGTCCTAGCCTCAGCAATCAGGCAACAAAAAGAAATAAAAGGCATTCAAATAGCAAAGAAGAAGTCAAACTCTCCCTCTTCGCCGATGACATGATACTCCATGTAGAAAACCCAAAAGACTCCACCCCAAGATTGCTAGAACTCATACAGCAATTCAGCAGTGTGGCAGGATACAAAATCAATGCCCAGAAGTCAGTGGCATTTCTATACACTAAAAATGAGACTGAAGAAAGAGAAATTAAGGAGTCAATCCCATTTACAATTGCACCCAAAAGCATAAGATACATAGGAATAAACGTAACCAAAGAGGTAAAGGAGCTCTACCCTAAAAACTATAGAACACTTCTGAAAGAAATTGAGGAAGACACAGAGAGATGGAAAAATATTCCATGCTCATGGATTAGAAGAATTAATATTGTGAAAATGTCAATGTTACCCAGGGCAATTTACACGTTTAATGCAATCCCTATCAAAATACCATGGACTTTCTTCAGAGAGTTAGAACAAATTATTTTAAGATTTGTATGGAATCAGAAAAGACCCTGAATAGCCAAGGGAATTTTAAAAAAGAAAACCATAGCTGGGGGCATTACAATACCAGATTTCAGGTTGTGCTACAAAGCTGTGGTCATCAAGACAGGGTGGTACTGGCACAAAAACAGACACATAGATCAATGGAACAGAATAGAGAATCCATAAGTGGACCCTCAACTTTATGGTCAACTAATATTCGACAAAGGAGGAAAGCTTATCCACTGGAATAAAGACAGTCTCTTTAATAAATGGTTCTGGGAAAATTGGACATTCACATGCAGAAGAATGAAACTAGACCACTCTCTTGCACCATACACAAAGATAAACTCAAAATGGATGAAAGATCTAAATGTGAGACAAGATTCCATCAAAATCCTAGAGGAGAACACAGGCAACACCCTTCTTGAACTCGGCCACAGTAACTTCTTGCAAGATACATCCATGAAGGCAAGAGAAACAAAAGCAAAAATGAACTAATGGGACTTCATTAAGATAAGAAGCTTCTGCACAGCAAAGGATACAGTCAACAAAACTAAAAGGTAACCTACAGAATGGGAGAAGATATTTGCAAATGACGTATCAGATAAAGGGCTAGTTTCCAAGATCTATGAAGAATGTATTAAACTCAACACCCAAGAAACAAACAGTCCAATCATGAAATGGGCTAAAGACATGAACAGAATTATCACAGAGGAAAACATAGACATGGCCAACAAGCACATGAGAAAATGCTCCGCATCACTTGCCATCAGGGAAATACAAATCAAAACCACAATGAGATACCACCTCACACCAGTGAGAATGGGGAAAATTAACAAGGCAGGAAACCACAAATGTTGGAGAGGATGCAGAGAAAAGGGAACCCTCTTACACCGTTGGTGGGAATGTGAACTGGTGTCTGGAAAACTGTATGGAGGTTCCTCAAAGAGTTAAAAATAGATCTGCCCTACAGGACCCAGCAATTGCACCGTTGGGGATTTACCCCAAAGATACAAATGCAATGAAATGCCAGGACACCTGCACCCCGATGTTTCTAGCAGCAATGTCCACAATAGCCAAACTGTGGAAAGAGCCTCGGTGTCCATCGAAAGATGATGGATAAAGAAGATGTGGTTTATGTATACAATGGAATATTACTCAGCCATTAGAAACGACAAATACCCACCATTTGCTTCAACGTGGATGGAACTGGAGGGTATTATGCTGAGTGAAATAAGTCAATCGGAGAAGGACAAACATTGTATGGTCTCATTCATTTGGGGAATATAAAAAATAGTGAAAGGGAATGAGGGGGAAAGGAGAAAAAATGAGTGGGAAATATCAGAAAGGGAGACAGAACATGAAAGACTCCTAACTCTGGAAAATGGACTAGGGGTGGTAGAAGGGGAGGTGGGCGGGGGGTGGGGTGACTGGGTGATGGACACTGAGGGGGGCACTTGACGGGATGAGCACTGGGTGTTATTCTGTACATTGGCAAATTGAAAACCAATAAAAAATAAATTTATTAAAATAAAAAAATAAATAAAATAAAATAAAAAAGTGAGGGTGCAGAAAGAATATGGAAGAGATATCCATTAATATTAATTTACTGAATGCTCACTAAAATAAATTACAAGTCTCCAGTTTAGCACATGTGTGTATTATCTCATTTAATATTTACAGTGACCTCTGATACACATTATTATTATCTCTACCTAACAGGTGAGGAGAGTGAGGCTCAGGAAGTTGAGTAACTTTCCTAAGGCCAGGGAAGTGTTTTTCTGATTCCAGACCAGGCTTCTTTATTAAATCTAGCTTCTGGAAGAAAGGGAGAGGCCTCAAGTCTTCCCTCTAGAAATTTTACTAACAGTTTATACTTGAAAAAGAGCAGCAGATGATTCTGCCTAATGTTTCAATAACTAAAAAATAAAGTTTTAATCTTGCTTGGGAGGCTTAAAAGGAAATTTATGAACCTGACCACTGTTCGGCCACCCACACGATATTCTCTGGACATTCAGGATCACCACTGAAACCTCCCCACCTGCCCCTCTGCAACATGATTGTCTTGATTTTTGTTTATAATCCTTCCATATCCATTTAGATCATTAACTTCCATGGGATGACAAGTGTATGTGTACTTTTTTGGGTGCTCTGACTTAGCAGATAAGCCAGAGGTTAGGTCTGGTGTCTAATATAAGGTATCATGACAAATGCCTATGTTTGACTTATTCTTTCCCATGCCATAGGCTTGGGACTTACCCTTAGATGTGACAAAAAATAATTTCAGTATAATTACCCACAAATGGGTAGTGGGTGGCTTTAAAAGCATTAGTTCATGGGGGATCCTTGGGTGGCTCAGTGGTTTGGCGCCTGCTTTTGGCCTAGGGCGCGATCCTGGAGTCCCGGGATCAGGTCCCACGTCGGGCTCCCGACATGGAGCCTGCTTCTCCCTCCTCCTGTGTCTCTGCCTCTCTCTCTGTCTGTCTATCATAAGTAAATAAATCTTTTAAAAAATAAAAAATAAAAGCATTAGTTCATAAATGCACTCGGCTATCAGATTGTCAAAAACCCCACTAGAAAATCCATTTAAAGATTAAACATGAGTGCTTTTTTAAAGGTCTGCTTTTACTATTCCTAACATGGGTCTGTACCTTTTATACTTTTATGACTTATTATATGTAATCTAGGAGGCAGATGTTCTGTGTTATTTAGCCTGAAGATAAAATATTGTTGAGTAAGAAGTAACATATTTTAGAATAGGTTAATGAGGTTCAAAAGGGTAAATAAAAATGAGGAAAATGTACCCCAATTCACAATGTTTATAAATATAAGCATAGTCTGTAGTTAAATGCAATAGAATTAAATATAATAGGCTGTTTTCTTTCACGATGTATATGTTCCAACAATATAGTTATTCAGTTGAACTGCAGTACTGAATAAGAATGTAGCTTTGAGTATCAGATGAAAAAGTGCATATTTAAGTTCCTACCTTGAATTACTCATTCAATGAAATAGTTACTGAGCACCTACCAGGCACCAGTTCAATGAGTGAGGATACAGTAGTGAAGAAAAGGTATTCCCTCATGAAGCTTATAAATTCTAGTGGGAGGAGACAGAAATGAACCCATAAACATATGATGTTTCACATGAGAGAAAATGAAGCAAAGCAAAAGATCTAGAGAGTGGTGGAGAGTTGTTATTTTAGTTGGGGAGTCAGGCAAAGGCCCCCTGCTCTTGTGACATTTGAGCAGAGACTGGGAGGAAGTGAGTACAAGCCATTCAAGGAACCAAGAAAAAAACATTCCAGGATACATGAGCCATGCAGTAACTAAAGGAAGAACATTTCTGGCAGAGGGAATACACATACAAAGGCCATAAAGTAGGATGCTACTTGGTGTGTTTCAGGGGCATTGAGGAGGCCAGGGTAAAATATTTACTAGGATTTAAATCTCAACTAACTATAAACATACAAATTTTTTCATTTTGAAAAAGTTTTCCAGTACACTGCTGACTAAACAAAACATCTTTTTGTTTCAACCTTATTAAAAATCTAAGTTTCCTACTTGGGGTAAATAATACATTACCAACTTATTTTAATTTTTCATTCTTTCTTTTGTGTCTATTCTATGCCACGCATAGGTAGGCACTAGTAGTTGCTGAGCAGTGTTCATTGAGCAATAACTAGTAGTTCATTGCTCTTGCAGTGAACATTACAGATGTGTTCTAGCTTTGGCCACATGTAGAGTTGAAGAATTTGCATTCTGTGAAAGCTTAATTTTCATGATACAATATGGAAAGGCTTAGGAGCCAGGATTGGGAATTCAACAAGGATGAGGAATGGGGGAGTGCTGAGAAGTCAATGATAGGATCAAGGAAGGTCTATGGGCAGATAAGTTCCAGATTCTAAGAGGAGAAAGAGGAAGTATCAGATGAGGAAAACCTAGTGGTCAAAAAGTCTAGTGACCTACCAGGTAAAGGGTTTTGGTACCAAAAGGTAGGACTCCTAGCCAAGTACCTCAGTTAGCTACAAGAGATATACATGAAAGACAGAAGGGGCCCACAACAAGAAAGGAACTGAAACAGCCTGTTTGCTAATAGGACTCAAGATTTGGCATGAGGAGTTTTCAAGCATTTTTGTCAGGCCCAAAGAACAAGATCTTAATTTTCCTGTTGTACTTAGACCAAAAGTTGAAAAAGTGAAAACAAGGTTTTGACTCTTTTTCATCACAATTTGGGTTGATGCATGTTTGCTAAGTTGAATTGCCTAGTTCTCACTCATTATCTGCGGTAGACCCATCGACATTCTAGTATTGGTGTCCTCAAGGGTCTCTTGGCTCACCATTGTCAGTTGTCTATACTCTCTTTCCCAACTGTCTCTCCTCTCCCATGCCCCTAACTAACAAGGACTCTCACTGTAAAAAGTGTCAGAGCACAAAATAATGGCGTTTTCAAAAAATCTCTGATAACAATTAGACTTTTTTACATGTCTGTTTTCCTAGAAAAAAAAAAGCCAGAAAATTTAGCCTTTAACTCATATATATAATCAAGACTTTTTGCTGTTATTGTTTGTTCTTTGGGATTTTTTTGGGTAACTTTTGCCCCATTTATATATATTTTAAAGATTTTATTTATTCATGAGAGACACACAGAGAGAGGCAGAGACACAGGTAGGCTCCCCGTGGCAAGCCTAATGTGGGACTCTGGAATCACGACCTGAGCCAAAGGCAGACACTCAACCACTGAGCCACTCAGGTGCCCCCATTTACATTTTTAAGACAGGCACACATACTTTCTTCCTTATGTACACATACACCTTACATCTTTTACATAAACAATATATCATGTAAATCTACAGACGATTATATCTTATACACATTCATAACCATCCTTATTTATGAAATGAAAACAGAGTTCAAAATACAAATTGAAGTAGAATTGTGAATGCTGGGCCCTGGGCTTTATATAGCAAGAAATAAAAGAAGTCTGGTAGCTGGCATTCATAAAATTAGTTTAGGTGTTTGAGTTCTACTGGATGTTTCTTGGTTGCCTTGGCAACCCAGTACACAGATAAACTCTGAGAAGATGAAAACTCTGGGAGGAAGTTGAGATACTCACACTGACTTCACAAAACTATACTGTTATAAGGATGATTGCATTTACCTTGTTCTACCTCCTTCAAAAAAATCTTTTAAGAATATTCTAATCTGGGACGCTCAGAAGTTTTTCTTACTGATAACTTTTTTCTAAGTTAAAGGACAACCCTACTTAATACAGAAAATTTGGTGCACACATCTATTTCCTCTACGTCTTAATTGAATCCTCTCAATCTCAAGCCAAATGACTGCAAGCAGAGGGATCACCTTTAACTTAACTCAAGCTTCAGACAGCATCAGCTCTGCAGCAACAGGTACAGGCAGACCAGAATAGGCCTTACAAAGAAGGTATTCTGAGTTATGTCCTAGATATGTCGATTCTGGCACAACATCTTGACTGTATTAGTTAGTTCCCTTCTACCCAGATTAGTTATCTATCTGTACCAATTTAATCCAGAGGTTTTTTAATTTAGGGATCTGACAAAGGGTCTTGTTGGAATGACAGCCCCTTTTAGAAAAGGAACTACACATAAGGTTTACTGAACAAGTAACTTGGATATAAAAATACAGGTGATTTTGAATATTCTAGTTCTTTCTCACTCAGAAATTGTTGATAAAAATTCATCAGTTTGGTTGTAGGAATTGTCTCCACTGTTACATAGTCTGGATTTTCCTCTCCCAGGTTTTGGGATATACTTCTGAATATTTCATCCAGCTGCCATGAAATGTCTACTTCTTGTTTTGAGGACCATTACTACTAATCTCAAAATGTTTTCAGGCTTCACTCATACTGAGTACAGACTATATAGAGGATTATTTGCCTTTCTCTGAAACACTCTGTAAATTGTCCTCTAGGAAACACCATTGCACTTCCTATGCCAAATATATCCTGAGGAGCAGAACCAGAGATGGTATTATTCTTAATGTCCAATATCTTGTGGGCTGTGTTATCTATGTTTCCGGTCTGTTGTCTCTGCCTCAAACTCAACAACTGAACTTAAACTAATCTTCTTCCTAAGACTGGATCCCTTCTTAATTCCCTACTTCTATTACATATCTTCCAAATTATCCAGGCTTAAAACTGCAGAGTCATCATTGATGTTCCCTCTTCTTGGTCCTCTATTAGTCAATAATTCCTGACTATCATAAAGATCCATACTTTTTGACTTCTTCCATAGCCATACTTTTTATTCCATACTCTTGCCACTGTTCCCATTCATGTCCACTTCATGGAGGGACCACTGCAATGGTCTCCTAGCCTCCTCCTTCAATGCATTCAGTGCCCTGGCCAGATTATTGGTGCTTAAAGCATATCACTTTTCTATTCAAATTTCCAGTGAGTCTCCATTGCTAAGAGAATAAATTCCAAACTCCTTCATTTGGCAGATAGGGTCCTGGTGCGAATCTGTCTTCTCTAATCTCATCTCTTAATTCTTACCTACAGTCACATCCAGTGAGATGCCCTTCCTCCAACATACCTTGTGCATTCCACCACCAAGCCATGTCTTCCACCTCGTTGGCTAATCCAGTTGTCATTCCCAACTTCCTTTTTTTGTCTTGTCATCTTCTACTATAGAGGCTGGAATCATTAAATATCCTCTTTCCCAACCTCCCTTACAATATGGGTCATTTATGTGTCACAATTGAAAACTTTGAATGTCATCACAACTGTTGTACTACTGTTCTGTTTTTTCTCTAGAGAAATTATAGTTTGCCTAGAAATGTAGATTCAATAAAATGTCATAATGGGGTTTTAGAGCCAGAAGAGGAGTAGTGTTACAGTTTCTAGTTTACTCAGCTAAATTAAAGAGTTTTCATGTAAGAAACATAGTACCTATTCTTGAGACATTGTTAAATTTTTCTTTGATTGTTGAAAATGTTTGCTTTTTTCTTTCCTTCCTCCCTTTGTCCTTCCTCCCTTCCTTTTCCTTCCTTCCTTCTTTCCTTCCTTCCTTCCTTCCTTCCTTCCTTCCTTCCTTCCTTCCTTTCTCCTTCTTTAGTTTGATGGAGAAAAGAAGAGGGAGATGGGATTATTTATTTGATGTCCTAGGAGAAACAAAAAGTTTAGGCCCTTCCCTTTACTTCCTTTGATAATTTTTTTTTAAATGGCAACTTTAATAACTAGATGCTACATTTTATTTAATTGGTTACTATGTCCTGGCACAAATGCGCTATTAACTAGTAGTCAAAAAACTGAAGACTTCTTATTTACTTGAATTTCAGCAGATCTCTTCACAGAGCTATTAAATGGTTTTGTCTTTCAGAGTCTGCCTAGGGGATTACCAAGTCAAATTGTTGAATCCCCAAACTGTTGAACTTTAGTTCACAAAGTAGTAACTATAGAAACCGAAAGGGTCATTTGGAAGGGCTATGTACAGTTAAAGACACCTGTGGTTAACACCAAAAGAGAAAGAAGGAAAGCCCATTGACCTTCAATCCACTCAATGAACAGTTTTACTTCTCTTTCTTAACAGTAAAGTATAAACAAATTTTGGAGTAAAATGTCTGAATACAAGAGTTACAATATAGCAACATTTGCAAAGGTCACATCAAGCTCTCCATTTGGATAAGCAAATGGTATTTGATTCCTTTGTCTATTTGACCAATTTGGCTTAATGAACAATACTTTTTCTAAAAATTCTTGTAAAAATATTCCCTAAAGGATTCCAACCCTGGCATTTATGAGGCACAACAACTTCTAAAAGGAAATATACTTGCTTTAAAAGACTCATCACATGTTTAACCATGGTAGAATTAGGAGCTCAGTGTTTTAGATAGTACATGCTTTTAAAAGCCAACCTCTATCTCCCACTCCCAGTTAGGAAATGAATAAGTCATGGGAATAAAGGGTACTGCATAGAGAATGTAGTCAATGATATTATAATAGTGTCGTACGGTGACAGATGGTAACTGCTCTTGTGAGCATAGCATAATGTGTAGAGAAGTTGAATCACTATGCTGTAGACCTGAAACTAATGTAACATTGTGTGTCAACTATATTCAAATTTTAAAAAGAATTGTTAAGGCAAACTCTAATCTTAAATATATCCCAATGTGTATAAGAAGAGTGACCATATTTATAACCAACAAATGAAAAACCAAGGACAGAAGGGAGGAATGGGAAGAAGGAGAAAGCAACTGGGGACATGTAAAGTGGGAGGGAAGAGTGCAGAACAGGACTCAAATCCTCATTCCTTCCCCTTTCTCCTGTGGTTCTTTCAACAATTCAAAAATACACAAGCCAGGCACAAGTATATGGGGGGTGGAGGGGTGCCCCATTCTTTTTAGGGTCTCACCATCTGGTGAGGAAAGCTGACATAGATAAAGAAGTCCAGGGATACCTGGGTGGCTCAGCGGTTAAGTGGCTGTCTTCAGCCCAGGGCATGATACGGGAGTCCCTGGATTGTGTCCCACATTGGGCTCCCTGCGTGGCGCCTGCTTCTCTCTCTGCCTGTGTCTCTGCCTCTATCTATCTATGATCTATCTATCTATCTATCTATCTATCTATCATCTCTCATAAATAAATAAATAAATAAATAAATAAATAAATAAATAAATAATCTTTTTTAAAAAGAAGTCTAATGGAGAGCTGACCTTCATAAATATTATTTTAAATATTTTCTGATGATAACAAAAGAATAAGGAACAGAAAGCTTCCTTCCTGAAGGTAGGAGCATTGTTTGATGGCAATGGTGAGATTTGAGCAGGATCTTGAATGATGAGCAAGATTGTGAAAGATGGAGATACATGAAAAGCAGTCAGCCAGACATGGCTGTGTGGGTCATTCCTGGAGAACAGCACATACACTGTCACACTGGACCACAAGTTGCATGAGAGTGATGATGACCCAATGAGAAAGCCAGGCTTAAGTCAGACACCAGCCTGAAAATTTCATCCTTTTTGTCCTCCTGAAAGGTAGTAAGGTATTTGCCATAGCAGCAAGAAGGAGAATCACTTGAGCAAAATCACTTGAGCTGTTGAGAAACAGCTTCTGTTTAAAGCCTGATCATGCCTTTTCTCCTCAGATCTCAGCTGGAGCCCCTGTTGTGGTATATAGGATAGACCCACCCTGCCACCTGCTCAATTTCCCCATTGAGGAAGCAGCTCACTGCCACTTCCATGTTCTTTCTACAGTGGATACCTAGTCTCTTTTTCTGCCCAGGACCCCCTTTTTTTCTGGGGTTGACAACTTCTCTTTTTGGAGTTCCTCCTCCTACCTCTCCAAGCACATGGATCAGCCATTCCCAGAACCCCAAAGTGTATTGTTAAAGCTCAGCAGATGTGAGATAAGCCAGTCCTGAGATTTTTCACATTGGACATAGGCAAAGGGAGTTAAGCTTTCTTTAGTGTTAAAGGTATAAAAGGTAGAAGATGATGATGAATGAAACTGACTTAAGAGAATGAAATGAAAATAGAGAAAAAAGAAGTAGAGCTGAGAACCCAAAGTGACAACATGTCTCAGTGACATTTTCCTGGGGTTCAAATGCACTGAGACTTCCAATAAATCTTTTGTCTCATGTTAGAATGAGGTTCTGTCAGTTGCAATCCAAAGGATCTCAACTAAAGGATATCTGCATTTGGCAGGCCTTCAATTAATGACGTCACTCTGCTCTGTGGCCCCAAAGACTGAATGTGTAGTTTGCACCCATGAGCAGCTTTACCCTCCTGTTGGCAGTCACTAACAGGAGATTTGAAGCTTGAGTTTGCCTGCAAGCTTCTCCTGAACGCACAGCTTTCCATAAGGAGCTGTGTTCACACAGCAATCTCCCAGTTTTGGTAACTGCCTCCTTCTCCTGTAGCTTCCCACTGAAATGTAGAAATGTTTCCCTGTTCTGACTAGCATAAAGTAGGCCATATCCTTTGTTTTTCTCTCTATAGACCTTTTGCAAATAGTCCTTTTACTAAAATCACCCCAATCACTCAGCTAGAGAGAGTCCTTTCTCTCAGAATTCTGACTATTACAAGTTCCCAGGTGATTGGTGAGGGTTGTGAATCTTTCCCAGATCAAGACTCTTGGGATCTAAATCATAAACTAACTGCCAAGCATCCTGGGTTATTCAGCTTTGAAACAAGAATTCTCAGTCTTCCATTTTAGCCCAAGAGGCCAATCTTAGCCCAGGGTCAGTGAATTCAAGACCATTCCTCATTCTCATATCCTAGTATGAGTTTCTTAATGAGAGTCCATTAATCATAGCTCTGTCCACAGGGTCTGGCACAACGTCAGAGCCATTCCAACACAGCCCAGTTTTTAGCAGTCAGTATCAGCCTACTGTGTGCTTCTCCAGTACTAACCCCCACACAGAACCAATCTGCAGTCCTGCACTTTGTCCTGATATCTGCCATGCCCTGGACACATTCTCACAACATAGAAACAGCCAGGAATCCCAAGGCCACACCTGGGACCCATTTCCAATTGAGAATCCTTATGCCAGAGCTAATATAGGTACCATTTCCCTACAAGGGAATCTTGATTTCCTGCAAGTGATTTTTGGAGGCAGACCCCTGGATCTGACCTTTAATCATGGCTTGAGTGCCTTGGTCATTTATTCCATCTTAAACAATCTTACCAAGACATGATTACGTGGCTGAGACATTGAGACCTTCAGTGAAGATTCCTAATGTGTAGCCAGTCACAAAATTTCATATTCAGCAACCCCAAACTTCTACATAGCTTTGAAAAAAAAAGATTTTTTTCTTTATCTCCATTCTTTCTCAGAAGTATCTTATACTTGATGCTAAATGACACTTATCCAAACACTGGCATACCTCTACAGATTCGTTAATCTCCCAGGGCATTCATAATAAAATATCATAGATTCAGTAGCTGAAAACAACAGAAATTTGTTATCTCACAGTTCTGGAGGCTAGAAGTTGAAATTAAGGTACTGACAGAGCCATGCTCCTTCCAACAGCCTCTAAGGGTGGATCTTTCCTTGCCTCTTCCTAGCTCCCAGTAAGGCATTTTGTGTGTGGCAACAGAATTCAAAACTCTGCTCCTATCTTTATGCAGCAATCTTCCTGTGTGTGTCCCTACCTCTTCACATGGCATTCTCTATTATAAGGACATCAATTGTATTGAATTAGGGGCCCTCCCTCTTCTACCCTATTTGTAACCAATTACATCAATAAGGACTACTTTCAAATCAAGGCACATTGTGCAGTACTGGAAGTCAGAACTACAACCAGATCTTTTTGGGAGGACACAATATAACCCTTGATGATAGTTCTACCTGAGATTAGTCACAATGTCCTAGAATATTAGTTAAAAGCCTAAATTTTTCTCTCTAATTCCAGAAAGCAATGTTGGAAGGCAAGCAAGGCTTATGTTAGTGTAGAGTTAATCTTGAATCTGTTCTGATTTTTTTTAAAGAAAATAAGATAAGTATTAATTCACAATTGACGGGCACAATGTTTTGTAACTTTAGAAAAATGTACTACCCAGAGACTTGGTGAGGTATTTTTTTTTTAAGATTTTATTATGTATTTATTTACTTGAGATAGAGCATGCATGTGTGCATGCATGAGGAGGGTGCACAGATGAAAAGGGAGAGAGAGAAGCAGACTCCCCTCTAAGCAGGAAGTCCCATGCAGGGCTCATCTCAGAACCCTGAGATCATGACCTGAGCCAAAGGCAGACCTTCAACTGACTGAGCTACCCAGGGCCCCCCCCCAACCCCTCAGACTAAGGACTAACTTCTCCACTAACAGAAGTTGACTATTATTACTTTATTAATAATAATAATACTTATTTATTTTTTATTAAAAAAAAACTCCCTTGTACAAAATTAAACTCAATATAGCATCCTCTTTACTTCACAGGTGATTTGCAAAGTCATTCTCAAATATTTGCCCCAAATGTTGAATTACATCAGAGGGAATTCTTCTATGTCTCTAATAAACAGAATAAGAAAAGCTATTCTATTTTACTTCCCCTAGGTTGGAACTTTTCAGTGTTTCATTACTAGGTTTTATGAGAATAACAACCAAGAGAAAAACACAATCTGAGAGCAAGTGCATGTTTTTTAGAGGACAAAATGATGAAATTCTCTATCCATTCGTTATTTATTAGGAACTTTATATCATAGGAAATCACATTTTAAGGGTTGGTAGGGTTTTCTTTCAAATCTTCAGAAAAGCAGGAGCTTCAAAAAAACCTAGATTTGCTTTTGCTTCCATGAGTCATTCTTTAAGGCAGACAAATCTTAGATCTGTCTTGAGGAACCATTTTCCCCGTAAGAATGGGTGCCACATGACTGGCATATACACAGCCTGGCATGAGGACTGCCTTCTACATTGTAGCCAGTGACCAGCTAATTTCTCCTAGAGTACAAAAAGAAGAAATCATCTCCTTCAATCATTATAGCAAAATTTTTCATGATGTGCTTTAATCCATACCTGGAAGGTGTGAATTAAACTAGAAGATATTAAGTGTATCCAAGAGCTTTCAATTTGTGCCAACCTGATTCTCCGTTCGATCTTTCTCAATGGATAAATTCTTACCAGTAGAACATTGTACTGCTCTGCACTTTCCTTTGATATGATCTCTAGTGGCCATGAGGGTAACCACTGCTGGCTTGTTTGCACTTGTCTCAGGGGCTAGGTAGAGGAAATTGGACACAATAATTAATTCAGATTCAATGCCCAGAGGTGCGTCAAGAAAGCTGAACTTGAAGCTCAGATTGCAAAAACGCAATTCAAAGAGAACATGATATTCCTTCTCCCCTGGCGTTTTGCTGATAGAATTGTAAAGCTAAATGGAAGCTTACCCCCTACTGTATTACATTCATTTTGAATATCCTCCATTCTAAGAACAGCAAAACTACAAGTAGAATGATATCACCAGTGTACTTCCTTGATTTAAAATATGATCAGCATAGATCCAATTTGAAGTTTTTAAATGATCTTTGAAAAACAAAAAATGGATCCTTCTACCGATTGCTCCTACACTAATAACACTCTGTATGGTGGGACTGCTGATTTTTTTTTTTTATTCCAAGAGCAATTTTACAATGGAAAAACACTATGGCCTTAACATTATGAAAAGTTGAAAAACACAGACAGAATTTATGTTGAGTATAAACAAAAATATCTAACTACCAGGTTTATTTCCTGGCCAGTAAGCATTTGATATGTTTATGAAGCCTTGTAAAGTATTACAGCAGCCTATGACTATATGGAAAGTCTCCTTGGGCAGGTTAGTACAGGACTTCAGTCTTATTAGAGTTGTCATCAGCTCCTTGTAGGATTCTGGCTTTTTACCATAGTCTGTGATCCAGTTTTGCTTTCCAGCGTGCAGCCACCAGCATGCGTATGATTGTTTGACAGACTTATGGTGATGCTTATTGAATAGTTATATAGGAAAATTTCTCATTTGACTACAAGTACCAGAACATAGAATATAGTCTATCCTCTCCTCTTCTCTTTCCTTCTTTCTATTTTTAAAAAATTTTTTTACTTTTTAAAAGTAATCTCTACACCAAACATGGGGCTCAGATTTATAACCCTGAGATCAAGAGTCACGTGCTTTACCAGCTGAGCCAGCCAGGTGTCCTCTCCTCCTTCCTTCTTTTGTTTTATTTTAATTATAAAGGCAATATATGTTCTTTTTTAATTTAGGAAAATAGAAAAAAATTTTTTAAAGAATCTTTTATCACCTCATCACTGCTGATATCCTGGTGCATAATCTCACCATTTATTTGCATGCATTGTGACAAAGTTGAATAATTATACACAATATACAACTTTGTGTCCTACATTTTTAAAAAAACATTGTCTCATCATGTGCCTGGGTGGCTCAGTCAGTTAAGTGTCCAACTCTTGATTTCAGCTCCAGTCATGATCTCAGGGTTCTGAAATTGATCCTGCATCAGGCTTGGGCTGGCATGGAGTCTGCTTAAGATTCTTTCTCCCTCTCCCTCTGCCTACCCCCGCCCCCGCCACTCTCACAAGAGCTTGCTCTCTCTCTCAAAGAAGAAGAAGAAGAAGAAGAAGAAGAAGAAGAAGAAGAAGAAGAAGAAGAAGAAGAAAAAGAAGAAGAAAAAGAAGAAGAAGAAAACCACAACATTGTCTCATCGCTTTTGTACATTTTTAGTTATTTTAATGACTGAATACTATGGCATAAAGTGGTGACACCATAGCTTACTTCACCATTAGCTAGTTTGCTCCCCAGTCCAACACAGACACTTTCTTCTGCTATTAAAACAACTCTGAAATGATCATCACTGGGCAAAAAGAATAGTGAATTCCAAAAATGTCATGGGCCAAAAAGTATTTATATTTATAGCTCCTGGGTCAGCATGCCAAATTACTTCCCAAAAGGATTCTATTATTTTATACAGACACTAGTTATGTGCAGAGTACCCAGTTAGTTTGCCATGCCCTTCATTGCCATTGGAGTTTATGGTATTTTTAATGACTTCTCTAATTTAATAGATGTTTATGATAGTTCCCAGTTATGATTTTCATTTCTTTGACTACTAGCAAAGTTATTTTTCCCACAATTTGACTACTAGCAAAGTTAGTTTTCTCCATAACTTGGTTCACTATTTATATTTCTTCTCATATAAACTGTCTCTTTGTACTCTTTCCCACATATCTATCAAAGTCTTTGTGTTTCTCTTATGGATTTGTGAGAGCTCTTACTATTTAATACTTTGGTCTCCTATTTGCTGTAAATATTTGTTTTGCTTTTAAACTCATACATACGGAACTTTAAAATTTCACTGTAACAAAATCTGTGTATTTTTCCCTTGTTGACTTCTGTTTCTTCTAAACTTAGGAAACTCTTCTCCACATACCAAATGGACCAATTTGATTCCATTTTCTTCTAGATTTTCTGTTTGAAGTGTTTAACTCTTTATCTTGAATTAGTGTTCCTATAGCTGTATAGATCTAAACTGTTTTCTCAATTGCTAGCCAGTGATCTCATTCAATTGAATATTTGTAATATTATATAGTATAGATCTAATTCTGAGGTTCAATATATTATGTTTTACTGAGCTATTTAAGACTTATAGCTGAAATGATTGCAGCTTTATAATATATAGGCATAACCCTTATGTCTCTACAGGTAACAATTTTTTCATTAGAATGCTTCTTGGATTTTACTACATAAATTTCATTGAACATATTTATTTTTCAGTACAGTATTTTCCACAACTGCTTATAGAAAATTTTTATGTTTTTCTCAAAACTCAAATTTTTAACAAAAAGCATAGATAGGATGTCTTGAGTTAATAAAGAATAATAAAAATACTTAATAGACCTCGAGTCAAATAAAATTAGTAGAATATCATAATCATATTGATATCATAATGTATAGACCATTTTAAGGCACACTAAGTGATAGTAAAAGGGATTATATCTGAGATGTTATATACAAAGCAAACATTTGTTAATAACTATATTAGTTATTTAGTGATCAGAAACTGATGTACGAACATGATCTTTCTTATACAGGATAGGCATTTTAGGCGTTTTATTGTTTGGCTCACTGCAAGCAGATTAATTGGGTATTTGGGGGGATTTTTTGTTTGTTTGTTTGTTTTAACATTTTATTTTTAAGTAATGTCTAAACCCAATGTGGGCTCAAACTTATAACCCAGGATTAAGAGTTGCATGCTTTACTCACTGACCCAGCCAGGCACTCCAGTTGGGTGTTTTAAGTTGATATGCCAACCTATAATTTTTCTCATTTAAAATAATGGAAAATAGTCTCCTCTGTCCAACACTTTTAGGGCAGTAAGTCTGATTATCAAGAGCAAATTATTGACTTAAATGGGAGGTACCTGTTCTTTGTATCTTATAGGACCAGAACTGCCCTACCATTAATATTCTTTTCTTTAATATTTCTTTTCAAACTTTTTTTAACTGAACCACTGAGAGTAAGTTTCCTACATGATACTCCCAAATTTCTAAATACTTTAATACGTAATTCTTATAAACAAAGACATTTCCTATATAATCACAACACAACCATCAAAATTGGTGAATTAACTTTGATGCCTGACTACCATTTTATCCTTAGATTCTACCCAAATTTAACCCACTTTCTCAAAAAATGTTCTTTATAGTAAAAGGATCCATTCCAGAACTGTGTTGTATGTTGTCCTGTCCTTAGTCTTCTTCAAGCTAGAATAGTTCCTCAAAGTTTCCTTGTCTTTCGTGACCTTGAAAGTTTTGAAGAATGTCTTAATTTGGTTTGCCTGATGTTTCTTATAAATAGATTCAGGTTTGGGGGTGGGGGGCAGGAATGTCATAGCATTACTGTTTTCATTATACTGTGCCACAGATAAATACTCAAAGTTAGTTTATTGGTTTTATCTTCAAATTTGTAAAGCAACAGGAATTTTAAAAATTACTTAAAACTGGACAGAACAACTAATACCTCTTCTCTTTGTTCTTGGTTAGCAGTAAACCAAATAGAAAGCTGTTGTGCCAATTACCTATTGCTATTTAACTAATTAACTTCAAAACTTAGGACTTAAAACAACAAAACATTCTTTGAGTTAGCAATTGAGGCTGGGTCCAACTAGGAGGGTTCTTCTGGTCTGGGCTGGGCTCAGCTGATCTCAACTGAGCTTGCTCATAAGTTTATGGTCAGCCAGGGACTCAGCTGCAAGGTCATCTGGGATGACTCATTCCTTCAATCTCCAGCATTTGGAAGAAAAAAGAGCAGAAGCCCAGGGTCAGAACTTAAATATCACTCTTGTTGCATCTATTGGCCAGAAATTACAAGATCAGATAAATTCAAATTTTGTAGAAGTGATAATTTTTATGAATGGTAAGGGAAAATGCTTTTGATTAAATAGTGAATTCAAAATAGAGGTTGTGGGGGGAAAAAAAACAAAGTAGAAGTTGTTCTGGTTAGCTATGGCTATGTAATAAATAACTCCAAACTTAGTGGCTTAAAACAACCGTTTATTTTGCTCATGATTTTTACACATCATGAATTCAGGAAGGGTTTGTTTCTGATCCATGAGGCATCAGCTGGAGTAGTTAGGACTGGAAAATCTACTTCTAGATGATTTTTCCATTGGGATGTGGCACATTGGTTGTTTAGTTTTCTCTCCAGACATGATGTCTCATCCTCCAGGGTCTCTCCACTTGATTGGGCTTCTCGCAGCATGCTTCTCAAGTGGTAGCTGCCTATCTCCTTAAACGTGGATACAGAAACTTGTGCAATTTCACTTTGGCCACATTTACTTGATCAAAACAGTCACAGATTTTAACCAGATTCAAGAAGAATGCAGACTCGTCATTTATTCATGTGAAGAGTGTCAAGGAATTAGTGGCCATTTTAATCTGCTATAGTATGCCCTAGGATTACAAACTATTTATATTCTTCCCCGTGTAAAATGTGCTAATCCCCTTCCACAGTCCCCAAAAGTCCCACCCCATTATGTCATTAGGGTTAGGCTTAAGGTTGCAGATCTCAGAGCCAGGTACAGAACAACCTTCGATTTGGTTCTTCAAGTATATGTCCTCTTAACCTAAAGTCCTGTGAGTAAAGACTTAAGTTACCTATCCCCAACACACTCACACACACACACACACACACACACACACACACACACATTCACATACACCAACATGCAATGCTGGAACAGGCAAGTATAGACATACACTTTCAAAACAAGAGAAAACAGGAGGCACAGAGCAGTCACTGTTTCATAACACTGTTGATGTCTAGAGAGGTATTGTTGACAGTTCCTTCATTAAGCCTTGGTCCTGCACTCTGGTGTGAATCTCTGTGGCTCTTGGTTGTACCCTGTAAGTAATTTCTCATTTTCTGTAAGAAATACTCTGCATTTTCTATGGAGTAAGTTTCTAAGCCTGAATATATTAGTTTAAGGATCCAAAGTCATCCTTTTAATTTGATATTGTCTCTAACCCTTTCATTTCAAACATAATTCCTTTAAAAACGTCATGGGATTCCTGTAAATAAAACTATTATCCATTCTGTTAAATAAAAATAATTCCCACAGATCTTTTTGAGATAGGCTCTTCTCTGCTTTTGGCCCTCTGCAAATTTGCTTTAGGATGGGGCAATATCCTTAAAATTATTAGAAACTCCATTGTTTAACAGAAGGGCTATAAAGGCACACTCTTAACATCTAGCTATGATGATTATGAGGCATCAACTTAAATTTTTCTGAGATATTATCAAAGAGACTTACACTTGCAGTTTGACTTCATCTTTGCCCTGAGTCTTTGCTTTACCACACTGGTTTTGATCTTTTCCTGAAGCTATTTTGTGCTTTAAAAATGTTTCCTTAGCTCTAAAACAGATGAGAAATAGTTCTATTTTTTTTTGAAGCCAGCAAGTCTTGGCTCCTATATATTTCATATAAATTCTGCAAAAAAATTTAGTAACTTCATTAGCTTATTTCTCCCTATGCATATTTTATCTTATGCAGATACAGGAAACAGTTGCCACTTTTAACCACCTACTTATTGAGATCCACTGGCTCATTATGTTCATTTTACATTTCCAAAATACTTCAGGTGATAGTTTTGCTAAACATCCTACAACTATACATTATGAGTTGCCCTTCTGCTAAACCCAGCAATAACCTCTTGTCCTTCCAGTCTCCATTAATACTCTTGTTGAGACCTTTTTAGTCTCTGCCCATTATTCAGTGTCAAAATCCATGCCACATATTGCAGGTTTTTGTAATGGCAACACACCTTTTCTAGGTACCTACGTATCTGTTCCTAGTGCTTCTTAACAAACCACCACAAAATTTAGTATCCCAAAGAACTATTTCACTTGCTCAAATTTTGGATGTTGAGAATTCAGGCACATTCAGGATGACCTCAGCTGGGGAACTTTTGTCTGATCCATTTGTTGATCAGCTGGGGCCATTCGAGCTGGCTATCTACTTCAAAGATGGCTTTTATGTCTCACTCATCTGTCTAGAATCTCAATGCTCCTTTGTCTCTCTTGCTCCACATGGTGTCTCCCCATCCAGGGCCTTTTTATATGGTTTTGGCTTCTCACAACATGATGTTCTTAGGGTAGTTATTCTTCTTCATATAGAATGGTTTCCACAAATGAGTGTTTCAAGTGACAAGAAGTAGAAGATGTTAGTCTCCGAGGCCTGGATCCCAAACTAGCAGAGTATCATTTCCACTATATTTTATGCATCACAACAGTCAGGGAGTCAACTTAATTTTAATTGGAGGAGACATAGAGTCCACCTCCCAATGGGAAGAGTGTCAAAGATTTTGTGACCATCTTTAATTCACCATAAAGGTGAATCTGTTGTTCTCCATACTTTAACAGACCAGGAGATTTGAAATCAGAAGACCAGCCAATATGATTAATACCCAAATCTAGCGTCCTTTACTGATGTGTTTATTATCTTGGTTTCATTTTCCTTCTCTGATTCTCAGTCTCCTCATCTGTAAATACAATAGGACATAAGTATTCCATAATTTAATATTCATGGCTACACTTATATTAGAATCATCCTGAAGGTTCATGACATGAAATAATTTGTCATTTGGCTGAAATATTCAATTAAATCATGTTTATTATGAGGCTGCTAATTCTGGTCAACTTACAAACATCTACATACAACTCAGGAGAGCTTTGGGTTCTCTTTGATGTCACAAAAGCAGTAATTTTTGTGGTTTATTTTAAAACTTTGTTCCTTAGGGGAACAAGATAAGGATGTCTACTCTCACCATTGCTATTTAACATAGGACTGGAGGTCTTACCTCAGCAATCAGAAAACAAAAATAAATAAAAGGCATCCAAATGGGCAAGGAAGAAGCCAAACTTTCACTATTTTCAGATGACACTATACTCTATGTAGAAAACCCAAAGACTCCACCAAAAAACTTTCTAGAACTGATACCTGAATTCAGCAAAGTTTCAGGATATAAAATCAATGTGTAGAAATCTGTTGCATTTCTACACCAATAATGAAGCCATAAAAAAAGAAACCAAGGAATTTATTCAATTTGCAATTGCACCAAAAACAGTAAGATACCTGGGAATAAACCTAACTAAAGAAGGAAAAGATCTGTACTCTGAAAACATAGAACACTTATGAAAGTAATTGAAGAGGACACAAAGAAATGGAAAATCATTCCACACTCATCGATTTGAAGATCAAACATCATTAAAATGTCTATAGTGTCTAAAGCAATCTACCCATTTAATGCACTCCCTATCAAAATACCTCTATATCTTTCACAGAGCTAAAATAAACAATCCTAAAACTTGTATGGAACCACAAAAAGATCCCAAATAGCCAAAGCAATCCTGAAAAAACAAAACTGGAAGCATCACGATTCTGGATTTCAAACTATATATTACAAAGCTGTAGTCATCAAGAAAGTATGGTACTGGGACAAAAACAGACACATAGATCAATGGAACAGAACAGAGAACCCAGAAATGGACCCACAACTATATGGTCACTCACCTTCAACAAAGCAGGAAAGAATATCCAATGGAAAAAGACGGTCTCTTCAACAACTGTATTAGGGAAACTTGACAGCAACATTCAGAAGAATGAAACTGGACCACTTTCTTACACCATACACAAAAATAAATTCAAAATGACTGAAAGACCTAAATGTGAAACAGGAAACCATCAAAATCCTAGAGGAGAACACAGGCAGAAACCTCTTTGACCTTAGCTGTAGTGACTTCTTACTAGATACATCACCACAGGAAGAGAAATAAAAGCCAAAATGAACTATTGAGACTTCATCATGATAAAAAGCTTCTGCATGTGAAAGAAACAATCAACAAGATTAAAAGACAACCTACAGAATAGGAGAAGATATTTTTAAATGCCATATCTGATAAAGGATTAGTATCCAAAAATCTATAAAGAACTTACTAAACTCAACAACCCAAAAACAAATAATAATCCAGTTAAAAAATGGGCAGAAGATATAAATAGATAGTTTTCCAAAGAAGACATCCAGATGGCTAACAGACACATGAAAATATGCTCAACATTACTCATCATCAAAGAAAGACACATCAAAACCATGATGAGATACTACCTCCCACCTGTCAGAATGGCTAAAATTAACAACACAGAAAACAATAAGTGTTGGTGAGGATGCAAAGAAAGGGGAACCCTCTTGCACTGTTGGTGGGAATGCAAACTGGGGCAGCCACTCTGGAGAACAGTATAGGGGTTCCTCAAAAAGTTAAAAATAGAACTACCCTATGAGCTAGCAATCTAGGTATTTACCCAAAATATACAAAAATACAGATTTGAAGGGATACATGGACCCAATGTTCATAGCATTATCAACAATAGCCAAACTATGGAGAGAACCCAAATATCAATCAGCTGAAGAATGGATAAAGAAGATATATATATATATATATATATATATATATATATATATATATATATAATGAAATGTTACTTAGCCATCAAAAAGCCCCTGAAATCTTGCCATTTGCAATGACATGGTTGGAGCTAGAGTGTATTATGCTAAGTGAAATAAGTCAGTCAGAGAAAGACAAATACCATATGATCTCACTCATATATGGAATTTAAGAAAGAAAGAGATGAACATATGGGAAGGGAGAAGAAAAAAAAAGGAGAGAGGAAATAAGCCATAACAGACTCTTAACGATAGGGAACAAACTTAACGATAGAGAACGATAGAGGATTGACAGAGGATGGGTTACATGGGTGATGATTATTAAGGAGGGCACTTATATTGATGAGCACTGGGTGTTGTATGCAAATGATTAATCACTGAATTCTACTCCAGAAACCAGTATTGCACAGTATGTTAACTAAAACTTAAATTAAAAAAACAAACAACTTTTTTCCTTGGGAGGAACAATTTTTTAAAGTTATATTGGTGATAGAAAAGAAACCAAAGACAAATAAAGATTCAGCTCTTAAAAATTTTGAGTAAATAAATTAGAAAGATGTTTAATAGAGTCTCAGGTGCTGACAAGAACAAATATGCCATCAAATTCAATATATCATCTGCTTAATTTAAAACACACAATGAAGTGTCTACTTATCCACTATATTTTCAGCTTTGGAATCCCCAAAGATCTCCACCTTTATCTATTGTGAATGACTAGGGTCTGCTAAAATGATATACCTAAAATTAAAAATGAGATAATGTATGAGTTGCTAAAATGTATATAAAAGTAATCAATTGACTTAAAACATTATTGTTTCACTAGAATGTGGGTTCTGGAAGATAAGAATCATACATAGTATTTATGTCACTAGTACATAGAATACTGCCTGACACATAAGTACAGAATTTTCTTATTGAAAATGACAAAAATCCAATACAAATAACCATAAGTAAAAATGGGAATTTCTTGCCTTCCTATATTCAAGAAAGTGTGATAAAACTGTGGGGAGAGTAGCTGGATCAAATGAATAGATAGAAGTACTTCTCAGATCTATAAGGAACTACATCTTTCATTTATTTTCTCTTTGAAAGATGATTACATTCATATTCCAAGTCTTGCATCTTACAACTTCCGATCTTTCTTTTACCATGTCAATCTTGGATTTTATTTCTCAATCTTAGGTCAGGTGACAATCTTTGTAGCAATAAAATATGAGTTGAAGTTGAGGAGTCTTATAATCAGTCCCACTGGGCTCTTGCTTCCACTCACAAACCAATCCACCAGGGCCAGGGGGTCATGTAAGAGCATAGTAAGGTTCCAAGATAGTCACAAGGAATAAACCATGTAAGTTATAAGATGAGAAGATTTGGAAGTGTTTTCTTGAGCAGACAATCCTATAAATTTCTAATAATCTCAGTATTTGATAAAAAGTTGCTTAATAAGTATCTGGTATTTCATATCATAATCCAAAAATATACTCTAAATTGTCATAGCTGTGTCAAGGACCATTAATACCTTAGCCATGGTTGCATAATCAGACAAGACATTATCACAATTGCCACGTAACTAGCTCCCTCCACTACAGGAACTACTGCCTGGGCTTCTAATCTGTCTCACAGCTCTATCGCTAAGGCTGGGAAGTCAGCAAGCTACCATAAAAGGTGAGGCATTTGGATTCTTCTCTGATATGCTGGCAAGGAAAAGCTGACTCACTTACACCATCAGAATTTGGGTGGCCTATTAAGTAAAAAATAAATTCTGGAAATTTTAACTCATTATTGGTATAGAAATACCACTGCCATGTAGGTGAGGACTGTAAACTATAGTTAGATTCCACTATTCTAGCCAGAAACTACTCAACTGACACTTATTCAAAAAACACTTAAACCTCTGCTAACCCTGCTTTCTGGAAAGGATTCTCTCATCTATTCTTCTCTGTGATCATTGGCTATGTCTTCCAGAAACATATGTTTAAGAAATGTTTATTCAGGAAACATTTATTGAGCATCTCCCAAGCCCCCAAGAACAAACTACACATAAATCATTTTAATACAAAGTGATAAGCTTTAAAAAGTGATAAGCTTAATGATAGATATTCAAGGTTTTGGGGTGGGTCAAATAGGAACATTTAATCATCCATGCAGTCAACACAGAGTTCCCTGAGATGGCACTTGAAGTAGGTTTTAAATAGTAGGAGTTAACTAGGCAAAAAGGAGGAAGGAGTGGATTATAGGAAAGTATGAATACAGTAAAGCATCATAGTATGAGGAAGAAACTCAAAATACTTTGGTGTTCCTGAAGCATAAATCATAAGAAAGTGACAAGAAAAGGGGCTCAAAAGAAAACAGGAGTTGTATCATGAAGAGCCTGGGATACTTAAACTTAAACTTAAGGTAGCTTAAGTTTTATCTTAGAGGGAATGGGGAGCTACTGAGCTATTTAGTAACAGGTTCCGATCAGTCTGGGTGACGTATGGATATGTTATGTCCTAATGATGACCTACACCAGGTTTGATTTGTTTTACTATAACACATGGTGTCATGGCCCTGGTGAGAGCAGTACCTGTAAAGGGTTATGCTCTGGGAAATAGGTCAATAACCAGTGTACCGAAATGTTATTCCAAATTTTACTCCTTAAATAATTCCATAGAGAATCTAATTGGTTACCCATAACTTCTTAGTCCCTTTGTTCTCAATATCTCTACCATCCCTCTGCTGCCTGATATTTTTCTTTATGCCTTAATATCATCTTTCCACTAAAATTTGAGAAAGTATGGTAGACACGTAGTCATTTAGGTTCTGAAATCTTACTGGATAAATGTAAAGACCTACTCAGGGACAAAGAACATATTTCGATTCTGTGTTCCATCATCCTCCTTGACCACATCTGAAGTAAGCATTGAAAAAAAAGTAAAAATAAATGCTTTCCTTGGGGACTAGCCTCCTGTCCATCAAAGAAATGCTTTCCTTGGGGACTAGCCTCCTGTCCATCAAAAAGTGGGAACCTACAGGTCTTTATAAGTCTTGAAAGTCATAGACTTTTAAAATTCTTGTTCATGGTTTTCTAGTAGTAAAATTTAAACTTAGCAGATGTAGAGATAGAGAAAGAGAGACGTGTATCTTTTACCCAATCAAAAGATTTTATTTAATCCATTCAGAAGTTTCCATTTTGTGCCTTGGTATGTTAGTTACAGTAAGGCTGAGTGTGAATCTTCCCTGTCTCTGAAATGCATTTCCTAATTCTATCTTCTATGTTTGGTGTTGATAAGCAATTAATAAGCCTCTGCCATAAAAGTCTCCAAAGTTAGGACAATCTTGATTTCCTTTTATTTCTACTTTCAAATCAAACAATTCTCTTTGGAGCTAATTTTTTTTCTTGTAATACCTTAATAAATATAATCAACAGCAACTAACACATGCTAACATTTTGTCATCCAACCTCTTTCCTAAAACTGTAAATGCATTGCATGCAACCTTCTAAGTTTTAGAAAAGTGAGAGATTTACCAAATGTTTTGCAACTACATAAAATGAATTAACTATCTTTCTAAAGGATAATAATTTCCTTGCTATCTGTTGCTTGATCCCTGAGCTGATATCACATATGTCAGTATTTTGTTAACATCAGTACTATACACCTTTTACTGATTTTTACATCAGTCAGGATAGGGTAAGTTATACTGTAACACACAACGCTCAAGCCTCAGGCACTGAAAACAACAAAGGCTTCCTTCTCACTCTTGCCTGCATATCCATTGTGCATCAGTGAGGCCTATGCCCTGTCATCCTCCCTGGAAAACCAGGTGAACAGAGGCCTCATCTTTGTGATTCCATGATGGCCAAAGCCTGTGCTGTCTAAAATGGTAATCACTGGCCATATCTGTCTATTGAGTCATTGAACTGTAGCTAGTCCAAATTGAGGGTCAGTGTAAAATACATATCAAATTAAAAGACTTACTATTAAAAAAAGGAATGTAAAGTATTTTAAGAGTAATTTTTGATATCGATTACCTGTAGAAAGAATAATTTTGATATATTTAGTTAAATAAAATTATCACTAAAATTAATTTTACCTTTTTCTTTTTACTTTTTTAATGTGACTACCAAAAAGTTTAAATTTACATATATGGCTTGTATTATATTTCTATCTGCTGGCCTTGTCAGAAAAAAGGAAACATGCTAAAGCGCACACTGGTTCTTAAAATTTCTACCTAAGAGTAACACATATAACTTCTGCTTATATTTCTCTGTCCAAAACAAGTCACATGGTGATACCTGACCTTTTTAGGAAAGAGGAAGTATAACTGAACCAATATGCACTCAGGAGACTCAGAATGATTTAGTCTACGGCAGTACTGACACCCACGACTTCTTTCCTTAAACAATTTCACTGATGCCATCTATGTAGCAGACTTAATATTAAATGTCAATGAAGGTTGGAACCCCATAAGTTTATCATTCCCAACCCTTGACTTACTCTTTACACCCCCTGACTGAATGCAGGTTTCCCAAGAAACTCTGAGGAGTTAATGTGAAACAGATTTTCCTAGGACAGGAAGAAGGAACACGTTTAAGAATCAACTGCAACCCTGCTTGGGAACAGTGACACACATTAATGCTGATTGCCAGGGAAAAGATGCAGGAGTCAGACTCTTTTGGTGGGGAGCAATCAGAGATAGAGTAGTTATTGGTAAGCCAAATGTCATGAAATATATAAATAAGGATGTACAACCACAGCATCCAGGTTTTAAAGCAATCATGAAACAAAAAGCAGTCTGCGTGTGTGCATTATATCTCAGCAGAGGAACTGTGGGGGTGGTGGCTGAGCATAAAGACAGGCAGGAAGCTGGGCTGGGAGAGCAAAGAACATGCAGAAGTTGTGGATCTGGGTTTCACAGCAGGCCTGCAACCTGACAGGGAGCCAGGGGCCCAGATGCACATACAAATAAGCATCAGGGCAATATTGTGAATCAGACTGCCAGTCTGAGCAAGCACAACAATGATCAGTAAGGAAAAATAGTGGGGTAAGAACCAGTTGGGAAGGTAAGAAACAAGGCCTTAAGCACTAGAGAGAAAGGCCAGAAAAATGACCTGACACTGCACCGGAAGGAAAAGGGTAGGGCAAAATGAACAAAAGGAGAGGTGCAAAACTCTAAAAGGAAACCTCAATGTTGTGGGTAATCTACAGCCACAACGAGGACACTACTGTTTGCTTTTTTCTGGTACAGGAATTAGTTCCTGGCTTAGTCAGGAGGCTATTGGTGAGAGAAGGTAAGAAGGTGAATCTGATAGAAGTAGGCAGCATTCACAGAAAGATCAGAGAATAACTTGACCATTTCACATTAAAAGAGTAGATCGTTACACAGTGAAGTCTTTGAAGCTCACACACCACCCAGAAATATATGTGATGTCTACAGGTGCATGTTGGCTTCATGACCCATTTTTAATGGAACACATGCTCATCCAGAAATGGTTGTGGTTGGCCCAGAGCCAAATTATCTTGTTTCAGCCTTTCATGTGATCTGTGCTGCATACTGATAAACTGACTACCAAGGCAAAGCAGAGCAGTCTAGAAGCATGATTCACCCCAAGGCTAACAGCAGTATAGCAAATTATCCCCCAAGACTTGGCTAGCAGGGTAATCTTCTTGAAAGCTCACACTACAGTTTTGTCAGTTAAGTTGCTTAGCTGGGTGGTGACAGTAGTGTTGTTTGGGGTTTCTTCCTTCCTTCCTTTTCTCTTAGCATGAAGATCATTTATTTACCTAGGTAGTGGGGGTAGGAAACTCATCTGAAAGTGGAAGATAGAGGTTTGGGGACAGGCTTAAGGACTGGGCTTTCTGAAAGGACAGCCAGAGTTGACTCATTGTACAGAGGCCATTAGGCTTCTTAGTGAGAAGAAGGGTACTTATTGCATTTTGCTTAAGAAGCCTAAAGAAGGAGGGATCAGGACTACTGGAGAACACTTGAGCAGAGGGCTCTCTGCCCTCCTATTTCCCTACCATACATTCCTCTGGGGACTTCATTGCTCCCATGATTTTAAACACCCTCTGTATGCTAACAAACTCAAAATCCCTGCCTCCATATCAGACCTGCTGCTCTCAGGTGCCTCGATTTTCATCTTGTACCATTCTCCCTCTTGCTCATTACCCATCAACTGCCCTGGTTTTCTTTCCATTTCTTTAACATATTGGTCTCCAGGGAATTTTACATATGCTGTTCTTTCTGGTTGTAACACTCTCCCTTCAACTGCTTACATGATCACTGCTCTCTCTCTCTCTCTCTCCTCTCTCTCTCTCTTTCTCTCTCTTTCCTTCTCCCAGTCATACTTCATGTCACCTCCTCAGAAAGACCTTTCCTGAATGGTCACCCTCCCCTATTATTCTGTCTTGGCCTCTTGCTCATTACATTCAAAGTACTTTTCACAATTTGCAATAATGTCTTAATTCAATGTTTTTGTTTGTTTGAACTGCTACCACCTAGTCTGTGCCATGCATATAGAAGGTACTCAATATGTTTTACTGTTATTGTTTGTTCCATCTGTCTCACACCTGAATTCCACCACCATAGTTGCCTAAAAGACACCTGGTTGTCCAGAGTATGTTTGTCCAGTAGACAGACTGCTGGGGGTATGACTGCTGTAAGGGTCACAAAGCAAATATCTAGAAATTGTGGTGGACTGAAGGAGTTAACATGTCAGACAAAATTGCCCCGTTACATGTGAGAATATTTTTCAGTCTGTGGTTCAAGACCTCACTGATCAGCAATTCACTCATCATGTAAGCAGGAGAAATCCCCTGCATGTGCTTTAGACCTTGCTCAATGCACATCTGGCCACTGCATGAGGCCACCCCTCTGAGAGCACAGAAGGCTATACATAAATTCTAGAGGTCTATAGAAAGCATGGCAAAGTAGGCAAAGATTTCCCAAGGTGTCCTTTGTTGCTGGTTGGGGATACACTGATACAGCCTGAGCCTGAGTCAGAGTAAATAGCTCCCCTTCACAGTAATTAGGCTTCATGACTGTCTAGGTCTCACACATCAGGTTAGAACAGAATTGATAAGACCTACCTTCTTAGAGGGGCCGCTTGAAGGAATTGGATCCAAAGCATCAAAGGAAGCTAAAGAAATATTACCTAGGTCAGTGTGAGAGTGTGTACAGAGTGAAGTAAAACTGTATTAAGAAGAGAGGCCCACTCAAAAAAGAGTTAGGAGAGACTAGACTATGCGTTAAGTAGCAATGATAAGCAAGAGCCAACTTTGGAAGGCACGGGTGGTCAAGTGGGGAAGTTGCCCTCCACACCCTAGGACAGTATACCTGCTTTTGGGTACCTCCAATCTGGTAAGGTGCCAGAAATTCTATCTGCTCTGTTCTACTTAAGAACTGTGTGCCTGAATGGCCATAAAATTCCCCTGCAGTTTTAAGAATTTGAGAATTGCATCAGATTGCTGGCAAGGCACTCAGACAGAAACATAGGTCAGGAGGGAAAGGGGAGAGGCAAGATGTGACAAGACAGAGTGTACTGTGGAATGGCTACTTGAGTACCAGGTGTGGAGTGTCTGCCCTCAGGGCCAGTAACTCAATCCTTGTCTTTACCAAATGACTCATTTAAGTTCATCCCACAATACTGTGGTGGAAAGGAAGAGGTCACTAGATTCTAGGGAGCTCTGCTATAATGTCATGTTGGGTACCCTAGGTGTTTAATGCACAGAAGCGTGGCATTTATAAAGAAAGAGAACTATATTTATTTGTACGCCTCAATTGCAGGAACAGAAGGCAAAAAATGCAATTTATTCCCTCAAAAAACCATAAGGTTTAAGGGTAGAAAACTTCAGGCATGAAGGAATTCAACAGCTGAAACCTCCTCGTCCAAAGCCAGCCTCTTTCTCTTTCCCTCGAGTCTGGCTTCATTTTCAAACTGACTCCATGTCCAGGCTTACTTCTTTTCTCTTCTGAAGAGGAAAAAACGAATTTTTATTTCTCAGTAGGTCCAACAAAGTTCTCAAGACCAGCTCTGTTTGGACGAATTTAATCATATGACTATTTCCAAACTAATCATTATGACTAAGGGTGTGGAATACACTGGTTGGCCAAGATCTGGACAGTATAGAAAGGAAGTTTAATTTCACCTGAATCACATGAATAAGGGGTAGGAGAAGAGTAACTTCCCAGAGAAAAATTAAAATAGTGTTAACTAGAGTAAGAAGGAGAAACAAAGGCTAGAAAAAGAAATACAAGATAAAAAGGGGACTGGGATACAAATGGGTAGGAGCACATGGAGCCAAAATAGACAATCAGGAGAATCAATGATACTGAGTTAAATGAAATTGAAATGTGAATTGAATGTAAGGGACAGGAGAGGACCCATAGTACAACATGCACAGGGGTTGGTAACTGGGATTGTTAAGGGCATGGATCTGTGAGTAAGGCTTTGCCCAGGTTCACCAGACAACAGAGCCTCAGGCAACACTTATTTGCTACTGCTTTACTGGGAGAAGCAATCCCTGGGCAGCAAAAGTGAAGGAGAAAGGATGTGACGCTAAGAGAAAACACAAGAGGTGTCACTCCTTTGTGAAGAGACATAGAGAGCCTCTTCTCTAAAGGAGACATCTCCTTTATTCTGTACTAGAACACCATACCTCAGAACAGTCCGTTGTAGGGACGGATGGAGAAGAAATGTATCTGCCATTAAAGTGTGCCCCCACAGAGTTAACTCCCCCAAACTTCTGTGATGTTGCCTGGCCCATTCAGTGTGTGAAGCCAGATTTATCTAACCTGTGGCATGGAGTTTCATACACATGTATATGAGGAGGTAGTGGGAGGCAGCACAGATTCTGGACATTGGCCTCAGGCAGTAGAACAGCATAGACTGAGTAGAACTCAGGCAGGCAGTTGACAGCAGCAGAAACAGCGAAAGAGAAGCAAGTGGCAGAGGGCCCAGGAGCTGTGCGAGGCCAAGAGAATGTGAGGTGGAACATAAAATGTATTCAGTACAGGGTTCATATTTTCAATCAGGATTTTTTTTTTAACAACTACTAGCTCTGTGCTTGGCACATCCTCAATAAATGTAGATAAATGAGGAACTGAGTAAGTGCAAGACATTATATTAGGTGCTTGGGATACAATAGGAAGGAAAGCATAGATTTCAGGCAGATAAATTCATTTAAAAGGTTAGGGATCAATTCGTTCTTTTTGGAGGAAGTTTAGCTGGGCTGAGGGCAGGCTGGAGTTTTTGAAGATGTAGTGCTCAGTTGGTTTCCAACCTATAATCACCGAAGCCATTTCCACATAATGGAATTTGGAGGAATTGCCTGAAGATCTCTGATATATATATATATATATATATATATATATATATATATATATATATATGTTTTAATTTTCTGTTATGATTTTGACATCTTAACAAAACCTTTCTAGTGGGGGAGAGATTGCTCCTCCCAGACCTAGCCAATTCTTAGAAATAGCAAAGGGCCCAGCCAGGAGCATGTCCTTCATATGCAAACAAACCAATCTAGAGTCAGACCTCATCTATCTAGCCTGGCACCTCAGGAGACAATATTCCTTTGCCTTGCTCATCCCAGCACCAGGTATCAGGAAACTAAGAACCATCCTGGTAGCCCAAAGCCCATGAAAAATGTTCAGAGTAGCCAATCCCAAACTGTTTACCCTGGTCTGCCTTACTTTTCCTGGGGAAACCTCTACAAAGATCCTAGCCTAAACCTTCTCCTTGCTCTCTCTCCTGCCTCTGCACCACACCGTGGTGCTCTTGTGGTCTGACTGCCTCCTGTCTCTAGGGCCTTTGAGTATAATAAACTTCATTTTTTCCTGAATGTCTCCTCTTGTCGCTGCACCTGATGGACCATCTCAGAAAAGAATGCAAAACAAACACCAACTTATGTGTAAGGCATTATATAATGAATACATATGTTGTATTTATGCATGTTATCACATATATATCCATGTGGATATATACACATAAAATTTATATTGATCTGATATTGCAGATAGCATATCACTCATCATTTTTTGAGATGTAATTATTAAAATGTTTAACTACAACCGTTCCTGTAAGAAATTATGACTAACAATCTTGTAACATTTACATGGTCCAAATCCCATTCTGCCAATGTTACCTCACTTAATATTCACAGCAGTTTTATGAGATAGTGCACAGACCACCAAGAGATCTTCTTAGGCTCAATCAAATGTTCAGATTGAGTGCCATGAGCCACCAGCCTATCAGAAGGATATAGGAGATGAACCAAAGCTTGCCAGGAGGGCAGCTTCAGAGATTCATTCCTCTTCATGACAATTCTTGAAGTAGACCAACAGCTCCAGGGCAGGAAAAAGACCCACATGGGGTTAAGTTCAGGATCCACCTGGCTTAGAAGCTTCATTCTTCAATTTTCAGAAAACTGAACGGAAGTACAGAGTACCCTTATACCACCTCAACCCTCAGTATATATACACACACAGTGTCTCTTATTATTAAAGTCTTGTATTCGTGTGGTACATCTGTTACACCTGATAACCAATGTTGATACATGATTATTAACTAAAGTCCATAATTAATATTATGGCTCACTCCTGGTTTTGTAGATTCTGTGGATTTTGACAAAGGCATAAAGTCACGTATCCACCATCATGGTATCATACAGAATAGTTTCACTGTCCTAAAAACCCCATGTAGTCTATCTAGTCATCCTCTCTCTCTCTTCCAGACCCCTCACAACCACTAATCTTTTTACTGTCTTCAAAGTTTTGTCTTTTCTAGAATGTCATATAGTTGCAACCATACAATATATAGCCTTTCAGTCCAGCTTCTTTCATTTAGCAATATGCCCTTAACATCCCTCCATGTCCTTTCCCAGTTTGTTAGTTCATTCCTTTTTATTTCTGAATAATACTCCATAGTATGGCTGTGCTACAGTTTATTTATCCATTCACCTATGGAAGGACATCTTGGTTGCTTCCAGGTTTCAGCAATTCTGAATAAAGCTGCTATAAACATTCATTCATAGATTTTTATGTAGACATAAGTTTTCAGTTCATCTAGGTAAATACCAAACAGCACAATTGCTGGGTCATATATTATTATCTCCTGTAGGATTTTAATGTTGTAGCCTAGTTTTATGGGTCACCATACTCAAAGCCGGGTGTCCCCACCAGGTATTTATAGTTCTCTTCTAATTCCTTCAAGGACAAATGCATTGTACTACTCAGGGCTCATTTTTACCATAAACAACAATGTCTAGTAACATAGCTAGCATTTCTACTTTTTCTAGGCTACTAGGAGAACAGAGCTGGATAGTCAACAAATGGTTAAGTCTCACAGAGGAAAAATAGGCTTGTTAGACCCTTTGCTCAGAGATAGGTACTTTTATTTCCTCCATTTTTCAAATGAAGAAACAGAGGAAGAAGGATCAAATAACTTTCTCAATATCACAAAGCTAGTAAAATGTTGAGCCAAGGATCAGATCCAGGCATGTGGCTCCAGAATCTATCCTCATAAATACTACATAATACTGCCTCAAGCATTGTTTGCTTTTCTTATAAATGGAGGTAATGTTTAAGTCATGGGTTATTATTTCTGAGATATTAGATTATAAGCTTGTGACCACCAAACTTGCTATAAAGCTGATTTTATCTAAGGGCCTATTTCTGGGCTTTGGGGGAAATTTTTTCAAAGCCTCTAATTTCCAAGGGGTGGGGAAGTCCCCAGGATTTCTGGGGACTCTCACCAACTTAAGACCTCCAGCTCTTCTCTGACTCAGGCCCCAACACCAGATCTTACTGTCTCAATTTTATTTACCACAAAAACCATGATGCAGAACTTGGCCATTTTATTGGTTTTCAAAAGAAATCCAATCACCTCAAGCTTTTTGTGATTTTGTAAAATTTCCTGAATGTGCATGAGATCACTAAGAGTCACCTTGCTTTGTTCATGGTATTCCACCCAACATGGCATTTGCTTGAGTCTATTATCCTCCTTTTTCTCTCTCTCCTTTTTCTCTCTCCCCTACCTCAAATGCAAATATATTCCTCTTTTTGTCTCTCTTCCTCCTCAGAAGACTTCAGAACATCTGAACCTATACTCTACAGGGAAGTAGTTACTCTTTACAGGTTTTTCAAGGCTTTATTCATAAGAAAAGTGAGTCTCCCTCGAGGGGAACCTGTGTACATTTGTTATATGATATTTTTTCCATCTCATTATATTGTGATACAATTACCTGACCAGCAGCCTGTTCAAATAGGCCTTCAGTGACTATATTTGATAACAGTAATCTAATGACTAAAACATCACCAGAAATGTATCAGTAAAGATCTTTTAGCCTATTACATTCTTTTTTTTTTCTACTTTTAACTTTCCATTCAGTATAGCCAACCAAATAGTAGAGACAGCAATAGCAATTTCTTATTTCTCCTTTAGCTGGGATTGTACTTTTCTCATAAACCTCAAGCTGTATAACCCAGGAACCACTATATCCAGTTACTCTACTCTGTGTCATCAAATGTCCATAAGTTTTAACTTAAAAAGGGCTCTATTTACAATGACTGTCTTTGTTAATGATTAGCCAAAGCTATGGTTGACAAATTAACAACAAATGGAAACATTTCATCTCTCACTCTTGAACTAGTATTTTCATATTTGCCATGTGATGTTAACTTAGGTCAGAGCTATCAATTGAGATATTGTATTCACTAGGTTTTAGTTCAGTTCAACTCTACAAATCTTTTGAATGCTTGCTATTTGCAAGGCACCATGCCAAATGATGGGAGAGATACAAAGATGAGTATGGCACTGGAAGGAAGCCTAGTAGGACAGATAAGACATGAACCTAGTAACTGCAACATAAGGTAGAACATAAGTGCCAAAAGAAAAAGTTACAAAATACTGTGCTGTGAGATTTAAGAGAAAAGATCTATCACATCCAGTTGGAAAGCCTGGAAGTTGGTATTAGAGCAGAAGTTTGAGAGTTCAGGATGATGGGAGGGTATTCAAGATGAAGGCCCACAGAAACAAGGGTGGGGAAGTGAGAAAGTCAGGGGTAGAATTAGAGATCAGCAAAGTGCTCTTGTTTGGGATGAGCACAGGATATTGAGAGAGGACTTTGGGTGAAAAGGCTGGAAAGGTAAGATATTTGAAGACGCTGAAAATCTGCCTTAAAATAGTAAAAATAGTTGAGGATGGAAAACTTCCAGTCTTGAAGTTATAAGCAGTTTCACCTTTGGGATAGACACTGGAATTTACCTTTGAGGCCAAACTGCTAAACCAGGTTTTGTAAACATCACTTCAATGGGCCTTTTAATTGTGTAGGTGCAAGGGCAAGTAAGTACTCACTGTTTTTCTTAAAGAAGGCCAAAATGTGATGAAGTAACCCAAATGCAAATGCTTTGAACGGTCTATTTAGTAATGTAAATTGGGTGTATCTTAAGCTCAATTATGCTCCTGCAGAGTTATAATTTTTTCCTCAATCTAGATTTAGAATTTCTTATGTCTGAAAATTGCTGGTTGGTCTTGGGAAATGTGGTGATTGATTCTTGCCCAAACATTTGTTTACAGGAGATCAGGAATGAAAACCTGGCTGTAGTAGGGGTGTGAAGAACCATTCTTCTCTTCACTGCATGCCGGAGGAAAGGCTATAAAGGAATTGTATTTGGCTTGTGGTAATGCTTCCAGGCTGCATTCTTGGTGGCCCACCTGTGGTATAATATAAAACTAGACAGTCTAACTTTAGGAAATGTGGTCTGGGAGGGTTGGACCTGCTGAGCCATGGAGCCTGATTAATACTTAAAAGTGAGGTTCCCAGGTAAGGGAATGGATGTCCTTAGTATCTCTCATCCTAGTAAGTCAATCCTCCTATCCTAAATTAGGAAATGAGGACAATGGTTTACTCTCTCCAGGCCTGGGTACCCTGCTGGTTCTAAACTTCCTACATGGGAGCATTTGTGATATAGTGAACTGACCCTTCTTCATGGAGGTGGGAACCACTTTATTCAAAAACTCTGAGGTCATGTTTTAGCCTGTGGGCTCTGAGAGTAGCAACTTTTAGTAGTAGTTTGACATCATTCTCTGTGTTGTTTGTGTTACCCTCAAACATTGAATGAAGTTCTGTTAAAAAGCTACAGCCTGGCCTCAGGCATGCTGTGAGGAATTAAGAAACAACCATTCAGAGTTTAGAGTAAGCTGCCATGGGGCTGCAGTGCATTGTTCTTAGAGGCCTGAGCAGATCTGAGTGGTGGCCACCAACAGAGAGCTGGGCCTTCTCTTGAAGTGTGCAGAAGCAGAAGTGGCAGCCACGTGGAGGGCAGTTAAGTCAGCCAGACAAACAGAACTGGAAGGACCGGCTCCAGATCACACATCAGGCAGTGCCCTGGGGAACTCTGAAAAATAACCTGGGGAAAAATGAGAGAAACCCAACTGGGGGACATTTCACAAACAACTAGCCTATACTCAATGTGAATTTCATAAAAGGCACAGAGAGGCTGAGAAACCATTCTAGAGTAAAGGAGACAAGAGACATGACAATTAAAGAAATATATAATCCTGGATTGACTCCTGGATCAAAGAAATAAATGCTATAGAGGACATTTAATTATTGGCAAATTGGTGAAATTTGAAATGGGATGTATATTGGATAATAATAATATATCACTATGAGATTTCCTGAATTTGATTAGTGAATGGTGCTTATGTAAGAGAATGTTCTTGTCTTTATGAGGTATTTAGGGATTTAGGAGATACGATCAGGTATTTAGAAGTAAAAGGTCATGATACCTGCAACTTATTCTCAAGTGAATGAACCAAAAAACTAATAGGAGTAACGTGTGTGCGCGCACATATGTATATGTGTATGTATATAGAAAGAGAGAGAAAAAAAGCAAATGTGGCACTGAAGAGCAATAATTTCATGCGTGAGGATTTAATGCAAAATAATTTCTTATCAAAAGTGTGACTTTATTTAGATGTATCAAATAGTATATTTTAGTAAGGCCTAGACATACAGGTGACTTCATTTGGTAATCATATCATGATAAGGCTTGAGATATACACAACATCACATGTTTATAACACAGTGCTACAATCATGAGAACTTTAATAAACATACCTACCACATAATAATGTATCTCTTTTCCTTTTGGTAATTTAGAGATAGAGCTTTCTAATTGCTTCATTTTATGTTATGATGCAGAACAGGTATGTTGATTGACATACCTGGTTCACTTGGGTCCTGTGAAAACATACAAACTGAACTCATTTTCGCATCTTTAACATCTAATAAAGTCCTAACAATGATGCTTAATGAATGAATTAACTAAATGAATTGAAAAGCTGTATAAATAGTACTTAAAGGAGGCAGTCAACTTTATGAGATACACAGCATGGGCAAAAAGGACAAATTTTCCTACGAGGTCACCACCACACTTACTTACAAGTCAGATTAAAAGGAGTAAACAAACACAGCATTAGTAGCTTTTCGCAAGGCACCCAGTGAAGTCTCCCATACTATTCCATGAGGAGTTTGGGAAAACTAGACTAGGCCAGGTGGTGGTATAGCTAGGTGGATTTGCATGTGTTTGTTGGCTCTTACCAAAGAATGATATAAACCTGAAGAGAAATATATAGGGCCATTGTTCTGCCCTTCCAGTTCAAAATTTTATGAACAAATTTAAAAAGATCTTTGATGGTAGTCTGACAAAATAGGACTTGTCATTAGAAGAGATAAGTAATATGTTTCATGATGGATTCAGGACCCAAAAGGAACTTACTCCACAGACCAGAAAAACAAGTCTAGGATACTTAAACTTTTTGCCTATGTGTAATCTTCAAAATAGTCAGGTTTATGTATACAATGGAATATTACTCAGCCATTAGAAATGACAAATACCCACCATTTGCTTCGACATGGATGGAACTGGAGGGTATTATGCTGAGTGAAATAAGTCAATCAGAGAAGGACAAACATTATATGGTCTCATTCATTTGGGGAATATAAATAATAGTGAAAGGGAATAGAGGGGAAGGGAGAAGAAATGGGTAGGAAATATCAGAAAGGGAGACAGAACATGGAAGACTCCTAACTCTGGGAAACGAACTGGGGGTGGTGGAAGGGGAGGAGGGCAGGGGGCGGGGTTGACTGGGTGGTGGGCACTGAGGGGGGCACTTGACAGGATGAGCACTAGGTGTTGTTCTGTATGTTGGCAAATTGAACACCAATAAAAAATAAATTTATTATTAAATAAAAAAATAAAAAGAGAAGATGTTTACAAGTTATGAATATTTGCATTGACTTAAAGCTTTTTTATTGCCTAACAAACATTTTTTAGCCGATTTTATTGTTTTAATTAACCTTAGAAACATCATTAAACTTCTCATATTTTGAAATTATAAAAAAAATAGTCATGATTGTTATAGACTACTACATGGTCTGATTCAGAGAAAAAACAATAAAGCTTAAGTACTCTAGTGCAGACTAAAAAGCAAGGAAAATGTTAAACTACCCATCTAACAATATATTACAGATGTATTGCTTCTACAGAAAGACGTTGTGCTATAAATCCTACAGTATGTCACTATGCTATACTAAATATGCATTTGGTACAATAAGAATTTAACTCAATTTCTTGATGTCTTAGTCATCATTTTGGTAAGTAGCTGAAACTACCTTTTGGTGACAAAATATAAGCTTCATCTCTGAATTTTTAAAAAGCTTTTAATTTATATCCATATTTTTGCTTTCAAAATTAAAATTATTTTCCCTAAAACAGTTGATTACTCAAACTTTCCCTTAGTGTTTAATTAAAATCGACATGGATGTTTGAATAGCAACAATACTATTAACAATGCAACAATACCTTAAAAAAAAATTTACTTGGCTTCTGCTCTTAAGGAGACTTAATAGGTTATGTTGAGTTGAAAACATATGTTGTCTCACTGAAGAATATAGCATATTATTATAGCTGGGCAAATACCAGCTAAAATCTTTCTACTCTTAAAATAACAACAGTTAGAGATAGGAAAAAGCCAAGTGAATCTATACAATAATCCATGCATAAGCAATCTAAGGCAACATACTTCTGGAATACATAAGTACACTCTTACATTGGGTTTAACCTTGCAAAAGAAAAGTAACTGCTGAGGCAGCATCCCAGTGCTTCTTGGTTCAAAGCCAGTAGCAATCAGCTTTTATGTGTTCACGTGAAACCTGCACTGGGTGGAATAGCATCACCCCCAAATTTGTGTCTTTCCCAGAATCTCAGAATGTGACCTTATCTGGATAAAGCATCTTAACAGATGCAATTAGCTAAGATGAAGTCATACTGGAGTAGGACTGGCTCTAAGTTTAATCTAACTGATGTTCTTATAAAAAATGGAGCAGAGAGGGACACTTGGGTGGCTCCATCCGTTAGGCATCCAACTCTTGGTTTCTGCTTTGGTGGTGATCTCAGGGTTGTGAGATGAAGCCCCAGGTCAGGCTATGCACTAAGCACAGAATCTGCTTGAGATTCTCTCTTCTTCTCCCTCCTCTGTCCTCTCTCTCTAAAAGAAATAAAATCTTAAAAAAAAAAAAAAAGGAAAGAGACACAGACATTCATGCAGAGGTATGATGATATGAAGATGTGATGATGGAGGCAGAGATTGGAGCAATGCATCTACAAGCCAAAGAATGCCGAGGATTGCCAGCAATATCAGAAGGTAGGTGTGGAGGGATTCTTCCCTACAGCCCTGGAGAGAGCCTGGCCCTGCTCCCACCTTAATCTCAGACTTCTAGCCTCCCAAACTGTGAGATAATAAATGTCTATTGTGTTAAACCATCCATTTTGTGATACTCTATTATGACAGCCCTAGGAAACTAGTGCAAAACCTGAGGTACCTAACGAGAATGAATTTATCTTAGGGATTTGTGAAAAATGCAAATTTGAGGCTTCAAGATTTTCATAGGGTTTTGATGAGTCTTCACAGAACAATAGATAGGGCCTCCCAACTTGCCTTTTTTTGGCTTGACTTGCCACACTACAGTCTGTTCTCTCCTTGGCAGCCAGGGTGATCTTTCTAAAGCCTAAATCTCATCCCTTATTCCTTTGCATAAAGCAATTCAGTTGTTTTCCTCATTGCCCTCAGGATAAATCCCTAGCTTCTCAGTGTGGGGTCCTCCAGATCTGTCTGCAACTTACCTCACTGGGTGCCAACCCTCCAGCCATCCATGTTCCCAGGTACTCCAGCTGTTTCTCCTATCTACTCTTTGTGTTTTTTTTAATCCTTCTGCCTGGAGCACTCTTCGTCTTCCTTTTTCCCTGGTGCATCCCAATACCCTTTCCCCTGGCTAATGCTCCTCATGCTGGGCTTGGATGTCTCTTCCTAGGAGGCTTTCCATCCTACTTCAAAGTGATATATCTGTGCATTCAAAGCTTTGCCCAACATTGCACATCCCTCTCTGTGTTGCACTTGCTCATTTATTTGTGTAGCAAGTAGGAATTTTACTCTTCACTACTAAGGTGAAAAAAAAATCACATTCCATTATTTCTAAAATTAAAATTAAATGTGCTTCTTAGTCTCATTCTCTTGAATTACAAGAATTTAGTCTATGGGTTTCCTCCCTCCCCCAGAGTCCCAGGAGATCACCCAAGAATTCTGAATTCTTGCAATATCAGAAAATTGGTTCTCTTGCTGCATGATGTGGCAGTTGCATGCTGACCTGTTGGGTACTGATTGTCTGGCGAATTCAGGGACCACCCCCACTGCAGCAACTCCCTCCAGCAGCTGCTAGAGGACACAGAACCTTCATAGCCACTTAAAGCTTCAGCATGAATTGGCCAGTTGGATTGACTCCCCACCTTATATGCCCCACTCCATCATATACAGCAACCCCTCCAACTCTTTACTTTCACTTACATCTAGGGAAATCTCTGCTCTTTCCTCCTCCCTGTATGCATATACAGATAAGCATTCCTGTCCCTTCCACTTAAGTCTCTATTCTTTGTCTTGAGTCAAACCATAATATCCCTCCTCAGTCCACTAGCAAGACAAAAAGTGCATGCTGACCTGTGAGGTACTGATTCCCTGGTGAACTCAAGAGCCCCCCTTAATACTATGTGGCACAGAATGGATACAAGGTGATCCGACTTCGTAAGTACAATGTAGAGCTCTCCGTCCAGGTGGAAATGGAAAAAGATCTTGATTCTCATTACTCCACATTCCCCAAAGCTGCAAAACAAGAGCAATACAAAAAATTAGATACCAGTTAATTTTCTGAAAACACTCAACCTATTATATACAGTTTTTCTTCCCCACTAAGAGTAGAAGTTTCTTGAGAAGAAAAATGCCACGTTCACCCTGAAGTACTTGCTCTGTTGTAGGTGTTTTAACCATTACAAGTAGATAGCAAACTATCTTTAGAAAATGGGCAAACTTGCTAATAATTAAATAGCATAGAATAGGGGTAAACAGCACAGAATTAGACCAATCTGGATTTGAACACATGCCCTGCTATTTATAAGCTTGTGACTTTGATGTATCCATAGTATTTGACAACCAGAATAAATCATTTTTAACATTCCTCTATACAACAGTTATTATCAGTAATATTCATGTAATAATCAGTAAATAGTCATTATTTTCTCAATTCTTTAGTTTTAAAACAACAATTTTACAAAGAAAATATCAAAGCTAAAGCCATTCAAATTAATCTAAATATTTAATAAATGAACTAAAATTTGCACTTACCAAACAAAAAGATGATACTGCACAGTTGGCATCTGTTTTATTAATTAAAATCTTAAAGAAAAGCAAAAATTCCAAATTATTCCTGTAGAATGACAGCATCGGTAACTCAAGTTCTGTTCTTTGTCTTTACAATTATATACTATCATTGTTCACTTTAAATTTAGTATTTAAACACAGGAATATGTAATGGTACAAGTAAGTGTTCAAGATATGGATTGCAGTCAAAACAAACTCAATTTCAAACCATCAAAAACTTATTCTCTAAACAAATTAATTTCTGGGAAGAATCCAATGTTTATTAAAGGAACAGTAATTTGTAAAATGCTCTAATTTTGAGACATACACTGTGTTATTAAAATCTAGTAATGCCCACAATAGTTGCTTAAAACTTGAGCCAAAAAATGTTTATTCAGGAAGGAATATTTTATTATTGCCATTATTTAGCATTTTTGGTACACAGTGATTTAAACACACACACACACAATACGCACACATCTATATTCATAGGAGCATATTCTCAATTGCAAAGAGTTGAAGCAACCCAAGTGTCCACTGATGGATGAATGGATAAACAAAATGTGGTATATCCATATGATGAAATATTACTCAGTCTTTTAAAAAAGGAAGGAAATTCTGACATGTGCTACAACATGGATAAACCTTAAAGGCATTGTGTTAAGTGAGATAAGCTGGTCACAAAAGGACAAACTCACTCATCTTTTTTTTTTTCTTTTTTTTTTCCAAACTCACTTATCTGAGGAGCTTCAAGTAATTGAATCTATTGAGACAGAAAGTAACCTGGTGTTTGCACCATGTTTAATGGGTTCAAATTTTCGATTTTGCAAGATGAAGAGTTCCTGGGATGGATGGTAATGATGGTTGCACATCATTATGAAGGTGTTTAATGCCACTGAGCATTTATTTATTTATTTATTTAGATTTTATTTATTTATTCATGAGAAACACAGAGAGACAGAGACACAGAGAGAGAGGCAGAGACACAGGCAGAGGGAGAAGCAGGCTCCATACAGGGAGCCCGACTTGGGACTCGATCCTGGGTCTCCAGGATCGGGCTCTGGGCTGAAGGCAGCTCTAAACCGCTGAGCCACCCAGGCTGCCCCACTGAGCATTTAAAAATGGATAAGATAGTAAATTTATGTCATGTATGTTTTTTACCACAAATTTTTTAAATGCTTTAAAAAAAGCAAACCAGGTAGTCTTACTTTTAACTAATTTTTTTTAAAGATTTTATTTATTTTATTGAGAGAGAGAGAGACAGAGCACGAGTTGAAGGAGAAGCAGAGGGTGAGGGAGAGAGAGAATCTCAGGCAGACTCCATGCTGAGCACAAAGCCTAACAAGAGGCTCAATCTCACACCCCTGAGATTATGACCTGAGCTGAAATCAAGTCAGATTCCCAACTGGCTGAGCCACCCAGGCACCCTTAGCTAGTTTTATTATTATATTTAAATTATCTGCAGACAAGGTACCTCCTTACTACCTGAACTCAGAGCTGACCACATCCACCCCCATCCCTTGTTGTTCTTCTGGACTTTGGGCAAGTTAACTTAACTTAACTTGAAGCCTTATTTGCAAGATGGAGATGAGTTGTTGAAAGATTTAAATAACTATCCTTGGCACATAGTAAATACTTAGAAGCATTACTGTTGTATTAATATTTAAATGATATTTGGGTGCCATGACATCAATTAAGCCAGGAAAGTGATAGAAATAATATTGGCAGAACCAGAAATTGGCAGCATAATATGGGGATTTTTTTTAGGAGAGAAATATGATAGTTTGTAACAAACTGTCGTGTACAATTTTGACCTACTGTTTCACTCCAGTGAATAAATGTTCCTATGAGGGCCCAGGCCCACCCCACTGCTCCTAATGACCGCCCAATCCCAAGCAAGCATCCTGCCTCTCTTTGCAATTAATAGGAGTCAGCCTAGCAAGTTCAAAGTGTTCCTTTTAGCTAAATAGCTTCTGAAGGGTAAACTGAAGCACTGGCCCAGTAACTTATAGCTCTTCTAGCAAAGGTTGGGAAATTGGAAGTTAACAATGAGTAATAATAATGTTTAGCTATCATTAGGGCTTCCTATCTTGTAAAGTTAAGTTATAATGATAATTTAAAAAATATTTTTCTGGGTGGAATTTATACATTCTCAGAGGCAACTTCTGCTTCTGCAGTATGAAGGAAGTTGTACTTGTTCCTTCAGAAACAGGATATCATTGACCACATCTGACATGACAGCACAGAGAGGAAACTTGATACCTTTGGTAAGTGTATGAGACTAGATGCTGCTACAAGAGTTACAAAAAAAAATTATTAGGATAGAATAAAAAAGCCACTAAAATGTACACAGCACACACCACACAAACTAATTACTACAGTGTTTTTAGTTTTAAAATTAAGGACAAAAGGGCACCCAGGTGGCTCAGTTGGTTAAGCATCTGCCTTCAGCTCAGGTCATGATCCCAGAGTCCTAGGATCAGGTCTCCTAACAGTCTTCTTGCTCAGCAGGGAGTCTGCTTCTCCCTCTACCCTTTCCTCTGCTCATGCTTGTGCTCTTTCTCTCTTTCTCTCTGAAATGAATAAATAGCATCTTTTAAAAAATAAAGTAAACTAAAATAAAGGCCTAGAAACTAAATATTCTTTGGATTTTGTTGTTTTTATTAATTATGAAAAACATTTGTTCCTCATCCAACATAATAGGCAAGCAATTTCAAACATAAGTTTTGTTATAAATGACAACTACTGATGGCATTTCTGAGATCCAAAAGCAGTAATGCCACCAGAATTTTTTCTAAAGATTATATTAAAAAAATACTAAGCCTTATTTTTCAAAAGGGAGTACAGACAAGAGATATAAAGAAATCGCTTCAGAGTCTTATTTGACACACTATAAACAAGTATACACAGTGAATCTAGGCCTGAAGTTTTGAATTGAAGGACATTTTAAAAGGTTTCCATTTGAATAACAAGATGAGTTTTCAGCCCACCACCACCACCACCATCACCATACTTCTTTTTTCCTGAATGTTGGTGTAGGTGTAGGAGGAGATGTTTTAAAGTGTAACTCAAGTTTGGAGAAAACACAGAAATCACAATAACCTTAGTCAAGCATAGGTTTCTTACTAATAAGAGAAGGAAAAGGAAGGAAGGATGAAAAGAAAAGAGATAGAAAACAGAAATTAATTAATCAATTAACTACAGGCATACTTCATTTTATTGAGCTTCACTTTATTACACTTCCCAGATGTTGCATTTTTTACAAATTGAAGGTCTGTGGCAACTCTGCATGGAGCAAGTCTATCAGCGCCATTTCTTCCAACAACATTTGCTCACATTATGTATCTGGGTCACATTTTGGTCATTCTCATAATATTTCAAGTTTTTTCATTATTATATTATTTATAGTTATCTGTGATCAGTGATCTTTGATATTGCTACTGTAACTGTTTTGAGGTACCACTACTATGCCCATATATGATGGTGAGATTAATTGATAAATGTTATGTGTGTTCTGAACCACCAAGAGGCAGTTCCCCTATCTCTTTCCCTCTCCTAAGGCCTCCCTATTCCCTGAGACACAAAAAATATTGAAATTAAGCCTATTAATAATCCCACAAGGGTCTCTAAGCATTTAAATGAAAGAAAAAGCCCATTGATGCAGCAAACTTCACTACTGTGATTTTAAGAAATTGCCACAGCTGTTCTATGCTTCAGTAACCACCACACAGATCAGTCACCAGCCATTGAGGCAATACTCTCCACCAGCAAAAAGAGTATGACTGGCTGAAAGCTCAGATGATGGTTAGCTTCTTAGCAATTAGGTATTTTTAATTCAGGTATGTACATAGTTTTTTCTTTTTTTAAGATTTTACTTATTCATGAGAGACACAGAGAGAAAGAGGCAGAGACACAGGCAGAGGGAGAAGCAGGCTCCACACAGGGAGCCTAATGTGGGACACAATCCCAGGACTCCAGGATCACGCCCTGGCCAAAGGCAGGCGCCAAACTGCTGAGCCACCCAGGGATCCCCTCTACATTGTTTTTTTAGACATAATGCTGTTGCATACTAAATAGACTACAGTAAAGTATAAACATAACTTTTATATGCACTGAGAAACCAAAAGAATTCATTTGACTCATTTTATTGTGATATTTGCCTCATTGTGGTTGTCTGGAGCCAAACCTGGGCAGTATCTCCAAGATGTGCTTATACCTCAAATGTCTTTTAAATCCTTATTATTCAAATTGTGGTCCAAGAACTGCAGCATTCGTATCCCCTGGGACTTGATAAAAATGCAAACTTTCAGCTCCATCCACACCCAGATCTATGGAATCAGCATCTGTATTTTCATAAGATCCTCCAAGTGGTTTGTGGTGTATTAAAATATAAACAGCTGTGTTCAGAACCATGCCAAGGCCAGATGATGGCAGGGCCTTAGCCACACTTTCCTCTGCACTTGGATCTAGTGCCCAACTAAAGAAAGCAGAGACAGCCCTGGCTAAATAAATGCCAGAATCAATAGTCAGGGAGGTTAACAGAGCTTAGAGAGGGCAGGCAGGTAACTGAGGATAGGCAATATTCTGGTCACATGAAAGGCACACCGGAAGGCACATGCCATGGGACTGAGGACTGTGTCCAGGGATGTGCCTAGAAACCAGTCCCAAATTCCTTCTGCTCTGAAGACTCTGTGATTAGAAATCACCTCTAAAAGCCAAACTATTAAGTTATTATGTTTGCCTGGCTATGAGGGAAGCCATGTTGTTGTGAATTCTGTCCCTCACGTGAAAGGGCTTTGGAAATGAGATTACTCTTAAAAGCATCAGGTAAAATTATTAAAATAAAGACAGTTGACAAAGGAAGTTTTGCTAAGTAACAGAAATTTTAGAATGGAGTGCATCAGAGGGCCCTTGACTAATTGCGAAGCAGATTGTCACAGAGGGATAGATAACTCATTATCAAAGACAGGGCCATTGATGTCTATTGCAATAGACACATCTACCAATAAACCTCAAATTCATGATATCCCATTGGCGAATGCCTTCTCCAGCAACCTTGTAGAGGGGATGCCAAAAAGAACAAACTACTAAGCCCTGCATTCCTCCTGATAAAATAGGACATTGTTCTGCTGATGATTAATTTAGGCACATAGAAATAGAAATACTTTATAGTGGACAGTTAATCAAATGATACTTCAGCAGATGAATTCCCAATCCAGCAATTTTGACATAACCAAGATAAACTGAGGTTCTGTTAGACAAGGAAGAATGCTGACACAATTTCGAATCATTTATTTTAAAAGAAATATAAAACTCTCCCTTTTCTGGAGAGTCTTGTAGACTATCACCATGAGAACACAGGCCCAAATCCATCTGTTAGAAATCCTGTGAGCAGTACAAGTTTGGCTCCATTGTCAGAGTAACCAAACCTGCTGAATGGGATACATTTTGTTTGCCTTCATCCAAGCCTAGATTTCTCATTATAGTTAGAAAAAAAATTATTTTAAGTAGAATACTATGCAAAGGATAGAATGGCAGCATCTTAGAGAAAGATTCCTTCCAATAACCAGAGTGCACCACGAGTTCTTGGAACCTGCTGCCTCCCTTCATATTTGGCATTAACCAGCTTATTGTCCTTGTCTAGACAAGTGCTATGGGCTGTGTAAACAGTGCATTGCTACATAAAGCCTCTATTCATCCAGCATGAAAATGTATCAGTGTGCAGCCCTTTAAGGTCCAAGAGGGGCCTTTGTGCAGAGAAAAAACTACTTCTAGTTAGTTTAGTTTTAAACTAATATTTACTGATTAACATTACAAGACTTTAAACCTAATTTCCTTACATTTTATGTGCATTTTACAAGAAGTCACGCTATCCTATTTATAATTCTAATAAAATATGAATCATTTTTACTTATTCTTTTACTAATATTTGATTAGCTCAAGCTAAGAGGCTAATTTTTTTATGATAATCATTCCCATTTACAAATGCAGTTGATCCCCCAAGCTATATAGTTACTTCCTTAAATTCATTCCTTAACTACATTTGCAAATTTCATGTATTTACTGTTCTCTTTTAGGACTTCAAATGTTTGGCAGGGTAAACTCAACAATTCTTATAAGTAAAACAATTCTATAAATTAATAAATTCAACATACACACATAAATAGTGAAGCTCAAAGTTATCCTAAAACTTTTAGAACTATTTGTAAAATTAGCCAAATTCTATCCCTATCAATTTAAAATTATAAGTCTGAAATCAGTAATGTGGGTAAAACTGAAAGCATGTGGGTAATCAGTTTTAAGCATCACACTTTAAATAGCAAATATAGGAGATTTTACAATGACATTACACAATAGCATTTTTTGTTGGTTAATTTTATTATATCTATATTTAATTATAAAACTCCATATGGTTGGAAGGACACTTAGCTAGACAAAAGTGGAGTTGTAACGTTCCAGACAAGTTGAAGTGATTGCACTGGACCTGAGACCCTGAGACAGTTGCTTACCAACCGGAGATCCCAGACAGGGACACAGCCCTGAAGATACGTACTTGCAAAGAGAAATGTGACAAGAGAGAATTCTGATACTCGTTCCCTTGGTTTGTGTTATCTTTTTTTTTTCAGCTTTTTTTTTTTCATGATTATGGCTTGATTTTGGTAGATGGAATTCTACAAACCACGCTTCATCCTCTGCTTGTTAACCCTGGCTGAATTAAACTAACCCTTTCATTGCATGATTAGATCTGCATTCTTTTTAGATCTTTCTCAGACAACAGCTCTCCAGGGTTCCTGATGTCATCTCTTGGATCATAAATTCTTCTCAATCCCCTGCCTGGCTCTGTGACTACAAATCTAAAAGTCATATCATTGGTAAAATGTTACAATAGTCATTTGTATACTCTAAATAAGATCTCTGAATACCTGTAGGCAGATGATTAGAGAAGCTAAGAGAATTTACCAGCACCATTTATTAGCTATATGATGTTGGGCTATGGGATAAAATGAATCAATAGTCCCAAAGCCATTGTCTTCCCCTCTTGTCTTTTTCGACTATAGAAGCTCCAGAGCTAAGATATTTATTTAAAACTCCTTTGAGGATGACGTGGACCCAGTTCTGGCCAATAAGAAGGCAGTAGAATTTACAAGGAAGATATTCTGGGGAAAGGTTTTTTAAAGGGGTAAACTTGGCTTATATCCCCTTCATCCCACCTTCTACTTTTCTATCCTCCAAGAAACAATGTCTAGAGGTCCAGAAGGATTCTGCAATTCTGAAGCCAAATGTTGCACACTGAGGATGGAAGAAAACCCAAATGCAAGGAGTACCTGACCTCTTGATTTCTGTTAACATGCAAAATAATAATAATAATAATAATAACAACAACAACAACAATAATACTAAATGTTTCAGCCCATGGTAATCAGGTTTTCTGTTACTGGTCTCTATTCCCATTCTTAATTGAAACTGGCAAGTTACTTATTCTATCTATGCCCTAGTTTTTCACATATGAAATAAAAATATTAGTATCTATCTCAAAAGAATATAAGGGAAAGGGTCTGGCACATTCCAAGTGCATAGAGTTGCCTATCATTCTTATTATCATCATCACCATCATGATCACAGGCAAGAGATGAAAAAGACAAATGTGGAAGTGTGCGAAATATAATATAATATCCTAACTGCCCAAAGTAGACCAAATTTGAGTCTCTGTTATTTGATTCATACAAATATACTAGTGACCCATAATTATAACATATTGATACTTACTAGTATAATGTACTGGTACAAACTTTTCAAAACACTGCTGTTCCTCCAATACTACTATAGTCAGCCAGGAGGGCATATCAGTGAAAATATGCTTATGCTAAAACTACTAAGATATTATATTTTACTTTAATTTTTTAATTAAATTAACAGTACATATTCATTAAAATTTGGAAAATAACTAAAAGATCAGTTGTTAAGACTTTGCTTTTTTTTTAAGATTTATTTATTTATTTATTCACGAGAGACACAGAGAGAGAGAGGCAGAGGGAGAAGCAGGCTCCATGCAGGGAGCCTGATGTGGGACTGGATCCTGGGTCTCCAGGATCAGGCCCTGGGCTGAAGGCAGCGCTAAACCGCTGAGCCAATGGGGCAGCCTGCTTATTTTCTTTTAATATATAAGATATATGTATTCAAAACCCCTGTACATATATAATATACAAAATTTATGCCATACTGAAAGTATTTTTAACTTGTAATTTTATCAGCTGTTATATCATGACCATTTTCTTATGTAATTAAATATTCTTCAAAAATGTGATGACTGTTGGGAATCCCACTTCTGGAATGGAGGAAGAATTTGCTCCTTGAAGCCAGGCCTCAGCAAAACAACTCTGTCTTGTGAAAATTATAAAACACAACACAGCCACTTTAAGTCTTCAGAAATTGCCCTAAATGCATACAGCAAACACTTATTCAAGAAAACCTAAATCTCCATAAGAACAGCAAGTCTGTGGCACTTGACCCAAGTGCCCATTCCCTTCCTCCACACCCCACCTTCTAGTAAGATGTTCCAATCCATCTTCAGTGTGGCTAAGGGCTGCCTCTACCCTCAGCAACTAGTCAAGGAACTGGATATCTCTCTGAGAGATGAAGCCCCATCAGAAGTTTTCAACCTCCCAGATCCAAGTTGCAGAAGCTAAATTCCTGGTGAGTGTGGCTAAGAGGGCTCCCTTTGTCCATCCAGCCTCCACACCTATGTGGAAGAAGCTGTACTCTAGGGACAGCAAGCCAAGAATACTATGATTACAACTGACCTCACTGGAGAATAGTCTCCCCTCCCCACCATGCTCTACTCATAAGTTAGGAGTGTCACTCTGATAAAAGTGGCTTAGAGATTTTGCCTAGGTGGCAGGCGGTCCATAATAAAAGAAAGCTCTGAAGTATTGCCCAAAGGAACTAACTGTATTTGAAACAAAGAGCCTATGGGTGCTCTTGAAAATAATAGAAAATTTGGTGGGAAGTGATTAAGAGAAAGCTAGTTGCTCCATGAGAAGCTAAATATTAGCCAGCTAGTTTACCACAGAAAATAATAATTATGAATTCCCTGGTTTCAGAGAAGCCTTCAAAAACTGGCCTCAAAAACTACCTCTGCAAAGGATCTTGGATGTAGTTGAGTCAGACTATGGAGCAATTTATGCCCTAGGACATTGCTGAAAACAATAAACCAGTCAGCCAGCAATTAATGGAGCCTAACAGCTACATGCGGTACCAACAGAGGCAGAGGGTGCAATAAAGAGATCAAGAGAAGAGACAGTTAAAGACTGACCTGCTAAATTCATTATCATCCCAGGGATTATGTAGATGCTCTGAGGGACAACATCACAGGCTTCACAGTGTAGACTTGATTAGTATAGTCCAGCCAAGTTATTTAAACAAACAGGCAAACAAAAACAAGCCCCTGGGATGAGGGACGACAGTATCCCAAGTTGGTATAATTTACTACCTAAAATTCAACAACAAAAAATAATATGTGCAAGAAAAAGAAAGAAAGATGGAAAGAAAGAAAGAAAGAAACAAGAAAGAAGAAAAGAAAGAAAGAAAGAAAGAAAGAAAGAAAGAAAGAAAGAAAGAAAAAGAAAGGAAGGAAGGAAGGAAGGAAGAAAGAAAGAAAGAAAGAAAGAAAGAAAGAAAGAAAGAAGAAAGAAAAAGAAAGAAAAGAAAAGAAAAAGTATATCCTGTATATGTGGGGGAAAAACAGGCACAGAAACTGCCTTTGAGCGTTACCCAGATGTCAGATTTCACAAATGAAGACTTCAAAGCATTTATTATGAATATGTTGAAAGAAATATAAGAAGCCTTCTTAAAGAAGTAAGGGAGGTAGAATGACAATGTTTCATCGAAGAGAGTATTAAAGAGAGAAGTTGTAAAAAAGAACCAAATCAAAATTCTGGAGTTGAAAAAAACAATAATTGGAGTGAAAAATTGATTAGAATTAGCAGAGGTGAAGATAGTTCATTAGAGATCATACAATCCAAAGAGCAGAACAAAGAAAATGAAGCAAAATGAACAGAGCCTCAGAGAAATGTGGGACACAATTAAACATACCAACATATGTGTAATGGTCATATCAAGAGAGGAGAGCAAGGAGAAAAAAAAATACTCAAAGAAATAATGACTGGATACTTCCCCAAATTGATGAAAACATGAATCTACAAGAAGCTAGAACAAGTTCAAGTACAATAAACACAGAAATCCACATTTAGAAATACCATAGCAAAAATGCTGAAAGACAAAAAGAAAAAGGAAATTTTGTAAGCAGCAAAAGAAAAAAAGTCATCATGTAAAAGGGAACCCCAATAAGATAAACGGCTAGCTTCTCAGCAGAAACAACAGAGGCCAGAAGGAAATGAGATGACACAAAGTGCTGAAAGAAAAAAGATTAACTAAGAATATTATATCCAGCAAAACTATTTTTCAAAATGGAAAGCAAAATAAAGATATTCACAGATTTAAAAAAAACTGAGAGAATTTGCTGTTAGAAGACGTGCCTAACAAGAAATACTAAAAGAAGTTTTTCAAGATTAAAGCAAGTGACTCCAGATAGTAATTCAAATCCACATGAAAAACAAAGAGTTACAGTAAAGGCAATGTGATTATAAAATGCACTATACATTCATATTTCTTTTCTTTCTCTTCACTGATTTTTAAAGTAATTGTTTAAACAACATAAATATATATATATACACATATACATATATACACACACAATTACTATAAACATATATGTTGTTTTTACAATATATATGTATACTATATATATGTATATATAGTATACATATACATATATATATGTTTCTGAACTCATAACATATAGATATGTAATATATTTGGGGCACCTGGGTCAGTTGGTTAAACATCTGCCTTTGGCTCAGGTCATGATCAGGTCATAATCCCAGGGTCCCAGGAACAGAGCCCCTCATTGGGCTCTCTGCTCAGTAGGAAGTCTGCTTCTCCCTCTACCCCTACCCCCCCCCCCACTGTCACTCCTGTTGCACATGCACTCACTCTCTCTCTCAAATAAATAAATTAAAAATCTTTAAAAAAAGAAACATAATATATTTGACAGTAACAGAACAAAGAAAGTAGGTGGGTGCAAAGCTGTTTTGGAATAAGAAGTGATACTGGATGGTAATTCAATCCCCAGGAACAAATGAAGGGAACCAAAAGTAGCAAGTAAGAAAGTTGACATAGCAAACTCTACAAATATATACCTGTTCTTTTACTTTTCACCTTCTTTTTTTAAGACTTTATTTTTTTTTTTGAGCAGTTTTATGTTCACAACAAAATTAAGAAGGAGGTACAGGGATTTTCCACATACTCCCCTATATATATGCATAGCCTCCCCCATTATCAGGATCACTAACCAGAGTGGTACATTTTTTACCAAGGATAAACCCTATACATTTACTTAGTGTTCACTGTTGGTGTTTATATTTTATGGGTTAGGACAAATGTATGATGAAATATATCCATCCTTGAGGTGTGTGGGTGGCTCAGTCATTAAGTGTCTGCCTGCAGCTCAGATCCTGGGGTCCTGGGAGGGAACCCCACACTGACTGAGCAGGGAGTCTGCTTCTCCTTCTTCCTCTGCCCCTCTTTCCACTTGTGCTCTCTCTGTCTGTCTGTCTCTCTCTCTCTCTCTCTGTCTCTGAAATAAATAAATAAATGTAATCTTTTTAAAAAATAAATATATCCATTGTTATGTATCATATATCATTTTCATTGCCCTAAAAATCCTCTATGCTCTGCCTATTCATCTCTCCATTCTCTCCATCCCCAGGAACCACTGATGTTTTTACTATCTCTGTAGTTCTGCATTTTCCAGAATATCCTATAGTTGTAATCATATAGTATGTAGACTTTTCAGATTGGCTTCTTTCACTTAATAATATGCATCTAAGATTTGCCCATGTCTTTTCTTGGCTTTGTAACACATTAATTTTTAGCACTGAATAATATTTGGCCACATTTTATTTATCCATTTACTGACTGAAGGACCTATTTGTTGCTTCCAAGTTTTAGCAATTATGTGTAAAGCTGGAATAAACATCCATGTGCAGGTTCTTGTGTGAATATGTTTTCAACTCCTTTAGGTAAATACCAAGGAGCACAATTGCTGAATCATATAGTAAATATATGTTTAGTTATATAAAAAACCACCCAATCGTCTTCCAAAGTGGCTATACCATTTTACATTCTCACTGGCAATTTATGAGAGTTCTTGTTGCTCCCTATCCTCACCAGCATTTGATATTATAGGTGTTCTAAATTTTGGCCATCTAATATTTGTGTAATGGTATCTCATTGTTGTTTTAATTTGTATTTCCCTGATAACACAAAATATGGAGCATCTTTTTATATTCTTATTTGCCACCTATATATCTTCTTTGCTGAGGCATCTGCTAAAGTCTTTAGTCCATTTTTAATTGTGTTTTTTTTTCTTATTGGTGAATTTTAAGAGTTATTTGTATATTTTACCTAGTAATCCTTTATCATATGTGACTTTGCAAATATTTTTTCCCAATCTGCGGCTTGTTTTCTCATTAACTTAACATTGTCCTTCACATAGAAAAAAAAATTAAATTTAAGCTGGTTCTTTGAAAAGATCTACAAAATTAATAAACCTTTAGCAAGACAGGCCATAAAAAAGTAAAAAGACTCAAATTATTAGAAGCAGTAATGAAAGAGGGGACATTACTACTGACCACAGAGAAATAAAAAGGATTATAAAAAAATTACTGTGGACAATTGTCCATCCAATGAGATGAAATGGAAAAATTCCTAGAAAAAAAACCAAACTAACAAAACTAACTCAAGAAAGACTATTTTAATAGTCCTTTAACAAGTAAAGACATTGAATTAGCAATCAAAACTACCCAGAAAGAAGAACCTAGGCCCTGGCTTCACTGCTGAATGTTTAGAGAATTAATGCAAATTCTTAATAAATTCTTCCCTAAAATAAAAGAGGAGAACACATTTCCCTAACCATTTCATGTGACCAGTATTACCCTGAAACCAAAACCAAAGATATCACAAGGAAAGAAATATTACAGGCCAGCATCTCTTATGAATAGGAATGCAAAGATCCTTAACATAATAATACTAACAAACTGAACCCAGCAATATATAAAAAGAACCATATACCTTGACCAAATAGGATTTATCCCAGTGATGCAAAATTGTTTCAACAGCTTAAAATCAACTCATATAATACATTAATAGGAAAAAAAACTAAAAGCACATCATTATCTCAATAGGCACAGGAATAAAAGTATTTGGCAGTTTTCATGATAAAAACACTCAATAAAATACAAATAAAGGAGAACTTCCTAAATCTGATAAAGGGACATCTATGAAAAACCCACAGCTAACATAATGCTTAATTATGAAAGACTATATGCTTTTCCCCCTATAATTAGGAATAGGACAAGAATGTCTGCTCTCACCACATTTGTTCAACATTTTACTAGAGATTCTACTCAAAGCATTTAGGGAAGAAAAACAAATCAAAGATATCCATATGGGAAAGGAAGAAATAAAACTTTATTCATAGATGACATAATATTGTATGGTGATGCTAAGGAAGCTGCTAAAAAACACTGGGAGCTAATAAATGACTCCAACAAGGTTGCAGGATACAAGATTAATATATCAAAAAATTAATTTTGTTTCTATACACTGGTAATGAACAATCCAAAATGAAATTAAGAAAACAATTCCATTTATAATAGCTTCAAGAAGAATAAAGTACTTACAAATAAACTTAAAAGAAATATAAAATTCTGAAAACTATAAAACATCATTAAAAGAAATTAAAGACTAAAAATTTGGAAAAGTATTCCACATTTATGGATCAGAAGACTTAATTCTATTTAGCTGGTAATACTCTCTGAGATGATCTAGAGAGCCAATAGATTCCCAGCTAATTTTTCCATAGAAATTGACAAGCTGATTATAAAATTAACATGAAATTGCGAAGGACAGATTAGCCAAAATAGTCTTGAAGAACAAAGTAAGATCATTCACGCCCTTGATTTAAAAACGTATTACAAAAAAAAAGTATTACAAAACAATAATCAAAACAATATGGTGGTAGTGACATAAAGACATATATGTAGATCATTGGAATAGAATTGAGAGTTCAGAAATAAACCCATACATCTATGACCAACTGATTTTTTACAAGGATGCCAAGACCATCCAATAGGAAAGAACAGCCTTTTCAATAAATAGAACTAGGAAAATTGGATAGCCACATGTGAAAGAATGAAGTTGGACCCTTACTGCACATCATATGCAAAAATTAACATAAAATGGATCAAAGACCTAAATGTAAGAGCTAAAGTTATAAAAGTTTTAGAACAAAGAGCTAAATATTTATGACCTCAGATTTAGCACCAAAAGCACTAGAAACAAAACAGGTTGCAAATCACCAAATTAAAAGACTTTTGTACTTCAAAGAATACTATCAAGAAAGTGAAAAGACAACCCATAGAATGGGAGGAAATATTTATAAATTATATATCTCACAAGGTATTTATACCCAGAATATATAAAGAATTCCTGGGGATCCCTGGGTGGCGCAGTGGTTTGGCGCCTGCCTTTGGCCCAGGGCGTGATCCTGGAGACTTGGGATTGAGTCCCACGTCAGGCTCCCAGTGCATGGAGCCTGCTTCTCCCTCTGCCTAGGTCTCTGCCTCTCTCTCTCTCTCTCTGTATGACTATCATAAAAAAAAAAAAAAAAAAAAAAAAAAGAGTTCTTACAACTCAATAATAGAAGATAACTCAATTTTTTAAAAAAGCAAAGAGTCTGAGTAGATATTTCTTCAAAGATATACAAATGGCCAATTAGCATATGAAAAGATGCTGGATATCAGGATCTGGATATCAGGAAAGTGCAAATCAAAATTACCATAAGATGCCATTTCATACTCACTAGGATTGCTATAATAAAAAAAGATAATAGCAACTATTGGTGAAGATGTAGAGAAATTGGAACCCTCACACCTTGCTGGTAGGAAAAATGGTGCAGCTGTTATGGAGAACAGTCTGGCAATTCCTCAAATGTTTAACATATACTTCATGGCCCAGCAATTCCACTCCTAGGTGTGTACCAAAGAGAACCGAAAACATATGCCTACAAAAATTTTGTATGTGACTGTTCATATTCATAGCAGAAGTATTCATTATGGCCAAAAAGTGGAAATAATCAAAATGCCTAATCAGCTGATAAATGGATGCATAAAAAGTGATATACCCATGTGATGGAAAATTATTCAGCCATAAAAAGGAATGAAGTACAGATACTTGCTTACTTACAACTTGGATAAACATTGAAAACGTTATGCCCAGTGAAAGAAATTAGACATAAAAGCCCAATTATTGTATGATTTCATTAATGTTCAGAATAGGCATATCTATAGAAATGGGAAATAGATTACTTGCTGCCTATGGCTGGATTTGAGTAGACAGAGTGGATTGGGGAGGGACTGCTAAAGGTACAGATTTCTTTGTAGGGTGATAAAAATGTTCTAAAATTGATTATGGTAATGGTTACAAAACTCTGTAAATATACCAAGAGCATTGCATTTAACACTTTAAATGAGTGGCTTTTATGGTATGTAAAATCTATCTCAATAAAGCTGCTATAAAGATGCCTGCGTGGCTCAGCAGTTGAGCATCTGCTTTTGGCTCAGGGCGTGATCCCAGTCCGGGGATTGATTCCTGTATTAGGCTCCCTGTGAGGAGCCTGCTTCTCCCTCTGCCTATGTCTTTGCCTCTCTCTCTGTATTTCTCATGAATAAATAAATCTTTAAAAAAAATAACCTGCTATAAAAACATAATAGCTGAAATAACTTACAATGCCTATAAAATAATCTCTTATATGGATATGATAATCTGTTATAAGTTTAACCATTACTCTCTTTTGAACAGTTGTTATTTTTAGGCTTAAATATGATAAATAATGTTATAATAAGTATACTTATACATAAATTGCATCATCTCTAATGATTTCCTCAGTATAAGTATTTCCATACATAAAACTCTGGAAAATATTTTATAATATTAACAGTTCTTATTTCTGAATCAGAGAATTTTAGGTGATTTTTATTTTTTTCTGCTTTTCTCCATTTTTTATACTGTATTTTATAATTAGAAAATTAATATGATAGCCTTTATATTTTTACATCTTAATGAACTTGGAAATAATTAACTAGTTTAATACAATGTACATCCAGAAATAAGTAAAACTAATATTTGTATGTTCTATTATTAATATGAATTTTAAAAATCTACCTTCCTCCAGAGACCATTTCTATGAAACATAAAAATTGCAAATAGAAAAGGAACCTATGATGACTAGGTTCCTGCTATGACACTAGCAATGTGCAAAGTTTTGTAAGACATATGAATATCTGATAAAAGTGTCCATATCTAGAAGGACTCATTTATTTCAGTAATTTATAACTGAGATGTGGAAAAAAGAATAAGAAACAAAGATGTATATAAACCATTTCAAATGACACATGGTTTAGATTATATATTGCCTGAAGTCTTGGCCTGTACCACACACCTCTTTGTATCTCCCCTCTCTTTGTATACCATTTAGGAAGTGCTTAATTATAGTTGTTTATTTTTTTTCAAGTGCCCAATAGCATATAGTTTCAAAATCTTCTACCAATGTAAGACTATATTGCACTTTCATGAGAAAAAGACTTTAACATTACACCTCATTATAATCATAACAGACTTATATAAAATGTATCCATATCCATTAACTATTTAATTATCCCATTTACATGTTAGTATCTGGTAACAAAATGAGAAATTGTCCCACATTCTAAGGAATACCATATTAGCATATAAATACTCCTTCTGTAAATGTTTCTCTAGATTTCTATTTGGACTTCTGATCCTTCCAGAAGCAATCAGCAGAGGTATGTATGGTGAGGGACCCATTTGCAGAAAGATCGATTGCCCAAAGGCAATTGCCCTGCAGTTGCGTAGGAGGGGCCACATCAACTCAAAGTAGGGGACAATTGGAGCAGCAATAAGGTTAGAGAAATGGTTTAGGTCAACCCAGCTGCTCTGGAGGCAACTCTCAGTCCTAGGACGTAAGAGATATTCCAGAAAAGAGAAACATTGAGAACTTTTCATTTGATGGATGGGAGTTATTGATCATGAGGACTTAAGAGATAAACTGCTAATTTTGAAAAAGAAAAGCAAAGCTAGAGGTATCACACAATTTAAGACTTCAACTTATATTAAAAAGGCATAGTAATCAAAATAGTGTGGTACCTGTACGAAAAATAGATGCAGATCAATGGAATAGAATAGAAAACCCAGAAATAAACCCACAATTATATAGTCAACTAATCTTTGACAAAGCAGGAAAAGTGTCCAATGGGAAAAAGACAGTTTCTTCAACAAATGGTGTTGAGAAAACTAGACAGGAACATGTAAAAGAATGAAACTGAACCACTTTCTTACACCATACACAAAAATAAACTCTAAGTGAATTAAAGACCTAAATATGACAGCTGAAACCACAAAAATCTAAAAGAGAGCACAGGAAGTAATGTCTTTGACACTGACCTTAGCAATATTTTTCTAGATATGTCTCCTGAAGCAAGAGAAGTAAAAGCAAAAATAAATTGGGACTACATCAAAATAAAAAGTTTTTGCACAGCAAAGAAAACAATAAACAAAACTAAAAGGCAAGCACTGAATGGGAGGAGATATTTGCAAATGACATTTCTTATAAAGGGTTAATATCCAAAATATATAAAGAACTTCTATAATTCAAAACACCAAAATGAAGTTATCCAATTAAAAAATGGGCAGAAAACAAGAACAGATATTTTTCCAAAGAAGACATAAAAATGGCCGACAGACACTTGAAAAGATGCTCAACATCACTCATCATTAGGGAGATGCAAAACAAAACTCAGTGAGTTATCACTTCACACCTGTCAGAATGGCTAAAATCAAAAACACAAGAAACAAGTATTGGTGAAACTCTCATGCACTGTTCATGGGAATGCAAACTGGTACAACCACTCTGGAAAACAGTTTGGAAGTTCCTCAAAGCATTAAAAATAAAACTACCCTGCAATCCAGTAATCACACTACTGGGTATTTACCCAAAAAATACAAAATTACTAATTCAAAGGCATACATGCACCCCTATGTTTATAACGGCATTATTTATAATAGCCAAATTCTGGAAGCAGCCTTAGTGTCCACTGATAAATGAATGGATAAAGATGTGATGTGTGTGTGTGTGTGTGTATGTGTCTGTGGTGTGTGTGATGGAATATTACTTGGCCACAAAAAAGAATGAAATCTGGCCATTTGCAACGACATGAATGGAGCTAGAGAGTATCATGCTAAGTAAAACAAGTTAATCAGAGAAAGACAAATACCATATGATTTTATTCAGATGTGGAATTTAAGAAACAAAAAAATGAGCAAAATGGAAAGAGATAGAGAAAAAGAGAAACCAAGGAACAGACTCCTAACTCAGAGAATAAATGAAGGTTACTAGAGGGGAGGTAAATGGGTGAAATAGGTGATGGGGATTAAGGAGTACACTTGTCATGCGTGCTAGGTGATGTATGGAATTGTTGAATCACTATGTTGTACAAAACTACTATAACACAGTGTGTAAACTATACTGGAATTAAATTTTTTAAAAAAGAGAGATAAACTGTTAATTTCACCTTGCTTAGGGTCTATAGCTTGGTTGTCTGTATAGATACAATAAATTCTAAACCCCTCAGCCTGTCATACAAGACCCCTTAAATGGACTCCCAAAACTTTCTCTCTGGTCTAATTACCCAGGACTTATCAACTTTGATAGTGACATTTCTCATAGAAGCACAGTCTAGCATGGTCATAAAGAACACACTAGGGCTATACTCCCCGTTCTCAATCCCTGCTCCATCACTCCTTAGCTAAGGGACCTTAGGCAAGGTGCTTACTTTCTCTATGCCTCAGTGTTCCTCTATTTGTAATGGAACAGGATAATAATCACTGTAACTTTCTCATAGGATTAATGTGAGAATTAGATGAGTTTATTAGTTAATCACCAAGAATAGTCAGCTATTATTATTCTCCATAATTCTTTCGCAACTCCACCATTTTTTAAGTTGTATTTGCTCTGTCTAGAATTCTCTCCACCTTGCTCCTTCCCTTCTATTTCCCTTCTTTGATAGCTAAAGGCAATCAGCTTTTAAATTTCTTTTTTTTTAGCTTTTAAAGTTCAACCAAAGATTCACCTCTTTTTTTAAAAAAGATTTTATTTATTTATTTAATTTATTTATTCGAGAGAGAGAGGCAGACATAGGCAGAGGGAGAAGCAGACTCCATGCAGGGAGCCTGACGTGGGACTCAATCCCAGGTCTTCAGGATCAGGCCCTGGGCTGAAGGCGGCGCTAAACCACTGAGCCACCTGGGCTGCCCTCCCCTCTCTTAAACCCTCCTCCTCTCTGCCAAAGTATTCATTTCTCCTCTGGACCTCCAAAACACTTATTCATTACTTTTGCCCTCTTTGCATAAAAATAAAAGAATAACTATAGTACAGCTGTGATAGAGGAATAAGGGCTCGAAAGAGAGAGGCTCAAAGAGCTTCGATCAGCATATTTCAAAAGAGCACACATTATGCTTAAATTGTGAACTTGAAGCAACTAAAGATGGAGAGAATAAGAGTTTTCTGCAATTTGGCAGAAAAGTCCTGATTGCTTCCTTCTTAAAGACATTTCCAATGCCTTTTTCTCACATGGAGAACAAGAAACAGAAACTTAAATTTCATTTTTAAATCTAGGAAACATCTGTAACCCCAAACCACATTATACTAGGAGGGAAATCAGATGGAGAAATGATAAATGACTTAGCAGAACATAGGGAGGTCAAATCTAAATGCCTGCAGAGGTGACACTGGCCAGAAACCAGCCAATTGGACTTGCAGGATCCCAGTGTGGCTCAGAAAGTGGAGACAACAACACCTGAAAAGCCATGATGAGTAGTAGTAATAATAAGATTGTTTAAAAGCCTGTAAAAAGAAAGAGTGAGTCTTCACATCTTCATCCCCAACTCTGTCAGCCTGGTGACCATCCTTCTGGAAAAATTTGAACAGAGAGTATACCAATAAGGAATGGTGAGGTGAAGTACAAGAGTGCAAACAGAATTTTAAGCAAAAGTCTGGGTATTAAAGCTCAAGTGTCCTGCAAGCCCCCATCTTTTGCCCATTCTACCTATGAGCACCTAGGTATGTACCTTCCAGTAATGGACTGGAAAATTCTTCCCTGGAGAAACTGACCACATACACTGGAGAAACATCTTTTAGCTATTGATATATGGAGTCCACAAGGAAAGAGCAGGCTGGCCAAGCCCAGGGTTTCTTAACTTAAGCACTATTGATATTTTGGACCAGAGAATGCTTTTGTTAGGGGCAGTGGTAGGGGATGTTATGCTTGTCCATTTTAGGATATTTAGCAGCATCCTTGGCTTCTACTGGCTAGATATCAATAGTGTCCTTTACCTAATCAAAAATGTCTTCAGACATAGCCAAATGTCTGTCGATGGTAGAGGATGGGGGTAAGAAATCACCTCTTGGAGAGAACCACTGACCTACAATGAAGCTTATCAATTTGCAAGCCCCTCCCTACACAGTTTCTAATCTGCTTTCTAGTGTATTGTCAGCCCTTTGAGTGAGCATAGCCTCTGACACAAAAGACAGACCAAGCAAAAATTTTAAACTGTAATTAGTATCTTCAAAGAGATAAGAGATGCTTTCTATTAAAATAACAATATGTTACATAATAGGAAGAGAAAACAAAGAACTCTTAAAATTGAAAATATCAAAAAAAGAAAATATTATCAAAATTTTTAGATTTTAATATAAGGGTTAGACAGCAAAGTGGAACAAATCTTACCAAAAGTAAAATAAGAAGATGAAGATTGAACATAAAACATGAGAATATTAGAGTGCCAGCCCTAGAACATAGACATCAACTAAGTGTTCCAGGAGGAAAAAAGAAAACTACAAGTTATCAAATAATTTAAGAAAATTGTTGGAGGGGTTGGGGATACAGACAAAATAGGTGTAGGGGATTAATAGGTATAAATATCTTTATAAAATAAATAAGTCATGGGCATGTAACAAACAGCATAAGAAATGTAGTCAATAATATTGTAATAACTGTATGATGACAGAGGGTAACTAGATCTATAATGGAGATTATTTCATGATGTATAAAAATACTAAATCACTGTGATGTACACCTGAAACTAATAGGATATTGCATGTCAATTATACTTCAATAAAAGAGGAAAAAAAGATAATTTTCCAAAACTTAGGACAAAAATTTCCAGATATTAGTGGCTTACGTGCCTACTAAAAGAGATCTTAAGAAAAGTCCCATATCAACTTCATTATATTGAACTCTAGGGAAAAAAGATCCTAAAGCCTTCCAAATAGGGGGGAAAGCAGATACATACAAAACATTGGGAATCACAATGACATCAAACTTTTCCATAGCAAGATTAGAAACAAAAAGACAATGGATCAATGCATTCAAAAATCTTTTGGTAAATAATTTATATCGATAAATTCTATACCCTGTCAAATTATCAACTAAAATGTTTATGATAGGTATGGAACAGTAAAATGTAGTCAAAGATTTTTAGAAAACTAAGAAAATTAAAGGCAGTCAATTATCATCTGCAGAAAAAATGGGAAAGGAAAAATAACCTTAGTACTTTCTTTCTTGTTGTTCAACACTGAATAATATTTCCGTAATCAAAGCAGGAAACCATTGAATATAGCATAAGTACCAAAAAATGAAATAAACTAAAAAACCCCTGTTATACAATATTAAGAGGTTGGAGGGAGGAGAGAAAAAGAGTATGAGAGAGAGAAATTCTCATATACCATAACAGAAAATAACAGAGGACCTCCATTTCTAGTAATATAGTGATTATATGCTGTAAACAATTGAAAGTGCTGTATAAGTGGTAAAACATCATCTTCTTAAAAGCATTGTTGAGCTGATAAGGAAGAAAAGAATTCTCAGGCCAAGTCTTCATTGGAGGCTGGAACTCAGATTAAGTGGAGCAGCTGACTTTTGTTGAATTTGGCAAACTTGTTCTTTTAAGGTCTTTGGAGAGAAAAGAAACAAAGCCCAGGTCCTAGTCAAGGTGAGTCTAATTGATGTTCTTCTTCTATAAGCCTAAGACTTCAAAAGGTTACACACTCTCAAGTAATAACTATAGGATAACTAGGATAAACTATAAATAAACCTTCACACTTTTCTCCCAAGGCACTCTGAGAATCATCTGTCTCAAGTTTTCAACACAAGCAGAATGGGTATATATCTCAGATCCCAGCAGGAAACAGCACAACTCAACTGAGTAATCAAGGAGAACTAATAATTGGCCTATGTAGGCAGGGTTTAGGGAAACTAATAAAAGATGGGGAAGAATCCTAGTGCTAGCAATTGCAGGGAGCTGTTACCACCTTAAGGTGGGAAGGATAGGATTGCAGATCCCAGAAAAGGCAGCTATTTGAAAAGGATTGTGGGAGGACACAGCCAGTCTACAGCCACTTCACAGAGAGAGAGCCAGTGATCCCATTTTCACTCTCCTCTGCTGATGAGGTACCTCTTCATCCAGTTCTGAGACTTTTACTGTGAGCAGTTTTTAAGGCAAGCTCTGACTTCTGGTGAAGCAGGATTCTTTATGCACTGCTCTGAGCCCACATCAGACCCTTTCTCATGGAAAGCAATAAAGCTCACAGAGAAAGCTCTCATAGGAATCCGCTATCTCCCAGGGCCAGAATCAGATTTGGTACACACTTTAACATCAAATCTTATGATTCCCTTTGGGAAGTTCTATCTGAGACATGCTTCTAACATGTAGCTCTTCTGTAGAGAAGAGATCATTGATATCTTGAATTAAAAATTGGTCAGCTCTGGGTTTCAGATTTGTCCTTTTACCTAGAATATCTTTGATTACTTGCTGCCAGGATGATATCTTATGGTCATTCATTGTAATCATAACTTTATATTATATATATTGTATGTAATATAATATAAATATATGTTTCCCACCAAGGGAAAAGGAAGATCATTTCCTCCATGCTTTACCTATATTTTGCCTGTGTCAACTCACTTCCTTTACCTGATGTCTTAGTTTGGGCTGCTATAAACAAGTTGTTATGGACTGGGTGGCTTAAACAACAGATATGTATTTCTCACAGATTTTGGAGACTCTCTTCCTGGTTTGCAAATGACTATCTCCTTACTGTGTCCTCACATGGAGGACAACAGAGAGGAAGCAAGCTCTCTCAAGTCTCTTCTTATAAGGACACCAATCCCATCACCAGGGCTTCATTCATGTGACCTAATAACCTTCGAAAGGCCCTATTTCCAAATGCCATTATATTGGAGATTAAGGTTTCAGCATATGAATTTTGGAGGGACACATTCAGTCCTTAGTTCCTGACCTCTCTACAATCTGTCCAGCTGAGTGGCTTACTAAACTTAAGGAGTCCCTATAACAAATGCTCCACTAACAATCAAACAGATGAGGCAATTTGAAATACACATATATAAAAATGAAGTTCCATCTCTACTGTATACCCATGAATTCCAAATCAATTAAATGAACAGGTTAAATAACTTCATAATCCTGAGATAGAAGAGGTATTTTGATTAAGGAAAAAAATCATGTTTTTTGTTATGTACCACCTAAATTAAATTTTATCCACTAGGCATTGTTGCAAATATCTATGGTTATGACACTTTAAGAGACTCCAATATATTTTAGACATGGAAAGAAAACTAATACTGTCTTCAAAATTTTAAAACATCTAATCAAATCTTTACAAAATATAATATGTTAACTGGTCAACAGTAACTCAACTCCATGTTCATATATAATTATATACATAGGTATAATACAATATATGTCATGCTGACAAAAATAATTTATACCTAAAAAAATTGGAAAACTATAAAAATTATTTTCACTTTTTAAAGCTTATAAGAAAGTATACTTCATGTGGGAGATGGGAAACTATAAGGAGGCTGGATGTAGGGAAGATGTGTCTTGGTTTGGCTTTGGACAACTCCAGTCGCTCCCAAATGCCAGTGTTGTCTGTTGCCTAGAGTCAGCTTGATTTGGCTATTACCGGTTTTTCCCTCTGAAGACATTACACATGAGTGCTATTAATATGAGCAATACAGAACATTTTAAAATATGAAAATGTTTTCAGTCTCTGGACTTACATTCTTCTTCCTAGATTTGCACTTTCCTTCCCCCCTCAAAGTAAACCTTCTAGAAATTGAATGATACTATGCAGTTTTATGCATAAATGCATGCTCAGGGAAAGACAGTAAAGACCAAATAAGATCAGCTTAATTTTCTCTATTCTGAAGCTATTTCCCCCTAATAGTCTTTTAGGGAAGCAGTATCTGATTTTGTAAGATTCTTTTGCCAATTATCTTAATGATTCTACATACCAGCAATTTATCAGGATCTGTAACTGACAGTACCAATTATTCATAATTGTAACTTTTTATAGCCACATTTACATTTACGTCACCTCTATTTTGCAGTGAGGAAAAAAAAGAGGACAAATTAAAAAGAACTAGTTTCTCTTTTGATTCTCCCCTGTAAGTACAAGAACAGCAGATAAAAGATATTTTTAAATCCTGAAAGAACTAGTTATATATCTTTTACACTTAGTTAGACTCTATATAACTAAGCAATTATTTGAGTGTTTGGGGCATAGTATATCAAAATGAAGATCCTTAATTCCATGCTTCTATTAGGGCATTTTCATGTTGAATTGCAATTACTTTTTCTACAATCATTTCTAATTGTAAATTCTGTAAGAAATTCTTATCTGTCTCTGTGTCTAGAGATAGCATGTTTTTAGCTCCTAGAAGATGCTTAATATATATTTTTTAAATCAATTGTACAATTGCATTAAATTTATATAGAAGTGATTAAAATATATAATTTATCCTCAAACTGTCACTTATAATGCATTTCAAGGCTACTAGAATCCATCTCCAGTAATTTTCTTTGTGTACTACATCAGTTTTCTATTTCTTTTTTTTTTTTAGTTTTTTTTTTTTAGTTTTCTATTTCTATTGCATTATCTCCATCAGTATAGTGACACATTCTGATATCCTCTTATCTTAAAAAAAATCTTAAACTCTCTTCAGCCATTTTCTCTCTTCAGCTACTACCCAAATCTCTGCTCCTCTTTACAGAGAATCCCTCGAACTGTTTTTCTATATTATCGTCTCCAACCACAGTAAAGGAGTTTGCAGGGGTGAATGTCTTGGCTGGTTAATCAAGTCCTAGAAAGAGCAAAAATGGAAAATTAGAGACAAGGAGGTCAGGGAACGATACATGTGGATAGATTTCTGGAAGTAGGCAAAGAGAGGTAGAGCTTTGTGTTTGCTTTAATAGCCACCATAAAATAACCACTGCAGAAGAAATACCCAAAAACCAGGGAAACTTGAGTAACTCTTCTTAGCTGGACCAGTACTTCTACAATGCACCCACATACAGAGTAGCGTGGTGGCAAGTTTGGAAGTTATGCATGGAGACCTGTTCTCTCTCACCACAGCTTCCACTGCTGAATATATAACTGGGAAGCAACAGAAACCAAAGCTGTGTTCTCAGGATAGTACTCCCAGGGAAGGCCAGCTAGCCTCTTGGATAAATTAATTCTTTTGGATCTTTTCAATCCTGGAGGAGCAGTAATTAGTCTTTGACACTTTGGATAAGGATGTGACTTCCTTGCCTACAGTACTTTTTTTCTCTTTGCTAACTTTTTTATTTGAAGATAATTTACACACAATATTACATTAGTTTCAGGTGTACAAAGTAGTGATTTGACAAGCTTATACATTATGCTCTGCTCACCATAAGCATAGCTACCATCTGTCCTCATACATCACTATTACAGTATCATTGACTGTATTTCTTATGCTGTGCCTTCTATTCCCATGACTTATTTATCCTTAACAGGAAGCCTTGTACCCTCCACTTCCCTTTATTTATTTTGCCCATTCCTGGGCCTCCTTCCTTCTGCCAACCATCAGTTTGTTCTCTATTTATTGGTCTCATTCTGCTTTTTATTTGTTCATTTGTTTTTTTTAGATTCACTTATGAGTGGAATCATACGATATTTGTCTTTCTCTGACTGACTTATTTCACTTAGCATAATACCCTCTAGGTCCATCCATGTTGTCTCCTTGGCAAAATCTCATAATTTTTTATGGCTGCATAATATCCCATTGTATATGTATACCACATTTTTCTTATCCATTTGTCTATTGATGGACATTTATGTTGCTTCCATATCATAGCTATTGTAAATAATGCTGTAATAAATGTTGGGGTACATATATTTTTTTGAATTAGTGTTTTTATTTTCTTTGGTCAAACACCCAAATATTGACTCATGTGGCATTTCTATTTTTAAGTTCTTGAGGAAACTCCGTACTGTTTTCCACAGTGCCTGTACCAATTTACATTCCCACTAGTGGTGCACAAGAGTGCCTTTTTCTCCACATTCTCAATACTTGTTATTTCTTGTTAGTTTGATTTTAGCCATTCTGAGGTGGTCTTGATATACATTTCCCTGATTAGTGATGTTGAGCATCTTGTCAAATGTCTGTGGGCCACCTATGTTTTCTTTGGAAAAATGTCTATTCAGGTCCTCTGCCCATTTTTAATTGATTAATTTTTCTGAAAAATTTTATTTATTCATTCATGAGAGACACAGAGAGAGAGGCAGAGACATAGGAAGAGGGAGAAGCAGGCTCCCATGGGGAGCCCAATGCAGGACTCCATCCCAGGACCCTGGAATCATGCTCCAAGCCAAATGCAGACGCTCAACCACTGAGCCACCCAGGAGTCCCTAATTTTTTTTTCTGGTGCAAAATGGTGGTTTTATTAAAAGCATGGGGACAGGACCCATGGGCAGAAAGAGCTGCTTTTCACAGAAAAGGGTGTGTGACCACGGGCATATGGCCATGAGACATGCTAATTCTCTGTATACCACATTTCCTAGAGCATCAGCCTGATAGATCTTTAGAAGGATTCAGTTAGGGTGCCAGCTTGGAGACAGCATCCCACAGGGTTGCTGCAGAGTCCTTCCAGATGTGACATATACATTCAACAAATACATGATATACAGTGCCTACTCGTCACAAGTGTACTATACAGGTCTAGAAACCAAGCAATGGACTCCTCTCAGCACCGCTTTTATGAGCCCACTTATAGATTTTATGTTTCCCATCCCTGCAACTCTGGATTATATGTCCTGATTCCCAAATAGGAGGAAATGCTTTCACCAGACACATAATAATAAATAATTCAATTCATTGAATCCAGAACTACAACTAATGCCTGGTCACTTTGGACTCCTAATGTCAATAGGCAAAGAAAGGAGTTATTCTATTGGTTGCAATACAATTTGTTTACAAGGTTGCTGCTACTTTGTGAGTCAGAAAAGATCTTGTAACTTGAAAGACTCATTGGAACATCCCTTAGTGATTCCATTCCCAGTGAATAATAATAAAGAAATGCAGTAACTATGGCCTGATGCAGTAGGTGCTTCGACCAGGCAGAGAATCCAGAGAGGCTGAAATAATGGTTAGTGTAAGAAAATATTAAATGGGGGATCCCTGGGTGGCGCAGCGGTTTGGCGCCTGCCTTTGGCCCAGGGCGCGATCCTGGAGACCCGGGATGGAATCCCACGTCGGGCTCCCGGTGCATGGAGCCTGCTTCTCCCTCTGCTTGTGTCTCTGCCTCTCTCTCTCTCTCTCTCTCTCTCTCTGACTATCATAGATAAATAAAAATTTAAAAAAAGAAAATATTAAATGGATTGTGGAGGATTAAGATGAAGAATATAAATTGTGTTTTAGGAACAGGTGTAGGAACAGGAACTATGGCTTGTTTCACCAACTGTCCCATTGTAAATTTGTTTTTTAAGAGATTATGTGCAACCCCATCTTAACATGTTGCTTGTCAGTAGAGCATATCTCAGTGATGCAAAGTTTAGACTGCAACAGTCTATTCCATTTATAGGCCTGTGGAGATGCAATGAAACGCGGGGACACCTGCACCCCGATGTCTATAGCAGCAATGTCCACAATAGCCAAACTGTGGAAGGAGCCTCGGTGTCCATCAAAAGATGAATGGATAAAGAAGATGTGGTGTATGTATACAATGGAATATTACTCAGCCATTAGAAATGACAAATACCCACCATTTGCTTCAACGTGGATGGAACTGGAGGGTATTATGCTGAGTGAAGTAAGTCAATCGGAGAAGGACAAACATTGTATGGTCTCATTCATTTGGGGAATATAAAAAATAGTGAAAGGGAATATAAGGGAAGAGAGAAGAAATGTGTGGGAAATATCAGAAAGGGAGACAGAATATAAAGACTCCTAACTCTGGGAAATGAACTAGGGGTGATGGAAAGGGAAGTGGGTGGGGGGTGGGGATGACTCGGTGACAGGCACTGAGGGGGGCACTTGACGGGATGAGCACTGGGTGTTATTCTGTATGTTGGCAAATTGAACCCCAATAAAAAATAAATTTATTATTTAAAAAAAGCACATGAAAAGGTGCTCAATGTCCTTAGTCATAAGGGAAATGCAAATCAAAACCACAATGAGCTCTCAGTTCACACCCTATAATGAAAAGAATGACTATAATAAAAAAAAAGACAGATAATAATTCCTTGTACACTGCTGATAGAAATGTAAAGAGTATAGCCACTTTGGAAAACAGTCTGGAAGTTCCCCAAAATACAAACATAAACCTAGCAATCCCACTTACAGGTATATATACCCAAGAGAATTGAAAAACAATGTTGATCCAAAGCGAGTACACAAAAGTTCATAGCAGCATTATCCATAATAGCCAAAAAGTGGAAGTGACCCAAATGTCCATCAATTAATAAATGGATTTTTAAAAATCTGGCATATCTATACAATGGAATATTATTCAGCAATAAAAAGAAATCAAATACCAATACTTGGTAAAAGATGAATGAATTCAGAAAACTGGTGCTCAGTAAAAAAATGCCAGTCACAAAGAACCATATATTGGATGATTTCAAGCATGTGAAATGTCCAGATAGGCAAATCCATAGAGATAGAAAGTAGACTAGTGGTTGCCCAGGATGGGAGGAAAATTGGGAGTGCCTTCTAGTAGGTACAGGTTTCTGGTGGGGAGAAAATCAAAATGTTCTAAAATTGATTGTGATGATGATTGCACAACTCTTTGAATATACTAAAAAAGCCATTGGATTGTGTACTTTAAATGGATGAATGGTATGGCATGTGAACTATATCTCAATAAAGCTGCTATTAAAAAATAATAGGATAAATTAAAGATTAGGGAAATTGGAAAATCTCTGTACTAGCTTCCCAATTCTTCTATAAATCTTAAACTATTTTAGAATAAAATATTTATTTAAAAAATAATTATATCACCAGTACAAATTATTGCTTAAAGTGATGACAGTCCAGTTTGGAGAGATCTGCAGTAAACTGATGAAGGATTATTGGTTTCAGTGTGTCAGTCACAGGTCAAGCAGAGAGTCAGTACCACTAGAATGTGTGTGTGTGTGTGTGTGTGTGTGTGTGTGTGTGTGTGTATGAATTGGTTATAGCAGTGTGAGATGATCTAATTATGAGGCTTAATACATCTCTGTAAAGCTATTATTTCAGCTGATGCTAATGCTTGAAATCTACAGGGCAGGCAAATGGGAAGGAAAAATTGATATAAGTTTGGGGAAAGCAAATACAAGCTAGAGTTTACAAATATGATCTGGAGCTACTGTGAATGTACTGAAATTTGTGTCAGTTCGTTTCTGACCTTGAGAGTATATGAGTTTCCTATAGAAGCCAGTGGAAAGCTGAGCTAGCACACATGCCTTGCACACAATCAATCTTCAATAAACATTTGTTGAACAAATTGATGGATTTCAATGTCTGTCAAAATATTTTTAAACTATAAAATTTTATATAAATGATATTGGTGTTTTCATTATTAATACTCTGATTACTTGAAGTCTATCTTGTATTTTAACAATATTGATGATAAATAATTCCATTTTCATTTTCTCAGTAGCTTTTGAAATAGTTTACTCCCTCCTTTCTTCCCCCCAACACGTTTGTTTCCTGGTAATCAGAGAATTGATGAGATTCTGGCCTATCCCCTCAGTTGTTCCAGCATCATTTGTTGCAAAGGGTGTTATTCCCCCATTGAAATATCTTGGCACCCTTTTTGAAAATTAATTAACAATAAATGTCAGAGTTTATTCCTGGACTCTCAATCTATTCCATTGTTATCCTATGCCTCATGTTTCCTAAATTGTTTTGATGATGAAAGCAGAAATTATAACAGCATCCAATGTGGTGCTCAATGTATTGCAGCATGTAAAACAAATGTATTTAAAAAGTGGAGAGGGTAAAAAGACCTAAATAGAAGTTTTCTATACTTTGCTGGAAGTGAGGAAACATTGATAACAGATTATGATAAATTATATGTATATTGTAATACATAGAGGAATACATAGCTTTTTAATAAGAAAGCTACATAAAGTGATATGCTGAAAAAGACAATAAATCAAGAAGGAATCCTAAGAATGTTCAAATAACTCATAGGAGGGTAAAAATAGAAACACTGGAATGAGAAACAGGAAACAAATAGAAAACAAGTAATAAAATGGTAGGCTTAAACATTAGGTAACATATCAATAATTACTTTAAATGTTAATAATCTAATTATATCACTTAAGAGACAGGGATTGGCAGAATGGATTTTAAAACATCCAACAATATGCTATTTATAAGAAATTCATCTTAAACACAATTGTAAAAGTAAATTTAAACTTAAAAGATAGGAAAAGTATATCACACAAACATTAATTTTTTAAAAAACAAACTGCAGTAATGGCTACATTAATACCAGATAAAGTAGACTTCAGAAAAAAAATTACTAGAGACAAAAAGACATGATTTTATAATGATAAGAAGATTAGTCTACTGGGAAAACATATGATTATAAATGTAATGGCTCACTCATATAAAAAAAGAGAGAGAGAGAGAGAAGCAAACCAGGAACAGACTCTTAACTATAGAGAACAAACTGTTGAAGGGGGTGTGGGTGGGGGGATGGATTAAATGGATGATGGGTTAAGGAGGGCACTAGTAGTGATGAGCATTGGGTGTTGTAAAAACTTGAAGGAAAAAAAATAAATGTAATGGCACCAAACAACAGAGCACCAAAAGACACAGAACAAAGCTATCCCAGTTGTCCAGTCTTCACCCCAGGTGGAAGATTTGCTGGTAGGCTAGAACAGCTTATGTAGATACAGTAGGTTTGAGACATAGGCTTACATGTCTCATTATTGCTCTTCTGTAATACCCAGAAAATAAGAAAAATATCACACTCAAAAGAGAGCTCAAAAGACAGAGCCAAAGGCACATGTTTAGAGTAGTGATCACAGAAAGGAAGGACTTAGAGGAGAATGGAGTCAAGGCTGCAGAGGGCTGGAAATACAGAGCACAGAGCTGAAGGTTGAAACACGTGAGCAACAGCATGAAAACCAAGCAGAATGAGAGATTTCTTGCTACAGTTTAACAAGTGGTATGTCCAGATAGCTTATTTCATGAAATCAATGAATCCTTTATTTCTTTTTCTAAAGTTTTTATTTTCATTCCAGTTGGTTAACATACAACATAATATTAGATTCAGGTATACAATATAGCAATTCAACATTCCCGTACAACACCCAGTGCTCATCACAGCACGTGCCCTCCTAATGCCTTTCACCCATTTAACCACACCCCCACACACACCTCCCCACTTCCCCACTGGTAACCAGCAGTGCGTTCTCTACAGTTAAGAGTCTGTTTCTTGGTTTGCCTCTCTGTTACTTTTTTTTTTCCATTTGCTTATTTGGTTTCTGAATTCAACATATGAATGAAGCTACATGGTATTTGTCTTTTTCTGACTGATGTATTTCACTTAGCATAATACTCTCTAGCTCCATCTGCATTATTGCAAATGGCAAGATTTCATTCTTTTTTATGGCTATTATTCATTCAGTTTAGGACCAGAATAATTTTAAGTATTCAGGTTAGGGATAGATAGCATGATGGATGTGCCCATTATCCTGCAATTCAGAGACCTCTCCAGAGAGAGAACTTTAAGGTTAGGGTTAGGGTTAGAGTTAGGGATTAGTGGTTAGTAGTTAAGGGTTAAGATTAGGATTAAAGTTATGATTAGGGTTAGGGAGAGGATATGTGCCTGGTATCCTATAGTTCCATGAATCCTCTTAAAAGGCCTAGGACACTATTAGAATTTACAGATTAATGCAATCTTTTTCCTCAAATAAAAAAATATCACTAATATTGACTGAGCACTTACTATTTGTCAGGCAATAATAACATATATGCATTCTATCATAATTTTCACAATAGCTCTATTGTAGTTTTCTAATTGCTGCTGTAACAAGTTACCATTTGTTGTTTAAAACAACAAAACAAGTTACATAGTGTTTTGTAGGTCAGAAGTCTGACATAGGTCTCACTGGGGTAAAATTAAGGTAATGGCTGGGCTGTGTTCCTTCCCATACCATCTTGGTAGGATCTGTTTCCTTGCTTTTTCTAGCTTCTAGAGGCTACCTACATTCCTTGGCTTGTGGACCCTTTCATCCATCTTCAAAGCTAACAAATGCAATCTAAGTCCCTCTCACATGCATTGCTCTTAACACTTCTACCTCATTCTGTCATTTTTAAGGACTCTTGTGATTACATTAGGTATACCCAGATAATCCAGAATAATCTTCCTGTCTTAAAGTCAGTTTATTAGTTCTATCTGCAACCTTAATCCCCTTTTACCATTAAGGTTACACATTTATAGGTTCCAAGCACTAAAATGTGGACATCTTCAAGGGTATGAAGTGGGCTCTATAATCCACAATTTAACATCTGAAGTAGTAGGTCCTAACTAGGGGGGGCAGGGTGATTCACTCCAATGAAACAAGCAATATCTAGTAGGTAGAGATGCCAAACATCCTACAATGCACAGCATATTTTCCCACAACAAAGAATCATCAAAATATCAATAGTGCCACTATTGAGAAGCCAAAGTCTAAGGAAATGAAGACTGGGAGAAGTTAAGTATCTTCACGACAGTCATAGCTATTAAGTTTCAGAGTCATAATCTGAACCCAGGTCCACCTACCTTTTGGATCCTGAACACATTTCAGCTTTGCCACACTGCAGCAGTATACCATGAATTGTTGATGACAAGCAAAGCTGAATGTCCTTCTCCATGGATGTATTCATACACAACAAAATGAAGAGTTTTTAAAGCCTCATTACTCTGAACATGCACATGTCTAGCTCCAAGGCACTTGGAGATTTGAACAAAGCAGTCTTGTTCAGTAGTTAAAGTAGGTATAGTTGTTTCATGAAGCTTTCATTGAACATAGTTCACTCAGGCATTAAGTATAATAAACAAATACGTAGAGTAGTATGCTACCAGTAGTAAAGGAATTAGGCCTGGGAGATGACATATGAGGTCAATCTTTTGTTTCTTTACCCCTCTCCCTAGTTTCTGTTGGTCCACTTATCAGCATGTTAACTACTGACAATACTCAAAAATATGTGTTGTCTATGAGGATAGTTAAATACCAGAGTGTGTGCACTGTGAGTGCAATCACAGCATGAACCTTGGAAAGTCCTATTCTGGCATATTTATATAGATAATGAACCATGTATGACAGCAACACATTATATTTATCATACATGTGAAAAAAGTGCTTTAGCATAATATATTATGCTTTAGCATATAAAACAAAAAGTAGCTTACCCAGTCACAGATGTTTTAATGATAATGTAGCTTACTGTTTTCAACAATCACATCATTAACACCCTGTTGCATCTGAACATTACCATTGCATAAACCATGACATCATTAAATACACACTGAAAATAATTATAGCAACATTATTATTTTCTATAGCCACATGTTCCCTGAAGCACCAAGAATTATTTGAACATAATTATGATCTCAACTGTACAAATATCAGCATGAATTTAAAAGACTTTAATTAGAGAACACCTTTAGCTTCCATTGGGTAAACAGTTATATTCCGACATCAAGAACAGCAATTCATGTAATTACATATTTGTGTGCAAGGTTTACTTAGTCTAAATTATTTAACAGTTTGAATAAATTCTACTGCCTTGTAGAGTTTCAAATTCAGGCTATCATAGTGCCACCAATACAAAAATATATATAAAAAAAAACCAGCATCAGCTAAATAGGACATGACATGTATGTGAAGAAAGTTAAACATCTTTTAGAAGTGGTCATTGATGGGGGTACCTGGGTGGCTCCATCAGTTAAGCTCCTGACTCTTGATTTAGGCTTCAGTCATGATCTCAGAGTCATGAGATCAAGCCCTGAGTCAGGCTCTGTCCATGAAGCCTGCTTAAGATTCTCTCTCTCCCTCTTCCCCAGCTCCTCCCCTGCTTGCTGTCTCTCTTAAAAAAGAAAAAGGTCATTGATGACTTAACGCTCCATATAAATCAATCACTATGCTGCCTCTGCTGAGTTTTTCTGATTAGAAAATTAATCCCTTCTCCAGGAAGTCCAAGAAGCTAGTAATTCTCTTAACATGACCTAGCGCCTGAAAACAGCACTAAGACCGATTCTCAGGTCTCCCAATTCTGAGCTCTCTGAGATGAGAGAGATCACATAATCATTCCTGTTCTACCCCTAGGGGCTTACATAGTGTTAGGCAGAATAAGGTGTCTGCTGAATTGATTCTTCATCTAATACTCTGTTTACTTACCAAGCCCTTACAAACATCCTGTTTTATAATCAGAGCTGAGATTCCATTAAATTCCCAGTCTATCTGCCCCTCCTTCACAACCCCTGGATTAGTCCATAATCCAAGAAGTAAAGGGAATCCTCCTAGACCCTACTGCAGAGTCATAGACAGTAACATTCTGATTGCTAGATGTGCTTACCATAGCTGCTATTAAAGACTATATCACCCTGGTTTATAACTAACAAACTTCAAACTTGACTTTGAGTAAATTATCTAACCTCTCCTCTTACCTTAAAATGAGGGTAAAAATAATAATGGTTCTATTCATGGGGTTGTGAAGATTATATGAAATCATTTGCATAAGGTTCCCAGCACAGTGCTTGGTATAAAATAAGCACTTAATAGAAGTTAGCTATTATTATTATTTTGCTAGAATGTAAGTTCCTGAGGGCAGAGACTGAGTCTGTTTGATACCCAGAATAGAAGAGAAATCACTTTAAAAGAGCCAAAGAGTAGAGAATAACAGGCTTTGAAGAGTTAAAGTTGGACACTAATAAATCAAAATTTATCTTAATGTCTTGGCAACTATGGCACAAGTTGGAAGCATCTTGCATAAATGGTCTATGTTTTCTGACCAAAAAACAAAAAAACAAAAACAACCAAACACATTTGTCTGCAAACACATACTTTCTCCTGGGAACAAGTAGTACCAGAAAAATTGCCAAAATTCTTCTGGTTTAAGTGTAAATCTCTTAGGATTGACTCATCATCTTATGAGCAAGAGGTCAAGTGAAGAATTTAGATCCTTACTGTCTAGTTAGAATTCCTGTCACAGTCGAATGAAAATCTGCTTGTCTTTGCCTGGTTAACTTTTGCCCTTATGCGTGTCATATAAAACCACAAGGTGGGCTAAAGTTAGGATCAGCTACTAAAATAAAAGAAAATAGGGGATCCCTGGGTGGCGCAGTGGTTTGGCGCCTGCCTTTGGCCCAGGGCGCAATCTTGGAGACCCGGGATCGAATCCCACGTCGGGCTCCCGGTGCATGGAGCCTGCTTCTCCCTCTGCCTGTGTCTCTGCCTCTCTCTCTCTCTCTCTCTGTGACTATCATAAATAAATAAAGAAAAAAAGGAAAAGAAAATATATTACAATTAATCTAGCACAAATTCATTATTTATCATCAACATCATTAAAATATAAGATAAATTTCAAGCATCACAGTATGTATAATGATAATAGCAATAACATATAAGACTTTACAATTTATAAAACTATATTCACAGATATTATTGAAGTCCATCAGGTTATTCAACAAACACTTATTGGACATTCATTATGTGCAAGGTATGTGTGCTGGGAGACAGTAGTATAAAATATGGTTCTTGCCTTCTTGGAATTCAGTTTAGTGGTGCAAGCTAAGAAGAAATAATTAACCAAATTAACAAATTACACTACGATAAGTGCCATGATGGGAAAGGACAGTACATGATGGGGATTGTGAGGCTATCCAACAGGGGAGCCTGACCTGGACTAGGGAGTTAGGGAAAGCTTCTCTGAGAAGCTGAAATTTAGACTGGGACCCGAAGAAAAAATGAATAAATGTGAGCCAAGCAAAAAGGAAGTGAGCATTAGAAGACAAGGAAGTAGGCTATGCAAAGGACTTGAGTTGGGCAGGGACACAGCCTATCCTAGGAAATGATAAGAGAATGCCACGGTGGCTGGGCACCCAGAGCCAAGAGCCAAGTCATAAAGATGAGAGACAATCGATCGGCAGGGAGACCAGGGGTCACATCATGCTGAGAGCCTTGTACACTCTTCTAAAGATTTGTTCATAAATAAGACCTCATAAATGAACACATATTCGTGAAGAAAACGGCAAAACCAGCCATAATGACAGGTGAGTTCCACATGGTTTCATTTAGTCATGTTAAAGAAAGTTGAATGTCCCAAATCTCAACCCAGCTGGCTCCAAACTACTATAGCCAACAGCTGTAAAAGAGTTCCCTGAGCTTTCTAAGCATCAGAATTTTAGGGACTAGACTGTCAGAGTATTAGCAGTTAATAGTCGAGCCTTTCACCTTCATTCTGATTCTGACCTACTGCTTTATGACTGTGTACAAATCCTCAGGTCTTCTGAGCTTCAGCTTTTTTGTTTACAGAATGGAGATAATTTTAACTAACCTGGCTATTGTGACGATTAACAAAGAAAGCACTTTATAACAATAAAATAGATCTCAATGTTAATAGCTATACAATCCTAAATCATGAAATCCTTAGTATTATCCTTTATTCTGGAAGGTTTTAGAATGCCTTCTTTCATATGCTCAAAAGGTATCTTGGTATAATAGAAAAAGCTTTGGAGGTGGAAAAACCTGAAGTCAAATGCCAGTCCTGGCACTTTCCAGCTGGGTAACAATGGTGCCACTTGAGCCTCAGTTTTTCTCACCTGTTTGGGAGCAAAAAATTCTACCTTTATCATTATGTTAAGTATTATGTTAGAACATGGGGGAGACTCACACTTAAAATGTCTGTCACATAGCAGATCTAGAATAAATATTTGTTCCCTACTCCTGGCTCTCTTTCTCTGAGCAGAAAGAGATTTCTGTGTTGCATTTAAGAAAGTAGTGTAGATCAGTGCTTGACAGACTTCAAATGTGCATAGGAAACATGGCAAAGATTTATTAAAATGCAGAGTTGAATTCAGTAGGTCTGGGATGATACCCAAGATTAAGCACATCTAACAAGCTCCCAGGTGATGCTGTCACAACTAATCCATAGAGCACAACTTTAAGTAGCAAGGGTCTAGATGATCTGGCTAGTTTACTAATGTCATCAACCTGCTATTTATATCAGAATGAGAGTCAGCTAGTATTGGGATGCATCTTAGTAGGTGTCTGTGCTTCCTGGAAGGACACAAAATCTAGATTTCTCATTGTTTGATTTCATTTGCATTTCTTGACCCAATAAAAAGGAATATTCTTACCATAGAAAAATCTAGTAAGAAACATTCTTAATGTAGAGGGTTACCATTCATTTGAGGATCTCTTAGGAATGCAAGAAAAGTTAACCTTTGAGTTCCAAGAAGCCAAGAACCATACATGCCTTACACATAATCAATGTCCAATAAGTATCTGTTGGATAAATCAACGGATTTCAACAATGTCTGTGAAAATATTTTTATAAGGTTTTATATAAATGGTATTGCTATTATCATTACTCATACTATATTACTTAAAATTTACCTTGTATTTTAATGATGTTGGTGATAATTCCATTCCCATTTTCTCAGTCCTCCCCAGAACTTTTTCTTACTTGTGTTCAGAGTACTGAAGAGATTCTGGCATAACCCCTCCCTCTCTGCTCCCTTGATTCCTCCTGTCTGTGCTAAGTGGTGAGTCCCCAAGGATCAGTTCTAAACCAGATCCTCCCTCAGTAATCTTGTCTAGCTTTGTGACATCAGCTGTCATGCTATGAAGACCCAAGATATAACTAGGACCCCTCCTCAGCTCTCGTCTTCTAGCTTCAATTCCCTGTGGACATTTCATTTTGGATGTCTGGCAATTAGTGATATCCATAATTGAAATCATTAACCTAATCCTGAAGTGCCTCCACCTCCAGACTTTCTGTTTATGTTACATATCGGCAGTCTCACCATACTGAAATTTGACATCACCCTCATACTTATCTAATCCCTTGTCCTCATCCCTGTGCTCCCACACCTGATCAGCCACAAACTGCTATTGATTCTTTCACTTCAGTACCTCTGAAATCTCTTCTACCTTTTTCATCCCTTCCCACATTCTAGTCTAGGCCCTTTACTGAGACTATTGCAATAGTCTTCTACATAGACTTATCTCCAATGTCTGTCTCCCTGTAGCTTTCCTTGTGCACCATTACTTTATTTTTGTTGATCTGTTTAGAAACCCTTAATTCCTCCCTTTTACCTCTAAAACACAATCAAACTCCTTATTCTGGCATGCTGAGTCTTCCACAATCTGATCCGAATTTACTTTTCCAGAGCTATTTTCTAAGTCTCCCTTTAAGTTATAACTTACTTGAGTCAAATACATAACCTTTCAGATAACTGACTCAAAATCTTGTCCCAGTTCCAAGAAGTGAGAGTTCCACAAGAATAAAATATTACAAGCTAATTTGAATCAAAGGCACAACTCTGGTCCAGTTGTCCATCATCTGGTCATGGTATGTTCAGGTTTGCCTTCTCTGAGTATGAATAGGGGAATTTTCTACAGAGAAAGTATAAGCAAGCAAAAAATTATTTCTGGTACTAAGAAAATGCTAAGGCAGTGCCAGCACCAAGAAAGAGGTAGTGGAGAGGCTGTTAGCAACCTCCAGCTGACACACTCTAATTAACCTCCGTATTTCTTTAATGTACATGAACATAAATGGTCACTTGAAGTTTCCTTCATCTTATGCAAATATAATCTCTGGTCTCCTTCCCCTTCTAAACAGGCTACAGCCTTATGAATCCCCTGCTTTCTGAGATATCCTGGAGTAGCTTCTGAAGGTCTCTACAGAGATGGCATGTTTATTGAATATTTGCTACGACTAAAATGACAACTGATTTAAGTTCTTTCTTTATTTGCATATTTGTTTTTGAGGATACCAAATGTAGTAATTGTACTAAAATATTAAAAACTGAAATTTGAAATCCCATATATACAGGATTAATCCAATATTTTGTTTCCTTGGATCTCTTATTATTAGGATGAATAATAAACCCTACTGTGTATATAAAGTTATGGTTATGACAACTGTTTACTCACTATTTTTTCTCTTTACCAAGATATTTTGGATTCCATATTGTGCTAACTAAAAGTTGACATTCATGTCATAGAATAAATAGTAAACTTTAGCATAAATATGTAAAACTATTTTAAGAGAATGGGAGAAATATAGTAGATCAAATAAGTGGGTTAAGAACTTGTTATTGAAATAAATATATCAATAGAAATAAGAAAAGAATGTGGAAATGTTTTCACATTGTATAAGACAAAGAAATTCTATAATCTAAAGAGACCTTGAAGAGCAACTTTTATTTTTTAAAGCATTATTGATATATATTTTACATACAATAAAATTCACCCAGGGATGCCTGGATGGCTCAGCAGTTGAGCATCTGCCTTTGGGTGATGCTCAGGGTGTGATCCTGGAGTCCCTGATGGAATCCCACATTGGGCTCCCTACATGGAGTCTACTTTTCCCTCTGCCTACGTCTCTGCCTCTCTCTCTCTCTTTCTCTCTCTCCCTCTCTCCCTCTCGTGGATAAATAAATAAAATCTTTTAAAAAATAAAAATAATATTTTCCATTCATTTTCTCTACTTTCCCCTTTATTCCCTTTCACTATTTTTTATATTCCCCAAGTGATTGAAACCATATAATGTTTGTCCTTCTCCGATTGACTTATTTCACTCAGCATAATACCCTCCAGTTCCATCCACGTCGAAGCAAATGGTGGATATTTGTCGTTTCTAATGGCTGAATAATATTCAATTGTATACATAGACCACATCTTCTTTATCCATTCATCTTTCGATGGACACTGAGGCTCCTTCCACAGTTTAGCTATTGTGGACATTGCTGCTATAAATATCAGGGTGCAGGTGTCCCGGCGTTTCATTGCATCTGTATCTTTGGGGTAAATCCCCAGCAGTGCAATTGCTGGGTCGTAGGGCAGGTCTATTTTTAACTCTTTGAGGAACCTCCACACAGTTTTCCAGAGTGGCTGCACCAGTTCACATTCCCATCAAAAGTGCAAGAGGGATCCCCTTTCTCCACATCCTCTCCAACATTTGTTGTTTCCTGCCTTGTTAATTTTCCCCATTCTCACTGGTGTGAGGTGGGATCTCATTGTGGTTTTGATTTGTATTTCCCTGATGGCAAGTGATGCGGAGCATTTTCTCACATGCTTGTTGGCCATGTCCATGTCTTCCTCTGTGAGATTTCTGTTCATGTCTTTTGCCCATTTCATGATTGGATTGTTTGTTTCTTTGCTGTTGAGTTTAAGAAGTTCTTTATAGATCTTGAATACTAGCCCTTTATCTGATAGGTCATTTGCAAATATCTTCTCCCATTCTGTAGGTTGTCTTTTAGTTTTGTTGACTGTTTCTTTTGCTGTGCAGAAGCTTCTTATCTTGAGGAAGTCACAATAATTCATTTTTGCTTTTGTTTCTCTTGCCTTCATGGATGTATCTTGCAAGAAGTTACTGAGAGGGAGACAGAACATGAGAGACTCCTAATTCTGGGAAACGAACAAGGGGTGATGGAAAGGGAAGTGGGCAGGGGGTGGGGATGACTGGGTGACGGGCACTGAGGGGGGCACTTGATGGGATGAGCACTGGGTGGTATGCTATATTTTGGCAAATTGAACTCCAATAAAAAAATAAAAATTAAAAAATTAAAAATTAAAAAATTAAAATCAATAAAAATCACCCATTTAAAGTTTACAGTTCAGGGGTACCTGGGGGTGGGGGAGTACAGTTGGTTATGCATCTGACCCTTGATCTAAGCTCAGGTCTTGATCTCAGGGTCATGAGTTCAAGCCCTACGTTGGGCTCTATGACAGGACTGGAGGCTACATAAAATAAATAAATGATAGATGGATAGATAGATAGATAGATAGATAGATGATAGATAAATAGATAAAAATGAAGTTTATAGTTCAGTGAGTTTTTGTATACTTACAGTTGTGCACCCAACCAGAATCTATATTATAAAATACTTTAAGTATTTTGAAATCTATATTATAAAATATTATAAAAATTATAAAATATTTTCAGACTAACTGAAGTCTGATAACCTAGCCCTTGGTAACCATTAATCTACCTTCTGTCTCTAATGATTTCCCTACTCTGGACATTTCATATATGCAGACTCACACACTAAGTGGTCTTTTATGACTTCCTTTCTTTCACTTAGTATAATGTTTTCAAGTTTCACCCATATTGTAACACGTATCAGTACCTAATTCCTTTATATGGCTAATACTCCATTGTGTGATACACTATATTCTGTTTATCTATTCATCAGCTGATGGACATTTGGGTTGTTCCCACTTCTTGGTATAACTAATAATGCTATCAAGACCATTTGTTTTTAGGTGGACAAAGTTTTCATTCCTCTTGCATATATACCTAGTTGTAGAATTGCTGGGTCATACAGTAACTCTGTGTTTAATATTTTGAGGAACTACACCAAGGAGCTACACCATTTTACACTCCCATCAACAGTATGCTAGGGTTCTAATTTCTCCATATCTTTATCAACACTTGTCATTATCTTTTTTAATTTTAACCACCCTCGTGGGTATAAAGTAATATCTCATTGTGGTTTTGAATCATTCTTAACTTTGGCAAGTTAAGGCTGAAGGCTTTGAGACCCATGCTCTGTTTTGTAGCTAGTCATGGGCAAAATATGATCCACAAAACTATGTTGTCCTAGAGAAAGATATGGGACAATACCTCATACTCCTGGTTACTAGAAGGTAGGACTAAGGAAAGAAGGGAGGGAGAGACTATTAACATTTTTCTTTGTATTCATTCATTGTAAAAATGAGCATCGTATGTATATATATTGATTAATAATTAGAACAATAATATCAAAAAACAAAATGAGAAAATATATCTCTTCTGACTTCCAGTTCCTTTGTTAATTCTTTAGAGGTTCACATTAAAATCTTTTTTGTGCATAAAGATCACATATATACATATATATTGGTATGTATAATATTGATACTACCTAATACATGTATAATGTTATACATATATAAAAACTTACTTAAAATTAGCAAGGTCAAATTTGGCTAAATAGAATCTGAGTGTTCTATGGCAAATGTTATACATGGCTAATGATTTGCTGGAATGTTTGAATAAAAGTGTTACATATCAGTGTTTTCAGATTATGGGATATTTAGCTGGAAGAAATTTGTTTCTTTGTGATTAAAATCCAATAGAGATATGGTAGGTCATATTCTCCTTGCATTTCTTGAACTCAGTTTAATAAACAGAAAAGGCTTATGGCTTGATAAGCTCAAGTGAGCACCAGGTTATGATATTTGACAAACTTACTACCATGCTTCTAGGGATTGATTATTTGGATCTAGTGTGACACTTAATCTGCAGAAAATTCATACTGAGTTAGCAGTTCACAAACCTCCACTGCATCATTTCTTCAATCAAAGAAAACAAAAGATTTAAGTAATTTCAAATACTTAATAGCAATAAAACCAACATGTGATTAGTAATGTTCTTCAGGTAAATGAAATTTATGAAATTTTTAAAAAATAAAGTCCAATGCATCTCCTAAATAACCTCTGAAAAGTCTTTTGATAAAATTCTTATATACCCATATTATATTAGGATATGCAGAAAACATGACAGATACAATCTGGTTTTCATAATTTGATTTTCTAAGTACTGTGTGTGTTTTGTCAAAACTGGTAGTTTTTTTTAGCAGAGCTCAAGTAAAAGAGAGAAAGAAGGATAGAAGCAGACAGAGCAGAATCCTAGTGGTCTCTCAATCCAGTTAATTATTACATATCAACTATATACTGGCTATAAAATTTCTTTATTTTATCTTTTAATTTAAGTTTTAGGTAGTTAACGTACAGTCCAATATTGACTTCTGGAGTAGGATTCAGTGATTCATCACTTACATGCAACACCAAATGCATATCATTACAAGTGCCCTTCTTAATACCCATCACCCATCTAGGCCATCCTCCACCCACCTCCTTTCCAACAGCCCTCAGATTGTTTCTCTTTATCCTTTTTTTCTTTTCCTCATATGTTTATCTCTTTCTTTCTGAAATTCCACATATGAGTGAGATCATACAGTATTTGTCTTTCTATGACTGACTTATTTCATTCACTTGATGTAATATACTCTAGCTCCATCCACATCATTGCAAATGGCAAGATTTCATTCTTTTTGATGGCTGAGTAATATTCCAGTGTGTGTGTGTGTGTGTGTGTGTGTGTGTATGCCACTTCTTCTTTATCCATTCATCAGTTGATGGACATTTGGGCTCTCTCCATAGTTTGATTATTGTTGATAATGCTGCTATAAACATCAGGTGCGTGTATCCCTTCAAATCGGTATTTTTGTATGTTTTGGGTAAATACCTAGTAGTGCAATAGCTAGCTTATAGGGTATTTCTATTGTTTACTTTCCGAGGAACCCCTATACTGTTCTCCAGATTGGCTGCCCCAGTTTGCATTCCCACCAACAGTGCAAGAGGGTTCCCCTTTCTTTGCATCCTCACCAACACCTGTTGTTTCTTATGTTGTTAATTTATCCATTCTGACAGGTGGAAGGTGGTGTCTCATCATGGTTTTGATGCATATTTCTCTGATGATGAGTGAGGTCGAGCATCTTTTCATGTGCCTGTTAGCCATCTGGATGTCTTCTTTGGAAAAGTGTCTATTCATATCTTCTGCCCATTTTTTTTAACTGGATTATTTGTTTTTATTTGTTTTGGGGGTTCTTGAGTTTGGTAAGTTCTTTTTTTTAAGATGTATTTATTTATTTGTTCATGATAGACACGCAAGGTGTGGGGGCAGAGACACAGGCAGAGGGAGACGCAGGCTCCATGCCAGGAGCCCGACGCGGAACTGGATCCGGGGACTCCAGAATTGCGCCCTGGGCCAAAGGCAGGCACCAAACTGCTGAGCCACCCAGGGATCCCCTGGTAAGTTCTTTATAGATTTTGGATATTAACCCTTTATCAGATATGTCATTTGAAAACATCTCTCGTTCCATAGGTTGAGTTTTAGTTTTGTTGATTGTTTCCTTTGCTACGCAGAAGCTTTGAATCTTGATGAAGTCCCAATAGGTCATTTTTGCTTTTGCTCCTCTTGCCTCCGGTGATGTGACTAATAAGAAGTTGCTATAGCTAAGGGTATAGAGGTTTCTGCCTGTGTTCTCCTCTAGGATTTTGATGGAATCTTGTCTCACATTTAGATCTTTCATCCATTTTGAGTTTATCTTTGTGTATGGTGAAAGAGAGTGGTCTAGTTTCATTCTTCTGCTCCTGTGAGGAGCCTGCTTATCCCCTGTCTGTGTCTCTGCCTCTCTCTGTGTGTCTCTCATGAATAAATAAATAAAATCTTTTTAAAGAATTAAAAAAAATGGAATTACCATAGGAACTGGTAGTTCCACTATGGAGTATTTACCCAAAGAAAATGAAAACACTAATTCAAAAAGACATACACACTCCTATGTTTATTATATCATTATTTACAATAGCCAGGATATGGAAACAACCAAAGTGTCATTGATTGATGAATGGATAAAGAAGATGTATATATATGCATACATATATACATGATGGAATATTATTCAGCCATAAAAAAGAATGAGGTCTGACCACTTGAGAAAACATGGGCAGACCTAGAGGGCATAATGTTAAGTAAAATAGACTGAGAAAGAATAAACACCATATGATTTCACTTATATGTGGAACTTTTAAAAAGCCAACAAATTAACAAAAAAATAAATAAAAATAAAGAAGAAATAAAGAAACAAGAAACCCCACTCTTTTACAAAGAACAAACTGGTGATTACCAGAGAGGAGATGATCAGGGGGTATGCATGAAATAGATGGAGATTAAGAGGTACAAACTTCCAGATATGAGCTAAATAAGTTATGGAGATGAAAAGTACAGCATAAAGAATATAGTCGATAATATTATAATAACATTGTTTCATGAAAGATAGTGACTACATTCTTTGTGTTAAGCACTGAGTAACATATAGATTTGCACCTTTATGTGATGATGCTGGGTAGGTCAACATAGTGGGAGATAGAAACGTTCCAGAAGTTATTCCTTTACCAGGACACCTAGCAGTAACTTAAACACAGAAATGACTGCAAACCACATAAATATATCATATGAAACCTAAACTAAATCTATCACCAATTGAACTTCCCCTTACCAGTATTCTATAAAAACCCACAGCCACTCCAACATGCCTAACACAAGGGCAAGTGCTGCAGAGGTAAAGTCAAAAGGGCAAGAGAGCACTGTTGACTGAGGGTGGCTAAAATGTCTTTATTTTGCCAGACATATGAAATGTGAATACATTGCTAAGACCTTTCCCAAGACCTTTGAAAGACCTGCACAGAAAAAGAGGGGCTGAAGCATCAGTATCCCTGGCTTCCATCATTCTGCTCCTGATATCATCTTGTGCCACTACTGAATGCTCATTGTGTGAGCCATGCTTGGAGAAGCATTTACACCTCCATGTAGTATAATTTAAAAGGACATGGGATGCCTGGGTGGCTCAGCAGTTGAGCGTCTTCCTTTGGCCCAGGGTGTGATCCTGGGGTCCAGGATCAAGTCCCACATCGGGGTCCCTGCATGGAGCCTGTTTCTCTCTCTGCCTGTGTCTCTGCCTGTCTCTCTGTGTCTCTCATGAGTGAATAAATAAATCTTTAAAAAAAATAAAAAATAATAAAATAAAATAAAATAAAATAAAAGGACTTACTTTACTTCTCCAAAGGAAAAATACTTTCATATTGGAACCACATTCCTCTGAGTCTTTAGGAATCTTCAATAGAGTTGTCTAGAGACAAAGAAGGAAAATTATCTACTTTCAAAAACAAGGAACAAATACCATGGAAATGAAACCCAGGCTGAATCAGCAAAATAATGCTCTGAGTGCCAGCTCAACGAACCCACCTTGAACTCTTGCCCAGGGCTGTTATCGCAGGTGTGTGGCAGGCAGGGCAGCAGGTGGGGCCTGGAAGAAAAGAGGTCCCAATAGGGGAAAGAGAAAGCATCAAAGACAAACCATGCTATCTTGACAGTTTATGTCTGGGACATATCTTACTGCATGCCCTAAAATAAACCTATATGTACAATCTGAGGCTGGCCCAGCAGGTTGGATTTATACAACCAGAAATAAAATAGGCAGTATTTTAAAAGTGGTTTAGCTCCCTACATAAAAACCTCTTCTCCCAGATTAGATCAAGACTTATTTGTACCTGAGGGCAGGAGAGAGATTAGATAATTTAAGGTATTCATCACCAATCTATGATATAAAATGAGAGACCAATGGAAATGTTTTCTCAGAGAAAGATGAATGACAAATTTGTAGATTTGAGAAGCATTCTTTTGATGGTCTGTTAAATCATAAAGGTTATTTAAACTTCCAGTATTTAAGATGTTATAATTTTCCCTCTCAAGAAAAAAAAAAAAAAAAAGCACTGAGACCATTTTAAATGTGCCTCAGAATTAAAAAAAAGAAGAAAAATCACCAAAATATTATTCCCTAATGTATTTTTCCATAGGTCTTCTTACATAATTTTCCATTGCTTTTTTAAAAGATTTTATTTATTTATTTATTTATTTTAAATGTATTGGTTTATTTTATTTTATTTAAATGCAATTTGCCAACATATATTATAACATCTAGTGCTCATCACATCACGTGCCCTTCTTAATGCCCATCACCCAGTTACCCCATTCTCCTTCTCACATCCCCTTCTGCAACCCTTTGTTTGTTTCCGGAGTTAGGAGTCTCTTATGGTTTGTCTTCCTCTCTAATTTTTCCTCCCATTCAGTTTCCCCCCTTCCCTTATGATCCCTTTCACTATTTCTTATATTCCACATATAAGTGAAACCATATGATAATTGTCTTTCTCCAATTGACTTATTTCACTCAGCATTGTACCCTCCAGTTCCATCCGTATCAATGTAAATGGTGGGTATTCATCCTTTCTGACAGTTGAGTAACAGTCCATTGTTTATATATATATATATATATATATATATATATATATATATATCACATCTTTATCCATTCATCTGTCAAAGGACATCTCAACTTTGGCTACTGTGGATATTGCTGCTATGAACATTGTGATTTTATTTATTTATTTATTTATTTATTTATTTATTTATTTATGAGAGAAAGCCGAACAAGAGAGAGCACAAGTGTGGGGGGAATGACAGGGGGAGAGGGAGAAGCAGACTCCCCGCTAAACAGGGAGCCTGATGGGAGGCTCCATCCAGCATCCTGGGATCATGACGTGAACTGAAGGCAGATGCTTAACCTACTGAGCCATCCAGGCACCCCCAAATTTTCCATTTCTATTTGAATAGGAATATAACAGAATTTGGCAAGCATGCCTAAGTAATATATAAAATCTAAATTCATAATGAGCAATTAAGCTGGGAAAACCAACACTTCTTTAGCAGCAGTCTCTAGCTAACAATTAGGATGATCCACTAAATTGAAAAATCATGGAAATTCAACTGTACCTAATACTTTTTATTTCTAGGAGATTCAACCTCCTGGCAAGTTAAAGCTTTTCTTTCATTTTTATTTCTCCTTTGTAAATGAGATGCTCCAGACAATTTTCTCAGATTCACTGACCCACTGTGTCACTTATTCCATGGCAACACTTTGCCTGTCATAAATAAGCTAAGCAATCCTTCGTTGCTTTTTTTTACAAAAATTATTGCATGGAATTATTGAATCACTGTATTGTATACCTGAAACTAATATAACACTGTATGTTAACTATGCTGTAATTTAAAAATTTTTTAATGAAAGAAAAATATTTTTTATAGCAAAAACTAGTACATAGTTCCTTAAAATGTCAGATATTATATCTATTTAATTTCCCACAAAATTGAATGAAATGTTCAGAGTGGGATACTTTAAGACATAAGCATAACATGAAATTAAGGTCAAAGAACATGCTAGAGATTTTAGTAATCAGTACCAGATTATGTAATAACAAAACTCCCCTTTCTACCCCTTCACACTTGTTTATGAACACAGGCTTAGTAGAAGTCACCTATGGAGGTAAACAGCAACAAGGACTTTTGAAAAAAGAACATTCATATAATGTTATTTATTTCAAGGAAGAAGATCTGAAATTGCAACTACATAAAAATATATTTACCTATCAACAGGACTGGAAAGTAACATGAAAAATGAAAATAAGGGGAGTGCTTCAGGGGTGAGTAATTTTTTTTTTCAAAAAAAGTTTTTAATCTCTTTCCCTCAGCATCTCTATAACAATGGTTTGAAAATGGGTATGTCATCCAGTTAGGAAAGAGAGTGATACAGTCTGACTTTGCTGACAGAATTGTGCCATAACTGTGACCTCTCAGCCTGTTGCATCTAGAGCCAGTAAGATGGTAGCTATGCTCTCAAGGGAAAAATTAAATCTGGGAATTTATTTCAATGCCTCGCTATAAGGGAAGCAGTAACAAAAATAATTTTGTAAGTCTAACACTTCTCAAGACAGAGGGCTATAGAATAAGCAGATTAGTCCTCTCCCCCAACCTGCCCCTGGGTTTTCCTTTCACTTTTTAGCTCTGAAAAAGAGAGATCAAGTCTATCCCCAGTGATGGCTATCTATGACAGAGACCATGTGGGCCTTAATTCCAAGCTCTAGGATGCCATGTACATACTCCAGGGTCTTGCAAGACTTTGGCAAAATAATAAATGATCAATTTCATTATTTAAAGATTGGAAAAAAGAGAACAGCACTGAAGAAGTAAGAATGGTATTGTCCCACCTTAATGAAGTGTCTGACTCTGAATTTAAGGAATAGATATAGTGTTATTTCATCTAAATTGTATAATTGGGATGCCTGGGTAGCTCAGTGGTTGGGTGTCTGCCTTCATTCGGCTCAGGGGATGATCCTGGAGACCCGGGATCGAGTCCCTCATTGGGTTCCCTGTATGGAGCCTGCTTCTCCCTCTGCCTGTGTCTCTACCTCTCTCTCTGTGTATCTCTCATGAATAAATAAATAAAATCTTTCTTAAAAATTGTATTATCAAGAGTTAAGACTCAGGACAGCAGAATGATATCTCAGTTTAAAACATACTTGCTAGATCTTTAGCATCACAAAAGATTTAAAATGGTTTGTAGTGTGCCCCACAAGTCTTACCTGTTTTTGGAACACTTATGATGATTTTACCACTCCTTAAGATGATATGCTTAGAGCAGCACCACTCTTAAGTTTCCTTTCTTTCTCTTATTTTTTTTGTTCTTTCTGTCCTCCTGTCTTCCTTCCTGCCTATCTATCTACCATTTAGCTAGCTAGCTCTTTTCTAAAGGACCAGAAAACTGAGTCAATGCTAAGCTATGTTAGCAGTTAAAAGTCTATTACAGGGAGAAATTGTGATTAAAGCTGCCACTTGTCAGATCTGACTTTACCCTGTATTGACTTTTTTTTTTATTTAGGTATAATTAACAGAAAATTATATCAGTTTCAGCTGTACAATATAATAATTCGATATTTGCATATATTGTGAAATGATCACCACAATAAATCTAGCTGACATCTGTCACTGTACATAGTTACAAAGTTTTGTGTGTGTGATGAGAACTTCTAAGATTTACTCTTTAGCAGCTTTCAGATATAGCAAGACAGTATTATAAAAAGCATAACTATGCTAGATAACATATACAACATGTAACTATAGTCACCATGCTATTGCTATAGTCATTATTGCATCCTGAGAACTTATTCATTTTATAACTGGAAATCTTAATTTTTTGATCACCTTCACTCATTTCTCATACTCCAAACCCCTACCTCTGGAAACCACTATTCTGGTCTCTGTAGTTTTTGTTTGTTTTAGATTCCACTATAAGTAAGATCATAGCTTACTTGTCTTTCTTGGTCTGACCTGTTTCATTTAGCATCATGCCCTCAAGGACCATCCATATGGCCACAAATGGCAAGATTTCATTCTTTTTATGACTGAATTATATATGTGTATATTGTACTACGTTTTCTTTATGCATTTACTTGTTGATGGACACCTAGGTTGTTTCTGTGTCTCGACTATTGTGAAGAAGACTGCAATGAACATGGTGGTGCCTATGTCCTTTCAAATTAGTGTTTTCTTTGGACAAGTGCCCAGAAATAGAATTTCTGGATCATATGGTGGTTTTATTTTTAATTTTTCGAGGGGCCTCCATCCTGTTTTCCACAGTGGTTGCATATATTGACTCTTGCAGACAAGTTCTCCCAAAGATCTTCTAAAGCAGGATGCTAGGCCAGAATATTTTTACAGAACCAAAAATAAAGGCAAATACATAAAAGAGTTTTGAGTTCCATATGAGAAAAATAGCACTTAAATTAAAAATGTGTATTTCTTTTATTTAGCAGCCTTTGACATTCGGTATTCCAGTCTAAGCCATCTATTTTCTTTCTCTTTTATTTTAATAAGTAATAAAGTAAAAGTTAACTATTTCAAATATTTCTACCTATGATGTACCTTTAACCACACATTATTTATCATTATCCTATAACACTCTAATTTTTGAGTTAAGGAGATAAACTGGTAAGAAAAAGTATGAGAGGCTTTTGCTATTGATGAACTAAAAATGTGGAGGGAAAAAAAAAACCTGAGGAAGGGACTATAAGAAAAGGCCTTAGGAAAATAAAAAAAAAAATAGAGAAGTCAGTGAGGATATAAATCATCTACAAGCTAAGGAAAAGGAAAGTTACTGAAGGAGAGAAATAAGAGCATGGTGACAAAAGAGTTGAAGACTGATTAGGACCATGGGAAAGGTCCTTGACAAGAAGATGCTATGGCATGATCCTGAAAAAGCAATATCTATGCACATTAGTCAACAGATTCTTTTTCATAGAATTATCCTGTTTTAACTTGAAACATCCTAACTTTTGATGAGTGACAATGTGCTTTTTCTTGGCATAATAACCTCCTTGAGGCTGGTTAACTCAAAGAATAAGTCAATGGCTTTGTATTTTCCACTAAAATAATTAAATTTTGGGCATTGAATTCTACATCAAAAGCAATATGCTCAAATTATTCAAATATCATTTCCAATGCATAATCTTTTTTTTAAATGAAACTTCTGTCAAAAATATCTTAACTGGTCAAAATGTAAATGGAATCAGAAAGTAAAACACAAAATTAAAATGAAGTGTATTCTTGAAGTAGAGAACAGAAAGTATAACAGTTTCCCACCAAAACAAAAAAAAAAACCCTCTTTGAAAAAAAAAAAAAAAAAAAACGTTAGGTTGAAGGCCACCAAAGCATAGGTCTGGCAAATCAGCAATTGGAATGAACTTCCAAGGGTGGAAATTACTCTGGAGAATTTTGGTATGCTGTTTTTAGAAGGTTCCATTTTGAAAGACAGTGTCTAAAATATATCAATCTCCATTGTTTTACTGGAATTTAGAGTGAAAGTCTGATGAAAACAAATGTAAAGATCTGCCATGGTAATCTTAATGATGATTATCAGCAAATACTTCAACTTGTTCCTTGAAGCAAAAGGGAAACCAGTTTAGTTTGTAATGCAGATCTTATAAATGTCTTTTGGACAGAATTGGACAGTGCAAGGTCAAAATATGATAGCCAGATATGTGTTTCTAAGCAGCCTAGCTTAGAAAGATGACCAGTATTATTAGAGTCTTTTATGTCTAATTTATATAATGTTAAAGAAAATAGTCCTGTGTGGCCTGGGGCAATTCACTAAACCTCTTTGAGGCTGTTCTCTCATGTGTAAAATGTGAATAAAAATACTTAACTCATTGGGTGGTTGTGAGAAATAAATTAAATAATGTTTACAAAGCCCTTGACAAAGCACCCCACACAGAGAAATGACTCCAATAAATGGGTAACTCTATTATCTGTAACTGTAATCAGATTTGACCTATCCTGCCTCTCAGAGACTGTTCTCTGAGAATAGTTTTTGAACAGATGACTACTCTAAATCAAGAAGGGAAGTCAAGAGAGCAGACCTAGGATATTACTGGGAAGGTGGAAGATCTGATATGAATAACATAGTAGAGGCAGCAATCCTTAGACAGGAGCAAAAAAAGATGGAAAAGAAAAATCATGAGTCTTTTCAGAACCTGTAACCACTTTTTGCTAAGGAATGCCAGACATACTCTGGATTCTGATTCAAGATTTGAGGGAATTCTGAAGGCTGAGAGAGGACTTAGAGAGATCATTTTTCTAATTTTATTTTACAGATGAGGACACTGAGGGCTGGACACATGAGAAATTTTTAAACTACTTGATTGGTTAGTGAAAACACGGGGACTTCGAACTGCCAACTTCTACTCCAGTGTTTTTTTCCACAGCTTAAAACCTTCTGTCACATAAAAGAGAGGAAGACCAGAAGAGATCCAGAAATAACCAAAGGAATATTTGTTATTTAGGAAGGGACAAGGAAGAAAAGCAAAGAGTTGAATAGATCAGAAGACTTCATGTAGACCTTGGTTCATTTCTTGGGGTTTTTGTTCATATGTTAATGGAAAGGAAAGAACAAAACAAAAGTATTTCCAAAGAGGGCTCACACTAATAAGAGATTTACAGGAGAAGATGTACACTTGGTGTATATGATGGGCCTGCAGGGATAACATATTAATAATCTCAGCACAAATGATGTGCATACATTTATGTAAATTTCAGAAGAATTCAATACACAAAACAATTTAGGTAATTATCAGAAACACTCCCAAAAATACTAAATAAGGAATTTGGTATAATTTAAAAATCACAAATATAAGCAATCTTATAAGAAAAGAGCTAAAAAAGTCTTAGATTCTCTTATTTCCAATTAATTTCCACTACTTGTCAACTTACAAAATATATTTGTTGTGGTTACGTGTTTATACACTATTTAATATTACTTAGCACTTTTTATACCCTGTTACACTAAAATCCACTGGACTGTCTTGAACTCTGAATAGATCATTTTACCATTGCATGCATGCTTTTATAAATCATGCATTAGTCATTTAGAAAATATTGATTCATTTTGTATGCAGATTTTCCAAATGTTGGCACATTACATTACATTACATAATATAAGAAAGTACATATAGTAATAGAACCTCTGATATCATTCGAAAAATCTGTAAGGATTAGCTTATGGTAGTGGATGAATTGTAATATGCACTTGAAAGTTAGAAATTATCATCGACAAGTATTGTCAATTGTTTTCCTTAAGGTGATGGGCTCATTTACTGTATTTAAAGAAAATGTCTGTCAAATACCCAAGTCACATTGTCTGTCAGCCATACTTTCAAGTAAAATGGTGTTTCATGAAGAAACTAGCTACTTTATTTAGTTCACAATATAAACAATGGCAGACAACCAGCATACTTCATCATGTAGCACAGAATGTAGTACTTTATGCACATTTCCACTTCATCACACAGAATGGAAGAAGATGTGATCTCAGAGGTTGAGATATCATAAAAATAAATTTTACTTCGATGATATGCATAAGCTAAAATTGGCAGTTTTTTAAGGTGAGTGCATAGCAGTAAAGAATCCAATAACTAGTAGCACAGTTTGCTCTGTGCTGAGGCACAAAAAGTTTCATTGACTATTTCTTTCACACCATCATTGCAATTGTCAACCCAGTGAAACCGGCAAATGTCATCTTTGTATTCATACCAAAATGGTTTTGTTTAGATCTCCCCCAGGAGGGTCTCCAGGACACCCTAGGGTCTGCAGACCACACTCTGCAGATCCCTGTGCTACACTGTATTAATGATGCCAGCATGGATCTGATTGCTATCATTTATGTGTTTGACTCAGGCATCCTTCTAATTCCTTAAGATGTACTTCTTCTAGTTTCTTATTAATCAATTTGTTCCATATATATTTTGTGTGTGCTCATTACTCAGTGAACCTGGGAAATGGCCGCTCCTCATAAATAACATAGAATCTCCTAGAAAAGACAAAATTTTAAAAAGGACATCAGAAATTTGATAAATCTGAAAATTTTAAAGGTGTTGAGTAGTTTAAACCTAAAAACTTGAAAATGAAGTAGGTATAAAAAGGTCACTAGAAATACTTTCAACAAGGAAAAGTGGGAAATAAAATACAGTATGGCTGAAGAGAAAGACTGTTTTGATTGCTAGCTAACTAGTGCATTAAATGGAAGTTTGATGTGAGAAAAAATTTTAAAGTAGAGTTGCTTAGACTCTGGAAATGAGAACAAATAATAAAGGTTTATGGTTAAGAGGAACTTTATGTATCTTTCAAGAACAAAATTTAAATCAAGATTGATATAATAGGAAGGAAGAGAAGTACAAGGTGCTTTTTCTAGGAACTGCAGTGAGTACAAAAATGAGCCAGACATTAATTCTATCTTCATGTCGAAAAGTTAGGACATGGCCACAGGACAAGGCTACTGAACATGGTAGAGGAAATTTGTTGCTTTATTTTGCTGCCTAGTATCTGTATCTTATAAATATAGGGACTCTCCCATTTTATGAGTCATTGGGAGAGGCAGAATTTTGCCACCTTCTATGAAAGTCAAAGGGTCAAGTATCCAGTGTCCTCAAACCCTCTGGGCATAACCTAGGATTAGCCAAATGTATGTGCCCACATGGGACTTTGAATCCTGCGCAGGTGGTGCAAGGTAAGAAGAGATTGTATTGGCTCCTGGATCCATCAGCAGTGGGGTATGGTGACAATAAAGGTGGTGGTGCCAGCTGCTCCTGACTAGCCTTTGATTACCTTACCTGTTTTTCAGTCTCCCAACCATTCTGTGAGTCTCCACCACATCATTCAATAAACTGTTTTTATTTCTCTTTTTCTTTAAAATAATCAAAGTTGGCCACTGTTGTTTGCAGCCAAGAATTCTGAGTAATTCAGAAATTTATCTTTTGGGGAAAAGTTTATGGAGGGTAAAGCAATTGAGTTGTACCTTGAAGAGTAGTGTAGATATTGGCAACATAGTACAAGAACATGGATAAGAGAATCGCATGAGCAAAGGCATTGGCTTGGGAAACTTATTCCATGTTCCAATATGTATTTACTGATTTTCCGCTTTAGGTAAGACACCCTTCTAGATACTACAGCCAACAGTAGTATGGAAAAGATAAGAGAGTAGTTGGATGTTGGAAGAAAGGGAAATGGGATGAGAAGAAAGGGTTGAAATGACAACTGTATTACAGAAAGGAAATACTTTTTACACTGGGTCATATGGTATGTGGGATTTCAACTTGTGAAGGCTGGGGACAGGGAGAGAAGTGGATATTCAATTCAGATGGAACAGCGTAAGCACATACGTGGAAATGAAAAGGCAAGGCACTTGTGGAAATAGAAGTTTAAGTTTAAGATGCTGGAGTAAAAGCTTTGATGTTATGAGCAACTCCAAAGATTCTAGTGTTATGTGAGTTATGCAGAAGCCAGGGCTGTCCTCCTCACTGCCATTTCCGGTCACTTGTTTTCGAAAATAATTGGCACGTTCTTTCATTGATAACTTTTTTGTAAAGATTTATTTATTTGAGAGAGAGAGAGAACAGGGAAGAGGAGAGGGAGAGGAAAAGAGAATCTCAGGCTAATTCCCAGCTGAACACAGAGCTGGACACGGGACTCGATCCCAGGACCCTGAGATCATGACCTGAGCCGAGATCATGACCTGAGCCGAAATCAAGAGTTGGATGCTTAGATTACGAAGCCCCCCTGGTGCCTCTCTTGATTGTTAACTTTTATTCATGCATATGTGAACATTTTTATTTCTACTTCATTGCAAATTTCCATCATCACTGTATTTGTTCTAGATCTAACAGTCTTTGTGATTTCACTTAAATATGATGCAGTAAGGGAGGGAAGGTCATCCGAGGATTATTTGGCAAGCGAACCTCTCCACAGATTAAGGAAAACATTTCTCCCAGTTATCTCTTTCATGTGACTAAATTTTGGCTGAAATAAAAGGAACTTGTTTCTTGTGGCTTTGTTCCAAAATTTTTTTAGACATTTGATTGCTTTTTTTGTTGGTTTGGGGGCTTTTTTTTGGTAAAGCACTCCTTTAGTTTAAATGTTGTATTAATATTTGTGTTTGCTTTACAACTTATCTGTTTCCTTGTCTTTCCATCTGTGTACTATAGTGTTGCTTACTTGTAGGCTGTGTGGATTATCACAATTGCCAGCAGATATGCTGCAGTCATAGTATTTTGCCTGCTGTGCTTGGATAGATTGCTCAAACCAGGAAACACATACAAGAGCTTGAGTAGTCAAGGCATGTTGTTGCCAACAGTCTTTAGGCACTATTGACAACATTCATGTCACCTACAGTTGGCCGAATCTGAATTTAAAAATCAATATGGGAAGTATTAAGGAAAATCATAAGTATACAAACTTCAACTCCGAGAATAACTGACTCAGTGAGAAGATTTGAAATGAAAAGAGAAAGCAAGTGTCACAGAATACCTGAAAAGTTTTTTCAAGGCTTTCCAGAAAAACAATAGAGGGGAAAAAAATGTATAATAGAAACTCTAATGAGATATAACACAGGCTCTAGTATGTATAGTGAAGGGAGGCCATAGCCATGCTCTATCAAACCCCATTTCTTTCTTTTTTTTTTTTTTTAGATTTTATTTATTTATTTGTGAGACACAGAGGGAGAGAGATAGAGAGAGAGAGAGACAGATAGACAGACATAGGCAGAAGGAGAAGCAGGCTCTATGAGGAGCCAGATGCGGGACTTGATGCCGGCCCCAGGATCACAACCTGAACCGAAGGCAAATGCTCAGCCACTGAGCCTCCCAAGTGCCCCTCAAACCCCATTTCTGAGACTAGAATCACTCTGAGGGGTTGTGCCTTCAGAACAACAGTGGTGACTTGCCTCCATAAGGAATTGTTCTAGAGTTCAGAAACTGATTGGCTAAAGCAATAAACTCTCACAGCACACGCTTTGTTCCTTTCTATTGTGGTAAAATATGTCTAACATAAAATTTACTCCATTTTAACCATTTTTAAGTGTACCATTCAGTGGCATTAAGTATAATCATAGTGTTGTGCAACCACTACCACTATTCCTAAAACATTTTTATCATATCAGACAGGAACTCTGTACTCATTAAATAATACCTCCCCAATCCTCCCTTCCCCTTAGTCCCTAAGAGCCACTACACCATTTTCTTTCTCTATGAATTTTACTATGTAAGGTACCTATATAAGTGGAATCATATAGCATTTGGCCTTTTATATCTGGTTTACTTCACTTGACATGGTGTCTTCCAGGTTCATTCACATTATAGTGTGCATCAGAATTTCATTCCTTTTTATTTATTTATGTTTTAAAGATCTTATTTATTTATTCATGAAAGACACAGAGAGAAGCAGAGACATAGGCAGAGGGAGAAGTGAGACTTGATCCAAAGACCCTAGGATCACGACCTAAGCCAAAGGCAGACACTCAACCACTGAGCCACCCAGGGGCCCCAGAATTTCATTCCTTTTTAAAGCAGAATAATATTGCATTGTGTATGCATGCTCCAGTTTGCGTATTCACTCATCCATCAATGGCCATTTAGGTTGTTTCTACCTTTTGGCTGTTGTGAATAATGCTGCCACAAAGATTGGTGTACAAACACTTGTCTGAGTTCCTTGCTATTTTGCGTATATACCTTGGAAACTGCTGGATTCTATAGTAATTCTATGTTTTATCTTTTGAGGAACCATCCAACCATTTTCCACAGTAACTGCACCATTTACATTTCCAAAGACAGTGCACGTGGCTCTAATGTCTCCAAATCCTCACCAACACTTGTTGTTTTCCATTTGTTTCCATTTCCATTCGCCATCCTATAGGGTGTATAGTGCTATCTCACCCATAGTTCTGATTTGTATTACCTTAATCACTAATGATGTTGAGCATCTTTTGATGTGTTTATTGGCCACTTGTATATCTTATTTGGAGTAAAGTATATTTAAGTCTTTTGCCCATTTTTGAACTAAGCTCTTTGTCCTGGGAAATTTTTTTTCAAGCTTTGACTTTGAATATCTAATTGCTGCATCTTCAAAATTCAATAACCACTATTACTGTCACTTATTACCAAATGAACAAATTTCACTTTAAATTTCTTTAAATTTTGGATATTGACTCCTTCCACTCTAAGAATTATGAAGTTTTATAATCCTTAGACAATTTTGAGATTCCTACATCTATAAGTAGAAGAATTATTTTAGTTTCATTTAAAGAATTGAGTTAATACTATTAATAATGTATATATATATGTATACATATAACTTATTTTGTTATACCTTGTCAATTTTTAATTATATTGTATAAGTTGTTTACCTAAAAAATTAATCCTGAGATCTTTCAAAAGTAATTTAACTTCTATCCCTTTACTTTAGAGTTATTTTAAGTTTTTGAGCTGTGAATAAGATATTAGATGGATATTAACTGGCTTATTCAGCAACTGCTTACTAGTTTCTAATTTAAAGTGGTCCAGAAGATGTAGAAAAATCTTGTGAACCTATGATTTTGAACCTGAAAACGGAATGACATTTATAGGCTTAATTGGTTATCTGTAAACTTGTTCTGTATAAATTTGCTTGGTGCCACCTCCAAAAATGCTTAAAGGCACTACTATCTCTCTTTCAGGCTATTTAAAAGCCTTCAGCTGGTTTCTTTGCTTCCATTCTTCATCTAGAAAGCATTGCCAACAGAGAAACTGAGAGATCCTTAAAACATTTAAATCAGATATCATTTCTCTGATTAAACAAAAGAAACAACAAAACAACAACAAAAAAACATTCCAGTGGTTTCCCCATCACACTTAGAATAAAATCCAAACCCTTAACGAGGCCCACAGGGGCCTACATTGATCTGGTCTCATCTCCTTTCCCTGTTTCTCAATTGATTCATTCTGTCTACATTGACCTTATTCATGTGCTGAGCATTTGTACTGGTTCCCTCTATCAAGAAAGTTGTTTCCTACCCCTAATCCTTGCCTAGCTTACTTCCTTACCTCATTCAGGTCTCTGCTCATATGCCATCTTCCCAAAAAAGGCCTACCCAGACTTCTGTATCCCACTTTCTAATACATTTCCCTGTTTTGTTTTCCTTCATAGCACCTAACACTAGCTTATGTTGTATTATGTTACATTATGTTACCTTGCATTACCTTATGTTATGTATCTGTTTTTTGCTATTCTCCCCAAAAGAATTTTCACTTCATTAAGTCAGGGACCTTTCTTATGTTATTTCCAGTGGCTACAAGAGTGCTGAATAGGTAGTAGTCACTCAACAAATATTTAGTGAACAAACAAATGAATGAAAAGACTGGAGTTGAAGAATCTTTAAAGGTATTGTAATTTTGATAAAATCTCTGCACATTCATTTCTAGGACTGCTGTATAAATCCCATAAATCGAGTGGTTAATGGTAAATTTTATGTTATGCTGTGTAAAGTAGGTGGTTTAAAACAAGAAAAATGTACTCTCTCACTGTTCTGGAGTCCAGAAGTCTAATATCAAGGTGTCTGAGGGGTTGATTCCTTCTGAGTGCTCTGGGGGACAATCTGTTCTATGTCTCTTAGTTTCTGCTGACAGTCAGCAATCCTTGGTGTTTCTTGGCTTGTTGATGCATGAATCCAATCTCTGCCTCCATCTTCACATGACATTTTCCCCATGCCTATGCCTTTACATGGCTGTCTTCTTATAAGAACACGTCATAATGATTAAGTGCTCATGCTAGTTCAGTATGACTTCTTCTTAATTTAACTAGTTATATCTGCAATGAATCTATTTCCAAATAAGTTCACATTCTGAGGTGCTAGAGTTAAGATCTCAACATTATCTTTTTTTTTTTCTGGTAGTAGGGGAGCAGACATAATTCAACCCATAACAACCTATAACCAACTGCTTTAAGATCTTAATATCTCATTACTTGAACTATTTTAAAGAAGGTATTGGACCCCAAGACAAGGCACTGGAATCCAAAGTAAGTAGGGAATGTAAGTAATGCAGGTGCTTTCTTTAAGTGTTATTATTTCATAACAATGATAACAAGTTCAGAGATACTCATTAGTTGGAAAAAACTGTTTAGTAATCAATTTTTAGGTACATTATTAAAGGTTTTGCTTTTCTCAGTAATATTCATTCTGTTCAACATTCTACACTGTTACTATGTGAAATATAAAGGAAAGGGGCCCTTGTTCTTTGTAACTATTCTTCTTCAGGGATAGCAGGAAAGAACAGTATTTTTAAAAACAGAAAGTAAACCTCAAACAGGCATACACTTAAATATTTATAACCAGAGACCAAAATTTGTGTTTCACATTTGTCAGTCCTCCCACATCCCTTAATTGAACAGATGGGTTTTATACTGTGCCCTAAAAAAAACAGCTAACTTGATTAGTTTTTGTTGTTGTGTTTTTTCTTCAAGCCTCAAGTGTGGAAATGAATTTAGAAGAATTGACCCTCTGTGAAACATCTCCTCCTCCTATTCAGATACACAGAAATTGAGTAAAATGATTGTATTAGCTTCTTCAGGCTGCTGTAACAAATGACCATAAAGCTTCTTTGGTTGGCTTAAAAGAACAGAAACTTATTCTTTCACAGCTTTGGAGGCTAGAAGCTCAAAATCAAGGTGTTAACAATGCCATGCTCCCTCTGAAGGCTCTGGGAGAGAATTTGTTTCATGCCTCTCTCCTAGATTCTGGTGGTAGCTGGCAGTCGTTGGTGTTTTAGGCTTATAGAATAGCAATTCAATCTTGGTCTCTGTCCTCACATGGCTTTCCTCCCCATGTGGATGTGTGCCTCTCAATCTCCCTCTTAGGAAGACACCAGTTGTAGGGGAGAGGGCCCACTCTAATCTCCTATGACTTTATCTTAACTTGATCATATTTGCAAAGACCCTGTTTTATTTTTTTTAAAGATTTTATTTATTTATTCATAGACACAGAGAGACACAGGCAGAGACACAGGCAGAGGGAGAAGCAGGCTCCATGCAGGGAGCCCGATGTGGGACTCGATCCTGGGACCCCAGGATCACACCCTAGGCTGCAGGCGGCACCAAACTGCTGCACCACTGGGGCTGCCAAGACCCTGTTTTCAAATAAGGTCATAGGTATGAGGCATTAGGACTTAACCTATCTTTTGAGTTCAATTCAATCCACTACAATGATTTTAATTTTTTAAATGAGAAACATAATACTTATACATAGTTTTTGGGAGCTCAGTAGCTCTACTATGTTATAATTAACCTAGCAGCCTCTTGTTGCATCTCAATACTCTACCAATTCCTGCTCTGCTGACACAAGAATGTTCACTGTTTTTAGCTGTTTCTTTCTTTAATATTTTATTTATTTATTCATGAGACACACACACACACACACACACACACACACACACACAGACACATAGGCAGAGAGAGATGCAGGCTCCATGCAGGGAGCCCGACGTGGGATTTGATCCTGGAACTCCAGGATCACACCCTGGGCTGAAGGCAGACACTCAACCGCTGAACCACCCAGGCATCCCTAGCTGTATCTTATAATATTTCACTCCATAGTATTAACTCACATCTCATTTTCTGCTCTTGTCTATTAATGTTTTACTGTGGAAGATGAAAATTTAACTTTCAAATACCACCCAAAGAAACACCCTTTTTGTCTCCTCCCTCTTCTCAATATAGTTAGTCACAGCACTTTATTTCTGTTAAATTAATATTCAGTGTTTACATTATTGTGACTATGTAACCACTATGTATAGAGGGACCATATAATGTACAGTGATTAAATTTATTTTACAATATTTTATTCTTAGTGTTAGTAATTGAATCTCTTCCCCCTCTTAGTATTCTGTGTAGTAATAATAAATTTATTCCCAAACTCTGCCAGAGTTTCTCACTCTATGTTCAGCCTCTTTAGGTCATCTGTTAGTTTCACTTCCATCACAGTGCCCCCATAATCCTGCTCCCACATGGCCTGGTTTCTTTCTAGGTATTCTCTGTGGCTGTGACCTGAGAACTATCATTCTGGGGCTTTGTTTCCCTCTCTCCTGTGTTGAAGCTCCTGTTGGCTGGATCCCACTATTTCCCTTTCTGGGTTTCTTCCCTCTTCTTGCTAGAACACATCCTGTAATAATCACTTCCTGAGAAAAGGCACAATAGGAGTGAAACACTTGAATTTCTCAATGTCTGAGAAATATCTCTATTTCACTATTATACTAAATTGTTAGTATGGCCAGCTATACAGATTCCTAGATGGGAAATCAAATTCCTTCATAATTCTGGAGGCTTTATATCATTGTCTCCTGGCTCCTAATTTATTACTGAATTGGCCTTTGCCATTCTGATCCATGGTCCTTTGTATATGGGCTGTTTTTATTTTTACTCCCTGGAAGATTTTAAGTTCTTATTTTTGTCCCCATGACACTGAAATTTCACAATAAGTTTTAGTGTAGATCTTTCTCTATCCATTATTCTATGTACAAACCTGACTGTTTTCATCTGGAAATATGTGCCCTTTGTTCTGCTGAATTTTCTTGAACTATTTCTTCTCTACAATTTTCTCAATTCTTTCCTTTTGAAACTATCCTTATTTGACTGTTAGACCCCCTGGACTGGAACTCCAATGTTGGACTGGAAGTCCAATTTTAATATCTTTTCTCACATTATGTGTATCTTTATTTTTTTAAGATTTTATTTATTTATTCATGAGAGATACAGAGAGAGGCAGAGACACAGGCAGAGGGAGAAGCAAACTCCCTGTGGGGAGCCCAATGCAGGACTCAATCCCAGGAACCCAGGATCATGCCCTGAGCTGAAGGCAGATGCTTAACCACTGAGCCACCCAGGCATGCTACATCATTATCTGTAACTTTAATTTTTCATTTTACTATTGGGAGGATATCTTCAACTTTATTTTCTAACCCATCCAATACATATTTAATTTTTGATATCACAGTTTTTAATTTTAAAGAATCCTCTCATTTTTCTTTTCATATCATCCTGTTCATATATAATACAACTTTTCATCTTTCTAAGGATATTATTGATGTTTTGAAGGGGAGGTTCTCTGTATTTTTCTGTTTCCCCTTGTTTGTTTAACTTTTGCATTTGATTGTATTGTCCCTCATGCAATGGGATTTATTCAAATTTTGGTAATGCTCAATTGTTCTGTCATATTTAAGAGTGAGATATTGATAATGCTATTTTTAAACTCCATGTATGACTTACCTTAGAATTATATGTGGACCCATTTCTTTGGTTGGAGGACTCTAAGCTGATAGCACCTATAAAACTTTGCCTTGGGTAGGTCAACTTTTCTAAAAGAGAAATCTTCTAACCTCTTGCCTCCGGGATAAAAACTTGGCTGTCAACAAGTAGACAGATTCTCATTTATCCTGCCACTTTTCTATGATACTCTAACCCCACCCTCACCTCTTTCAGGTTAGCCAAAGTCTGGAGCCTGTTTGGTTAAATCCATCCAATAGTTTGCTAAAGTAGAGGAGAGAAAGTTAGCTGTTGGGGTTCTAACTATTGTTTTAAAGAACTTCAACTCATCCTTCTCTTTTTCAACCCACTTGCATCCTTGCATCTGAAACAAATTTCTGAGATTGTCCTAGGGGCCTCAAATTTCTGAGATCGTTCTTGGACTTTGCAGCAGGAATTGTCCAGATGTAGTCCTTCCCATTTGTAAGCTTCGTTTTCAGCTTTCTGTTGTGCTAGGACATGTACAACTTGCCTATCTACATTAAGTTTCCAAAAGGTGGACTTCTCAGTTTTCATTTCCTCTTTTTTCTCTTTGTCCTTTTGGGTTTATGCTTTATTTCCTCTTTCAGTGTCATTTAGTTGGGTTTGAGGAGGAAACATTTATGAATGCATATATGTTATCTGCTGTGTTTAGCCAGAAGTTCTCTGATTGATTATTCATTAGTGTATTTTTATGGAAGATACTTGCCAATTAATGTCAAGTTCCTAAATAGTCTAGAACAACCAGCCCTCAGGTGAATTTTCCCTTCATTGCCCTCTTTTTTTTATTAAACATTTATCATTATAAGCATTTTATTTTTACTCATAGTTTATATAATTAACAAATAATTTTATTATAAATAGCATGTTTTTGTTTGAAAATTTGGCCAAGTTGATCAAGAAAGCATTTTAAAAGAAAATGAAAAACTGCAACCCTACAACTTCGGACATTTTGGGGATATGCCTTGGGAACTATTTTGGGGGACTATAAAGAGCTTATTTTATGAACTTTATCAAGTAAAGAAATTGAATTAACAATTTATATTTTCCACAAGGAAAAGTTTGGGTCCAGAGAGTTTCGCTGGTAAGTCCTATCAGACATTTATGGAAGAAATAATACCACTTGTATGCAAACTCCTTCAGAAAATAGAAGAGTAAGGATGATTTCCCAACTTATTTTATGAGACCAATATCACCCCAACATCAAAGCCAAATAAAGATGGACAGCCTGGGTGGCTTAACGGTTTAGCACTGTCTTCAGCCCAGGGCCTGGTCCTGGAGACCCAGGATCGGGTCCCACATTAGGCTCCCTGCATGGAGCCTGCTCCTCCTTCTGCCTATGTCTCTGCATCTCTCTCTCTCTCTCTCTCTCTCTCATGAATAAATAAATAAAATCTTTTAAAAAAATAAATAAAGAAAGTACCCCCCACAAAAGAAGCCATAAGTCAGAGGTAGCAAAGATTTTATTTTCAACATTTTAACCTCCCAGAGGATTGGTTTCTGTTTTGTCTACCTTGGATCTCAAGCAGGAAGAACAAGTAAATACTGCTCAGGAAAATTGTAGGGATACTGGCCCACAGAAACCTGGGGTAAGAGGTAAGGGGTGGAGGCCCTGAGCAGAGACACTCAAAATAGCCTGTACACAAGAAAATAAAAAAACATACACGTACAGGCCCAGGCAATATTCATCCTCAAACAATACATAAGAAGACCTTAAGATTTCCCCTTGCACTGATCACAAAGCTTAGAACCAAGGCTCAGCTAATTAGTGAGAAAGTTCCCTAACATAGGACCAGTATACAAAGACTGGGAAAAGTGGATGTCTTTTCAAATGCCAATGTTAAACAACAACAGCAAAAAAAACTTATAAGACATACAAAGAAACAGGAAAACATGATACATTCAAAGGAAGAAAATAACGTGGCAAAAGCCATCCCTGAAGAAACATAGACATCACACTTGATAAAGACTTTAAAGCAACTATCTTAAATATGCTCAAAGAGCTAAAGGATAAGACTAATAAAGAACTAAAGGAAATCAGGAAAACAATATCTGAACAAAATGAAAATATCAACAGAAGTAGAAATTATAAAATGGAACCAAGTAGAAAGACTGAAGCTGAAAAGTACAATGAAATGAAGAAAAAAATCACTAGAGGGGTTCAATAAGAAAGTTGAGTGGGCAAAAGAAAGTCAGAAAACTTAAAACAAGGGTACTTGAATTTATGGGACTCTATCAAGTGGGCCAATACATGCACTACAGAAAGCCTGGAAGGAGAAGAGAGACAGAAAGAGATAGAGAAGTCACTAGAAGAAATACTTGTAGAAAAGTTTCCAAGTTTCCATGAATTTACAAATCCAAACTCAACAGACCCCCAAAGAATAAACCCAAAGAGACCTGCATTGAGACACATTTCAGTCAAACTGTTGAAAAACAAAGACAAACTGAAAATTTTGAAAGCAACAAAGTGACACCTCACATATAAGAAATCCTCAATAAGATTATCTGCCAACTCCTCAGAATAAACTTTGAAGTCCAGAAAGCAATGGGATGGTATATATAAGGTACCAAAAGGAAAAAACCAACCTGTCAATCAAGAATCTTATATTTGGCAAAAATTGTCCTTCAAGAATGAAGGAGTAATTAAGACATTCCTAGTTAAATGAAAGCTGAGGGAGTTCAATATATTAGATTTGGCCTACTAGAAATGCTAAAAGCAGCCCTTAAAATTGAAGTGAAAGGATGCTAGACCAAACTTAAAGTCATATGAAGAGAGAAAGATCTCTAGTAAAGGTTAACACATGAACAAATATAGAAAACAATATTATAACCTTTGTTTATAACTCCATCTTTTACTTTCTACAAGATTTAAAAGATAAATGCCTAAAAATAATTTATAATTTATGTTAATAGTTACAATATATGAAGATGTAATTTACGACATCAATAACAAAAAGTGGAGAGAGAGCTATAATAGAGTAAAATTTCTGTATGTGAATGTCATTGGGTTGGTATCAATTTAAAAGAGACATTACAATTTCAGGATGTAATGTAATGTACTGAGCAACAATATAGATGAACTGGACCTAACAGACATACAAAGCATACAGAATGCTCCAGCCAACAACAGCAGAATACACTAAGTGCACATTAACCATTCTCAAAGATAGACCAGATGCTAGACTACTAAAATAGTCTTAATCAATGTAAAACATTATTTTTTCATGATAAACATTTTTCATGATAAACAATAAAATCTTTGCTACCTCTGACAAGTCTTAATCAATGTAAAAACATTGATATTATACAATAAATGAAACTAGAAATCAATAGCAGAAGGAAAACTGGAAAATTCACAAATATGTGGAAATTAATCATTTTTAAATGATCAATGGTCAAAGGAGAAATCACAAAGGATATCTTGAGACAAATGAAAACAAAAACACAATGTACCAAAACTCAGGGAAGCAGCAAAAACAGTGCTGACAGGGAAATTTTTAGATATAATGTATTTGAAAAAAGAGATCTGAAATCAATGATGTACCTTTATACCTTAAGGAACTAAAGAAAGAATAATAAACTGAACCTGAAACTTCTAGAAAGAAGGAAATAATAAAGACAAGAGCAGAGATAAGTAAAATAGAGAATAGAAAAACCACAGAGAAAATCAATTATACCAAGTTTTGGTACTTTGAATACCAAATTAACAAATCATTAGCTAGAATGACTGAAAAAAGACTCACATTACTAAAATCAGAAATGAAAATGAACACAATAATACAGATTCTACAAAAATAAAGAGGATTATAAAAGTGTATTATAAACAATTGTACACCAACAAATGGGATAATATGGATGAAATGGAGAAATTTCTAGTGATAGAAAACCGACCAAGATTAAATCATGAAGAAATAGAGACTCTAAATAGACTTAAAACAAGTAAGGAGACTGAATCAGTAATCAAAACCTCCTGACAAAGAAAAGTCCTAGGGCAGTTGGCTTCACTAGTGAATTATACCAAATATTTAAAACAGAACTAATATTAATTTTTCTCAGACTTCCAAAAAAATTGAAAAGGAGGAAACATTTCCTAACTCATTCTATGAGGCCAGCATTACTCTGAGCCAGACAAAACAAATCCAGACAAAAACATTATGAGGACAGAAAACTTTTGAGCAATATTCCTTATGAATATCAGTGCAATACTTCTCAGTAAAATAATACCAAACTGAATTCACCAGCATATTAAGATTATACACCATAACTAAATAGGATTATTTCTGGAATGCAAGGATGGTTCAACATCTGAAAATCAATCAATGTAATATACCATATTAGCAGAATGAAGGGAAAAAACCCGATCATCTCAATTGATTCAGAAAGAGGATTTGATAGAATTCCATATTCCTTCATGATAAATACACCTAACAAACTAGGAATAGAAGGCAACTAGCTGAATATAATAGAGGTTATATATGAAAAACCAAAAGCAAACATCATACTCAGTGATGAAAGACTAAATGCTTTTCCTTTAAGAGCAGGAACAAAACAAGGACATCCACTTTTGTCTGTTATATTTAACATGGTATAAGAAGTTCTAGCCAAAGTAATTAAGCAAGAAAAAGAAATAGAAGGCATCCAAATTGGAAAAGAAGACATAAAATTATCTGTTTGCAGGTGCCATGATCTTATGTCTAGAAAACACTAAAGATTTCACACACAGGAAAAAAAAAAAAACCTAATAGAATTAATACATGAATTCAGGAAAGTCGCAGGATACAAAATCAATTCATAAATATCAGTGGCTTTTCTATAACTATTGATGAACAATTAAAAAAGAGATTAAGAAGATAATTTTATTTATGATAACACAAAAAGAATAAAATACTTGGGAATTAACTTCACCAAGGGAATGAAAGACTTGTACATTAAAAGGTATAAAACATTGCACCTGAGTGGCTCAGTTGTCTGAGTGTCCAACTCATGGTCAAACGTCAACTCTTGGTTTCTGCTCAGGGTGTGATTTTGCAGTTGTGGGATTGAGTTCTGCATCAGGATCCATGCTTGACGCAGAGCCAGCTGCACATTCTGTCTCTCTCTCCCACTGCCTTTCCCACCATTCACATGTGCACGTTCTCTCTTAAATAAATAAATAAGATCTTTTAAATTTTTAAATTTTATTTAAATTCAATTAATTAACATATAATGTATTATTGATTTCAGAGGTAGAGGTCAGTGATTCATCACTCATATAATACCCAATGCTCATTACATCACATGCCCTCCTTTTTTTTTAAAGACTTTATTTATTTATTTATTCATGACACACACACACAGAGAGAGAGAGAGAGGCAGAGACACAGGCAGAGAGAGGAGCAGGCTTCATGCAGGGAGCCTGACGTGGGACTCGATCCCGGGTCTCCAGGATCACGCCCTGGACCAAAGGCAGCACTAAACCACTGAACCACCGGGGTTGCCTACCACATGCCCTCCTTAATGTACATCACCCAGTTATCCAAATCTCTTCAGCATCTTCCCCTCCAGCAACCCTTAGTTGGCTGGGTCAATTGAGGTCAACCCTCAATTGCTGGGTCATAGGGTAGCTCTATTTTTAATGTTCTGAGGAAACTCCATACTGTTGTCAGAGTGACTATACCAGTTTGCATTCCCACCAACAGTATAAGAGGGTTCCCCTTTCTCTGCATCCTTGCCAACATCTGTCATTTCCTGACTTGTTAATTTCAGCCATTCTGACTGATGCGAGGTGGTATCTCATTGTAATTTTGACTTGTATTTCCATGATGCTGAGTGATGTTGAGCATTTTTTCATGTGTCTTCTGGCCATTTATATGTCTTCTTGGGAGAAATATCTGTTCATGTCTTCTGCCCATTTCTCAAATGGATTATTTGTTCTTTGAGTGCTGAGTTTGGTAAATTCTTTATAGATTTTGGAGACTAGCCTTTTAAGACATTTGCAAATATCTTCTCACATCCTGTCAGTTGTCTTTTAGTTTTCTTGATCTCTTCCTTTGCTGTGCAAAAGCTTTTTATCTTGATGAAGTCCCAATAGTCAACAATGAAATCACTTTTGCCTTTGTTTCTCTTGCCTTTGGAGACATGTCTAGTAAGAAGTGGCTGCAGCCGAAGTCACAAAGGTTGCTGCCTGTGCTCTCCTCTAGGATTTTGATGGATTCCTGTCTCACATTTAGGACTTTCATCCATTTTGAGTCTATTTTTGTGTGTGAGGAAATGGTCCAGTTTCATTCTTCTTCATGAGGCTGTCCAATTTTCCCAACGCTATTTGTTGAAGAGACTGTCTTTTTTCCATTGGATATTCTTTTCTGCTTTGTCAAAGATTAGTTGACCATAGAGTTGAGGGTCCATTTCTGGGTTCTCTATTCTGTTCTATTGACCTATGTGTTGGCTTTTGTGCCAATACCATATTGTCTTGATGATTACAGCTTTGTAATAAAGCTTGGAGTTCAGAATTTTGATTCCATCAGCTTTGGTTTTCTTTTTCAACTTCCTTTGACTATTTGAGTTTTTTTCTGGTTCCATACAAATTTTAGGATTACTTGTTACAGCTCTGTGAAATAAGTTGATAGTATTTTGATAAGTATTGCATTGAATATATAGACAGCTCTACGTAGCATAGATATTTTAACAATTTTTGTTCTTCCAACTCATGAGCATGGAATGTTTTTTTCCATTTCTTCATGTCTTCCTCAATTTCTTTCATGAGTGTTCTATAGTTATCTGAATACATAATATAGTTATCTTTGGTTAGGTTTATTCCTAGGTATCTTATGGTTTTTAGTGCAATTGTAACTGGGATCAACTCCTAAATTTCTCTTTCTTCTGTCTCATTGTTAGTGTATAGAAATGCAACGGATTTCTGTGCATTGATTTTATATTTGGCCACTTTGCTGAATTCCTGTATGAGCTCTAGCAATTTTGGGCTGGAGTCTTTTGGGTTTTCCACATAGAGTATCAAGTCATCTGCAAAGAGTGAGAGTTTGACTTCTTTGCAGATTCAGATGCCTTTTATTTCTTTTTGTTGTCTGATTGCTGAGGATAGGACTTCTAGTACAATGCTGAACACCAGTGGTGATAGTGGACATCCTTGCCATGTTCCTGACCTTAGGAGAAAGATTCTCAGTTTTTCCTCATTGAGAATGTTAATTGCTGCCAGCTTTTCATACATGGCTTTTATGATATTGAGGTATGCTCCTTCTATCCCAACACTGTGATGAGTTTTAATCAAGAAAAGGTGCTGTACTTTGTTCAATGTTTTTTCTGCATCTATTGAGAAGATCATTTAGTTCTGGTCCTTTCTTTTATCAATATAGTGTATCACATTGATTGATTTGCAGATGTCGAACCACTCTTGCAGCCCAAGTTGGTCATGGTGAATAATCCTTTTAATGTACTGTTGGATCCTATTGGCTAGTATTTTGGTGAGAATTTTGACATCCATGTTTATCAGGGATATTAGTAATTCTCCTCTTTGGTGGGGTCTTTGGTTTCACAATAAAGGTAACACTGGCCTCATAGAATGAGTTTGGGAGTTTTCCCTCCATTTCTATTATTTGAAACAGCTTTAGAAGAATAGGTATTGGGGAACCTGGGTGGCTCAGTGGTTGAGCATCTGCCTTTGGCTCAGATTGTGATCCTGAGGTCCTGGGATTGAGTTCCAAATCAGATCTCGCATCAGGTCCCACTCCCCCACAGGGAGCCTGCTTCTCCCTCCGCCTATGTCTCTGCCTCTCTCTGTGTGTCTTTCATGAATAAATAAATAAAACCTTAAAAAATAAAACTCTTAAAAAGAAGGAGAAGAAGAAGAGGAAGAAGGAGAAGGTGAAGAAGAGGTATTAGTTCTTCTCTAAGAGTTTGGTAGAATTCCTCTGGGAAGCCATCTGGCCCTGGACTCTTATTTATTGGGAGATTTTTTAAATTACTGCTTCAATTTCCTTGCTGGTTATGGGTCTGTTCAGGTTTTCTATTTTTTTCTGTTTCAGTTTTGGTAGCTTATGTCTCTAGGAATGCATGCGTTTCTTTCAGATTGCCTAATTTGTGGCATACAGTTGCTCATAATATATTCTTATAATTTTTCTATTTCTTTGGTGTTGATTGTGGTCTCTCCTCTTTCATTCATAATTTTATTTATTTGGGTCCTTTTTCTTTTCTTTTTGCTAAGTCTGGCCAGGGGTTTGTCAACCTTTGTGTGTGTGTGTGTGTGTGTGTGTGTGTGTGTGTGTATTTTTTATTGGAGTTCGATTTGCCAACATATAGTATAACAACCTTATTAATTCTTTCAAAAAACTAGCTCTTAATTTCATTGATCTGTTCTATTGTTCCTTTGGTTTCTATTTCATTGATTTCTTCTCTAATCTTTATTATTTTTCTTGTCCTGCTGGGTTTAGGCTTTATTTTCTGTTCTATCTCCAGCTCCTTTTGATGTAAGATTAGTTTGTGTATTTGAGATCTTTCTTATTTCTTGGGAAAGTCTTGTATTGCTATATACTTCTCTCTTAGGACTCTCTTTGCTGCATCTCAAAGGTTGCGAACACTTGTATTTTCATTTTCATTTGTTTCCATGTTTTTTAAAAAAATTCTTTAATTTCCTTGTTGACACATTCATTCTTTAGTAGGATGCTCTTTAACCTCCATGTATTTGAGGTCTTTCCAAATTTCCTCTTGTGATTGAGTTCCAGTTTCAAAGCATTGTCGTCTGAAAATATGCAGGGAATGATCCCAATCTTCTGGTACGGTTGAGACCTGATTTGTGACCCAGTATGTGATCTATTCTGGAGAATGTTCCATGTGCGCTCGAGAAGAATGTGTATTCTGTTGCTTTATGATGGAATGTTCTGAATATATCTGTGAGGTCCATCTGGTCTAGTGTGTCATTCAAAGCCCTTGTTTCGCTGTTAATCTTCTGTTTAGATGATCTGTCCATTGCAGTGAGTGGAGCGTTAAAGTGCCCTTATTATTATTGTATTATTATTGATGTGTTTCTTTAATTTTGTTATTAATTGGCTTACATAATTGGCTGCTCCCATGTTAGGGCCATAACTATTTACAATTGTTATATCTTCTTGTTGGATAGATTGTTTAATTATGATATAGTGTCCTTCCTCATCTCTTGTTATAGTCTTCGGTTTAAAATCTAATTTGTACGATATGAGAATTGCCACCACCCCAGCTTTCTCTTGATGTCTATTAGCATGATAAGTGGTTTTCCACTCCCTCACTTTCAATCTGGAGGTATCTTTGGGTTGAAAATGAATATCTTGCAGACAGCATATAGATGGGTCTTGCTTTTTTTATCCAATCTAATACCCTGTGTCTTTTGATTGGGGGCATTTAGCCCATTTACACTCAGAGTAACTATTGAAAGATATTAATTTAGTGCCATTGTATTATCTATCAAGTGACTGTTTCTGGATATTGTCTCTGTTCCTTTCTGGTCTATGTTACTTTTGGGTTCTCTCTTCATTTAAAGGATCCCTTTTAATCTTTCTTGTTGGGTTTGTTTGTTGATCACAAATTCTTTTAGCTTCTGTTTGTCCCAGAAGCTTTTTATATCTTCTTCTATTTTGAATGACATCCTGGATGGATAAAGTATTCTTGGCTCCATATTCTTCTCATTTAGCACCCTGAATATATCATGCCAGTCCTTTCTGGCCTGCTAGGTTTCGGTGGATAGCTCTGCTGCCACTCCAAAGTTTTTACCCTTGTAGATTATGGACTCTTTCCTGTGATGCCTCCAGGATTTTCTCTTTGTCTTTGATATCTATAACTTTCACTATTATATGTTGGGGTGTTGATCAATTTTTATTGATTTTCAGGGGGGTTTAGTGTGCCTCCTGGTCTTGGATGCCTATTTCCTTCCCCAGATTAGGGAAGTTTGCCACTATAATTTGCTCCAACATACCTTCTGCCCCTTTCTTTCCTCTTCTTCTGGTATCCCAGTTATTCTAATATTGTTTCGCTTAATGGTATTACTTATCTCTCGAATTCTCCCCTGGTGATAGAGTTGTTTATATAATAAATAGGATCTTTAAAAAAAAAAGTATAAAAAACTGCTGAAATAAGCTAAAAGAAGACATAAATAAATGAAAAGACCTCATATTCATTATTGAAAGATTTGGTATTCTTAAGATTTTAATACTACCCAAAGCAATCTACAGATTTACTACAATCCTTATCGGAATCCCAGACATTTATTTCTTGCAGAAATAGGAAAATCTATCCTAAAATTCATATGGAATCCCAAGAGACCTGTATAGTCTAAACAGTCTTGAAAAAGAAGAACAAGGTTGAAGGATTCACACTTCCTGATTCCAAAATTCATACGAAGCTACAGTAATCAAAACAGCATGCTTTTGGCATAAAGACATATAGACCAATGGAATAAAATAGATAACCCAGAAATATACCTCATTTATATGATTAAATGGTCTTGACAAGGGTGCCAAGACCATTCAGTGGGGGAAAGGGTAGTCTTTTCAACAAATGCTTGGAAAACCAGATATACACATGTAAAAGAGTGTAGTTGCACTCTTCCTTAGCCTACATAAAAATTAACTCAAAATGGGTCAAAGACCTACATGTAATTATAAAACTCTTAGAACAAAACATAGGGGAAAACCTTTTTGACTTTGGATTTTGCAATGATTTCTTGAATGTAATACCAAAAGCACAGGTAGCAAAATTAAGAAAAGATAAATTAGATCTCTTCAAAATTCAATACTTTGGGGCATCAGATAATAAGAGAATGAAAGATCACCCAAAGAATGAAAAGAAATACTTAAAAATCACATCTGATAAGCAATTAGTATACAGAAATATAGAGAACTCCTAAGAGATCCCTGGGTGGCTCAGTGGTTTAGCACCTGCCTTCGGCCCAGGGCGTGATTCTGGAGACCTGGGATTGAGTCCCACATCAGATTCCCTGCATGGAGCCTGCTTCTCCCTCTGCCTATGTCTCTGCCTCTCTCTCTTTCTGTGTCTCTCATGAATAAATAAGTAAAATCTTAAAAAAAACCAAAACTCCTAAAACTCAGGCACAAATAACTCAATTCAAAAATATGGAAAGGATTTGAATAGACTCTTCCCCAATGAAAATATTTAAAAAGTACTTGAAAAAATGATTAACATCACCAATAACTAGGGAAGTGCAAATCAAGACCATAATAAGATACCACTTTACATACATTAGGATGGCTATTATTGAAAAGCAGAATACATGTGTTGGCCATGATATGAAGAAATTGAAACCTTTGTGCATTCCTGATAGGAATGTAAAATGGTACAGTTGATGTGGAAAACAGCATGCCTGTTTCCCCCAAAATTAAATATGGAATTTCCATATGATCCAGCAGTTGCACTTCTGGATATATATCTAAAAGAATTGAAAGCAGGAACTCACACAAATATTTGTACACTCATATTCATAGTAGCATTATTCACAGTAACCAAAAGGTAGAAACAACCCAAATGACAGATGGATAAGCTACATGTATACATACATATATATATATATACACACACATTACTATATATATATACTATATATATATACACATTACTCGGCCTGTATATACACACACACACACACACACACACACACACACACATATATTACTCATCCTTAAAAAGGAATGAAATTCTGTTGCATGCTACAATATGGCTAAACCTTGGTGACATTTATGCTAAGTGAAATAAAGCAGACATCATGGGACAAATAAAATAGTCACATTCATAGATATGGAAAAATGAAGTAGTGGTTACTGGAGGCTGGTGGAGGAGGAAGCAGTGAGGTATTGTTTAACAGGTGCAGAGTTTCATTCTGGGATGATGAAAATTTCTGGAGATGAGTAGTGGTAATGGTTGCACAATGTGAATGTAGTTAATGTCACTGACTTCTATACTTAAAAATGGATAAATTTGTAAATTTTATGTTATGTATGTTTTACCACAATTAAAAAAATTAAAGGGTGGGTGGGGCTAAGGACAGGAGAAGTTTATGTGAGGAATCCATACTGCCTTATAAGCTTCTCTGTCACTTGGGCCCTATGACCCAACAAGTATGATACTGAAATATCTGTGATAGGTTAGTGATTCCATATGAAGCTTTTAATAATGCTCTATAATTGAATCTTATGCAGGCTTTTAGGATTTGGGAGCAAAGTTATGTCATCTTTTTTATAAAACTATTCCCTTTTTGAGAAATTATTTTACCACTAGGCCCTAGTAGAAAGAAACTGAATGCTTGACCATGAGCTATCAAATTTCCTTGTGACCTGAGCAGCCCATAATATACTAAATGTATTCTATACACCAAACCATAAAGTCAGTTGTGCCCAGCAGTACTCCATCATTAAGTAGAAGTGGTATACATGAGATTAGGTTTAAGCAAGTCTTTTAATACTCAAGTAAATTGTATGAAAAAGTGGCCCAATTGTCCATCATTTCTACTTCTACTACATTGCCTCTTCCCTCTCAACTTTCATCTGAGGCATCATGGTGAGTCCCTGGGTCCTGTTGAATGACAGAAGAAAAATATTTGAGACTGACTTACAGGTAGTTCTGTATTCTGTGGTGCAGAAAGTAGATAGCTACAATACTAAGGCCGCTTTTTGGGGGTAGTCTTAAAAGTGAAGGGAAATACTACACTTGGGAGAACTTGGAGCAGTAACTTGGTTGTTCATTTTGTCTGAAAAGAGAGATGGCTAGGTGTATGGGTCATACTGATTCATGGGCAGTGCCGTGCCCGAATGGGTGGATGGTCTGGAACCTGGAAGAAACATGATTGGAAAATTGATGACAAAGAGGTTGGGAGAAGGGGCATATATGAATAGATTGAATGGGCAGAGGGTGAAGATATTTGTGTCTCACGTGATCCCCAAAAGCAATCTCATTAGAGGATAATCATAATAATCAGGTGGATGAATGATACATTTCATGTATGCCAGTCAGCCTTTTCCTCTATTTATCCCTGGCCCTGCCCAACAGACTCATGAACAAAGTGGCTATGATGCCATGATCCAAGTGAGAGGTAGGCTCAGTGACATGGATTTCCACTTAGCAAGGCCATCTGGCTACAGCTATAGCTAAGTGCCCAACTTGAGAACCGTGGAGTCCAAGACCAAATTTCCATTTCCTAGAGGTATCAGCCATCCACGAGGTATATTGAATTGGGCTACTTTCATTATGAAAGGGCAGAACTTTTTTCTCACTGAATAAATAGATACTTCTTCTGGAAATGGATTTCCTTCCCTGCTTGCAATGCTTCTATCAAAACCATCATGTATGGACTCATGAAATGTTTTGGTCACCATTGTGTTATGCTACACAGCAATATTTTTAACCAAGAAACTCATTTTACAACTAATAAAGGCAATGGATTCATGCTCATGTAATTAGCTGGTCTTATTATATTACCCGTTACCCTGAAGTAGTTGTTTGATAGGACGATTGGCATTTTCTTTTCTTTTTCTTGTGATAAAAACTTACTGTTTTAACCATTCATGAGTGTACAATTCAATGGCAGTAAGGACATTTAAAATGTTGTGAGCCATCATCACTATGTAGTTCCAAAACTTTTCTATCAACCCAAAAGGAAACCCCATACCCATTAAGCAATTACTCCCCATTCCTTCCTCTCCTCAGTCCCTCGCAAATACTAACTGGCTTTTTATCTCTATGGTTTGACTCTTCTAGATAATTTATATAAAGGAAATCAGATGATTTGGCCTTTTGCATCTGGCTTCTTCACTTAGCATGTTTTCGAAGTTCATCCCTGTTGCAGCGTTGAAATAGCCTTTGGAAGACTCTATAATCCCTCCATCTGGGTTGTGATACTTTGTGTAGCTAGGATAATGTTCTCCACGTTTTGGCATATGTTCTAAATCTAAATATATATCCATGGTTCAGGAATCAAGGATTGGGAGTGGAAGTGGACCCTCTCACTTTTACCCCTAGTGAATCACATGCAAAATTTTGCTTCCAATTCCTGCAACTTTGGGTTCTGCTTGTCCAGAGGTCTTAGTTGCCAAAGAAGAATGTTTCCACCAGGGTACACAGCAAGAACTCAATCTGTAAATTGAGACTGCTACTTGGCCATTTGGGGATCCTTATGCTATTTAATCAACATGCAAAGAAGGGGGTAACTCTACTGTCTGGAATGATTGCTCCTAACTGTTAAGCTGATCTTTAGTTGCTACTACATGGGAATGTGCCTGGAATGCAGGAGATTCTTTGGGGGTGCTTTTTAGTATTCCCATATTCTGTAATATGAGTTAATGGAAGAACACAACAAGAACCCAGTATAAACAGAACCTCTAATCATCTAGATATTTCAGGAATAAAAATTTAGGTTGCTCCATAAGTGAAGGAACCATTATCAGCTGAGATGCTTGGTGAAGGCAAAAGGAATATTTAAAAAGGTAATGGGAAGAAAAGAAAGTAGTTATAAATAGTAATTATGATTATGTTGCCAGTTGCAGATACAAGGACTATAATAGTTGTGAGCATTTCTCCCTCATTTTGATATGAATATATTCGTGTATATATTAACCAATTATTTGCTTTCTCTCTCATTCCCCCATGATGTGTTAATAGTGGGTAACTTTATATCTTAGCATTTAAGTTACAGAATATTAGAGGGATAATATGACTCATCAAGAAGAGGGATGAACATCATTCAAAGATTCTATACTCTTTGGGGTAGGGGGGAGCTGTTTTGGGTTGTACGAGAGATAGTTGCATCATATGGACATAGCATGATTTTACTATGGTCTTTATTTGAAAATTAAATATGATTAAAAGAAGTGGGTATGGATTTAAAGTTGACAAGAGTTCGGATTGGGGTAGTTCATACTAGCAACTTACCTAAGTAGGAACTATATTTCCCAGAATTCTCTTTTTTTTTTAGGGTTTTGGTTGGCCACAAAAGAAATTTGCAAAAGATGTGAGAAGTGGAAGTGAGGTACCTAGCCATTGCATTTGGTAGGTTGATTAAGGAACCCAGGCACTGCTGCAGTTTGAACCTGACCTGCTGACTCACCTTACTGGCCAGGGCAGCAGGAGGACTGTAGCTCCTCTAGCTTCTCTGTGTCTTGGACAAGGTACATTCACAGCAAATCCTTCTCTCTCTCTCTCTCTCTCTCTCTCTCTCTCTCTCTATATATATATATATATATATATATATATATATATATACTGGTTCTGTGTTTCTGGATAATCCTAATATGCTCCCCAGTACAGTAAAGAACACTGAGAACAGTTGACATTCTGGTCTTGAGATACTGCATGGTGTGGTGGAAATGCATGGTTTTGAAATCACAGAACCGAGTTGAGTGGCACAGATGACTTGTGGTCTTGGAAACTGATTCCTCATCTGTAGAATTGATATCAAATTTTATATATGTGGCTATCGTGTGGGGTTAAGTTAAACATTGTATGTAAAATACCTGTTATAGCTCACAGTGGGTGCATAGCAAACGTTAGCTCTCTGCTGAAGGGAGATGCATTGTTAGTGCCCTCTTATTAAATTATTTAATGGAACGGAGTCTCTTAGATGTTATTAAATATGATATAGTTATTTGAAGCATATTGGTTTGATGTGACACCAATAGCACCTTCTGGGTGCTTACAGGTACAGAAAATTCAAACATTATTTGGTTAGTTCTGCCACTTATCTGAGTAAAATCTAGGACAAGTTACGTTTCTCTAAGTCCAGTTTCAACTTAGATACTGTTATCTTATGGGATTTTTGTTAGAATAAGAGTGTTTAGCTTAGTCCCAAGCATATGGCAGATGCTCAATATATCTACTAGATGCTGTGGGAGTAATTAGGGTTTCAAAGATGAGTTGGGTCAGTTGTTGCATTAGAGAGGTTACCACCAGGGAAGACAACATCCATGAAACCACAGTGGAAGTTACATTTCTTTTAATAGTAGAGCGCAGACAAATAGATAACTATGTAGTACATTTTAAATGATGTAAAAGAAACAGATGCCATGGAAAGATGATAAAACGTCTTACAGACTTTCGCTTTGTGGAATCATGAGCATTTCATACCTGATGTCATCAGTCATGGCTATGCAGAACTTTCAAAGATCTGCCATCTTGCCAATGGCTAGTTATAACAGATAAGTGGAAGGGTGGGAGCCCTGAAAGCAGAACCGAATCAACAATTTTGCCAGCAGGAAAGAGCTTGTTCAGGCGATGTCCCAGGGGCTGGGATGCATTTGAAACAATGGGTTGCAAGTGAAGAGCTTTGATAGTTTGGGGGAGAAATCTGACAAAATGAACCTGCAAATGACATATTCAGCTTACAAACCAGGTCAAGAGCTCTTTATCTGCTTTCTAAAAATCAAAGCCAACAAAGAAAAACACTTTTGGTAAAAGGTCATGCAGGCTCCTTTTTCCTTTGTCTTCTCAGTATCACCCTTTCTCATTTTTTCCAGTGCATACTCTCACTTCTTTCAGTCCCGGTGTTTCCCCTCCACCCCTGGACCCCCCCCTCACTCCCGCCTTCTCGGTTCCCCTGTCCTCCCCTTGGCCCAGGACAGCCCTGGGGCCCGCACCTGCCCGGGGGAGCCCCAGCCGGGCCCGCCAAGGGACTGGCGGTGACGTAGCGGGGAGGACTGTGCCCGCGCGGCCCGCTGACGTCACTGCCGCAGCGGACCCCAGCGAAGCCCAAGAGTGGGAATTGAAGGAGGGAAGCGCAGCGGTGACCCCGCGGTTACGGCGGAGCGCTGCGAGTGCGCCGCGTGCTTTGGGCCTCTGGGGTCAGGGGGCCCGAATCTCGCCGGCAGCGCAGGCCGATCCCCACTCCACACCCTCCGCGCGCTCGACAGCAAGAGTTTAGCTAGAAGGAGAATGTCCCCAAGCGGTGGGGCCTCGTGCGCACGCGCCCTGGGTGGAGGGCAGATAGGGGACAGCTGGGGGGGCGGGCTGCGCGCTGATACAGGGCGCGGGGGCGGGCAGAGGGCGGGTGGCGTGCGGCAGCGGAGGACCGGGGCCCGGCTCAGAGCGCAGGCCAGGGGGAAGGCAGTTGCCCCCCTCCGCCGCTAGCCCGTCTCCCTGGGCGCTGCGGAGGCGCGAGGCCTGCGGCGCGGCGTCGTGACGTCACGGTGGCGGCGGCCGTGGTTGGCGCACGGTCCGCGGCTGCAAAGTGTGAATTACGCCCGGCTCGCGCCGGCGGCGGAGTGAAGTCAGGCTCCGGGGGAGGGGAGGGGCAGGACGGTGGCGGCGGCCCGAGCTGGTGGCTGGTCCCGTCCCGCGCACCCCGGGTCTCGCCGCCGGCTCCGGCAGTCTTTCCTCGCACCGCTCTCTCCGTCCTTGCTCCGCGCCTGCTCGGCTCTGCCCCGGCTCCTCCCGGCCGAGGGGCCCCGGGGCGGCAGGGCTCCCCCTCCGACTTTGCCTGCGCCGCCCCCGCTTGCACCCCGGAGCCCGGCGCGCGCCGGTCCTCGTAACTGTCGCCGCGGCCGCCGCAGCGTCTTCCCGCCGGCGGCCCGGGCGGAGTGTCGGGGCGGGGAAGGCGTGAGCGCGGCTTCCCGGCCCGCGGTCGGCGGCCGCCCGCCCTGCCCCCGCCTCGGCCCGGCGCCCCCGAGCCGCGGCCCCTTCCCAGCGCAGGGGCGGGCGGCCGCGGCCGGGCGGGCGCCGCGCGGGGGCAGGGCGGGCGTATTCAATGGAAGTATGTTACCAGCTGCCGGTGCTGCCCCTGGACAGGCCGGTCCCCCAGCACGTCCTCAGCCGCCGAGGAGCCATCAGCTTCAGCTCCAGCTCCGCGCTCTTCGGATGCCCCAATCCCCGGCAGCTCTCACAGGTAAGCGCCGCCGCCGCCTCGGACCCGCACTCGGGGGCTCCTCTCTTTTGTTTCCCTCCTCCCACCCGGGTTCACCTCCGGACCCCCCCAGTCTCCTGGCTGTCTACCTCAGACCCAGCCTTGCTCATTGTTTGGGGATTCCTGGGCTGGCCCCTGGGTTCGAGGGCCTTTTCCTTTATTCTGGGGCTTTGCACACTCCGTCCCTCGGCCTCCTCCGAATCCCGCCCAACGCGGGTGGGCTTTGGGGGCCCTTCAGCCGGCGGCAGGCCCGCCCCCTCCGTGCTCAGCGGGTTAAGCTTCAGGAGGGACTGTTTTCCTCCCTCCGGGGGTCGGGCCCCTCTCACCCTAATTGTGGCCTCGGGCACACCTGTCCCCCCGCCCCCGGGCACACACCTGTGCGGCGCTGGCGCCTCGCCTCCCCGTGGCGTTCGCGTGGTCCTGCGGCGCCCCGGACAATAGGCCAGTTCCCCGGAGCCCTCGGCGGCTCCGGCTGTTCCGTGGACGGACCTTTAAGTGCTTATCAAAGAAGCCAGTATCGGGAGTGCTGCTCCGGAGCTTCGGTTTTCACAAAGTTGATAGCCTGGAATCAGTTCTTTTTTTTTTTTTTTTTTTTTAAATTTGATACGGAGATTTCAGGAGAAGAATTACTAATGAACACTCACGGGAAGACTTTGTTTTGAATGGTCCAATACCAGTTGCTCCTGAGAATTTCGGTTTTTTTTTTTTTTTCCTATGGTCATGCTGTTGGCCCAGCTCCTTAGTTCTGGGTGATTTCTGTTGCCAGCTTTAAAATAGGCAAAAAGCAGTTTTGTTTACATTTGAACCAAGTCAAGTGGCCTCCGTATCTGCTGCCAGAATGTTACATGTTCATGATCAATTTTGAATTCAAATGCATTTGTTTTTCCTATTGGTTAGTATTAGTATCTTCTGTGAAGCGTATTTTCTCTCTCCGGTTATGTTGTAAATACCTTGAGCCACGTCTATATACGTATCTTTTTAAACCGGTAGTGTAGATAGCACCTGGCAGAGATTTTGCTCGTGATACGTGTGTCCAGTAAACATTTGTCATTTGCTTCTTTGCCTAAATGGTAGAGCAAGAGACCATCTGGATTTCTCTCTGAATTGTTTTTATTTAAAATCAGGCTTATTTCACGGGACAAGATAGTTTGCTAATGAGGTTAGAGCCAACTTTTAAGGTTACTATATTAGTTTAAATAATACTCATTGTTATTTTGAAAGTTAGGTCCATGCTCTGCCTTTATAGTACTTCTTAAATCATTTTCAGGTTCCAAAATTAATGTTGAAGAAAAATGTTAATGCATTGCTGGGAAAGGTTTTTAATGGTAGTAATTAAAGGTTCTTAACTGTAGTAACTTTTTTCACTTCCCAATATTATTTCACTTTCTCAGATCACAGGCCCATAACCCTAATACCTGTTTCCAGTTCAGTCTAAATAGTAAGGATGATCTTTTTATAAAAAGGTCTTTTATAAAATTATAAAATACAAATAAAGTTACTTATGCTCCCTGAGGAGAAAATGAATGAAAAAGAAGATTCCAAGAGCATTAAAACAAGGCTGATACGAGGGTTTTACCATTGTCTTAATTAATCCTCAGGGACCAATTTTAAGCCCTATTCCTTCTTGACTCATTTCCTAGCCTTAGGTTTAATGGGTAATGGAATTTTAAAAATATGATTGTGGCAGATAAAGCAAATATTGAACAGTCACACCATATTTTATTAACTCCTAAAGCTTGAAAAAAAAAAAAAACTGTACCACTAAGTGAAGTATATAGGAATTTATGAAAATTTGGACAGAAAGTTTCTTGCTTTATAACATTTTTTTCTAATCCTTGTTGCCCAACATTAAAATGATGATAAACTTACCATGGGCTATAATGGGTGTATTTATCATTACCAAGACTTGGACTGTCATTTAATACTAAACTGTATGTTACTAGTGATTTTACTAAAGCCAGATGGGAATGTGTAATAGAAAAAAATAATTGGGGAGTCTTATTCAGAGTATTATACAATAAATGTTTGGTTAAATCAAAACTCTTGAATCTTCAGTTCTAAGTCTAAAGCTACAGAAATTTTTAAAAACTGAGGTGGTTTTGTAGTTTCATTTAATACTTAAAAAAACCCTCAAACCTGTTTTTCTTTTTTTTTTTAGTCGCTAAGAAATTATTTTTCTGAATCTATTTTAGAGTATGTTCAAAACTCGCAATCTTTCAGTTCTTCATTTTCACGATAATATTGGAGACTGTCTCATAATAGGTACTTAATACTTGTTGGATGAGTGAATTAGTAATGAAGTTATCTCTGAGCATCAGTTTTAAATCTGAAAACAATGTAAAGACTTTTTATCAAGGTATAGCAGTAACTCATTTATCGCGAACTTGGTTTGGAACTTGTAACTGCGCTTTAAAGAAATTCAGGAAATAAGCAGAAGCCTGAACAACTAAAATATAGATTTGATAATCCTTTCAAAGTGTGTGTATTAGGCAAAATTCTGACAAACGTGTTGAGAGCAGCAGCAAATTTGAAGGGATTGGAGGCTGCTAGAATCAAATTCTCATTGATACTTGCAAAAATTGACTGCAGACACACCAAAGCCTGGGATCAGAAGAAAAACTCTTTAAAGCCAGCAACTCTTAAAAAGGAACCCTGAGGACATATAGTTTAGGAGCTTGAGTGTTGTACAACACAGTAATTATTAGTCAACATATTTAATTGAATGTTTTTAAATATTGAAATATTCCCACTTAAAATCTCCATGCCAAACAATGTAAGTTTTGGTGTTTAAATAGATAAGGGTGAATTATCTGAAAAATTCATTTCTTTGGAACACCAGTTGTCTCAAGAATGCCAAGTAAATGAGGCATTAACTTTTTGTTTTAAACTAGGTCATGTACTACTTTCTCAAATGGTTAATATGAGTTCTTTGAATTATTTGAAAAATCAGGACAATAAAAGAAACTTGTTTTTGCCATTTTAGGATTATCTGTTGATAGCCGAGATTAAAGATTTATCTTGCAGAATAAAGTTCTTATTTAGATAAAATATTGTGAGAGCAGAAATTATCTTGTTCACTGTTGTGTCCATAGTGCTTTGCATAGATAGGTGCTCAGTAGGTGTGGAAGTTGAGTTAGTCTGTTAATAGCACACCAAAGCACTGCACCTGCGATTATTTTAGTCAGATTTTCTATGGACTGGAGACAAATATTTTTGGGGTTAGAAATTTGTGATCTAATTTTTAAAATTTATCATTAGTTGATGGTATGTATTACTATTGAACAAAATATTGAGATGTCTTTCTTGAAGACATTATCTTTTTAGAGCAGTTTTAAATTCACGGCAAAATTGAATTCCATGTGCTTTCTGGCCTGGTACATGCATACCCTCTCTCATTAGCAGCATCCCCTACCAGAGTGGTACGTTTGTTACAATTGCTGAACCGACATGGCTGCATCATTACCACTCAGAGTCCATGGTTTACATTAGGGTTCATTCTTCGTGTCTTTTTTTTTTTAATACAGAAACTATTCCACAAATATTTACTAAATACCTTCTGGGAATGAGGTCTCTTGTGTTGAGTACTAAGAAAATGTAACGAATTAGTAATTGGGGGGAAAAAATCACCCGTGAGCCTGCCAACCATCCAAGTTTTTCTTTGATGTATTAAATTCCTTATATATAAACATTTTTCACTTCTGGTCATAATTTATATATCTCTTGTCTTTAGCAATGTTCTTAGTATATGACAGATTATCAAGATCCTGTATGTGCCAGAACAGTTCAAAGTCCCTTGGGCAAAAGTTGGTTCTTAAAGCTTACAGGAGTGTGGTGGGGAAAATGATCTATAATATGTGACATAATTTTTATATTGGAGATATCAAGGCATAATGAGACTACAGGAAGGTATACACAAGTTTCCTGGATAAATCAGGGGAAGCTTCTCATAGTAGTTGAGGCTTAGGCCAAAGCCTGAAGATTATGTAGGTATTTCTTGAGGAAAATGGTAAAAATGGGAGTAATGTTACTTGCAGGGTTTTTGTAAAGATTAAAAACATCAATTACAATATCTGGCATGTGAGGGGGAGGAGGATAGAGGATAGTCCAGGAAGCTATGTAGGTCAGCACTATCCAATAGAACTTTTTGTGATAATGGAAATTTTCTCTGCAGTATCCAGTATAATAGTCATTATCCATATATAGCTAGGTAAGCACTTGAAATGTAGCTAGTCTGACTGAAGAACTGGTTTGTAAATTCAGTTTTATTTATATAGCTGCATGACTAGTTGCTATTATATGACTAGAAGCTACTATACTGTCAGAGTACCATGTAGTTTTATGTATACTTAATGATCATGAGTAGTGATGTCATGTTGATCTATGAGTAACACATTCTCTGAATATTGAAAAGTTAGAATTCTTTCAGGTCTTGATGTTGTACACAAAACCTTAATACCTTCATGCATGTTTGATATAAAGTCTGTAGAATGGTATCACTAGGTCAAGTCAAGAGGTAAGAATGGTTTTTGGGTTTTTAGAAAGCTCTGTCCTTTTATAGTACTAAGATAAATGATTGTTACTTTTTCTCATCTCCAATCATATATTATTACATTGTAATACTATATAATTATTATAATAAACATAATTTTATAAATGTTGTGTAAACATTTCCAGATATGTTTTACTGTGTTAGTAGATGCATTGTGGTAGGCTAAGTTTGTTTCAACTTGGACTAAGCAAAAATATACACTTTCTCAAGTGTTTCTGTGCATTTGCATTTCCTCTTTTGTCAAATTTCATTTGCATATTTTGTGCTCATTTGTAAGGATTGTTATATATCTAATGTCAGTTTGTAAATGTGCATTATTTCAAATTACTGTTACCATAGTAGTTGCCTCTTCACAAATCTACATTCGGAAGCCAGTACAGGGGATAGTGTGAATAGTCGGTGGGATGTCCTGGGAGTGGTTCAGTTGCTGAGACCACCTTCCTCCCTGTCCACTGCCCAAAGACTTGTTTTGTTGGGATCTTGGTTTCGTTTTTCTGTTTTTAGAAATGTTTCATACTTTGATTTAACTTTAATAGTATCATGTTTTGGCTTTTACTTTTGAAGTAATACATATTTATACTATAATTCAAATATATGTTCAAACATAATATTAATGTAAATTTGTAGTGTATTTAGAGTGGTGTTCTGATTGAGGAGTAGGATGTTCAAATTACTGGTTTATAAGTTGTCATCAGGAACACATTTAGTCTGTGCGACGTGATTGGAAGAGGTTTTAGACCTATGATCAGATTTTGTTGCTACGCTTGGAGTTCCATCAGCTGTACATACTGCCTATTCAAGAATTCTTTTTTGAAAACAAATGTCCTACAAGCAGTAAAATATTAAGCCCTTTTCAGGAGTTACAAAGAGTAGGGAACTCACTTTGGGTGGAAAGGAGAGGTACCATCCATTCTCTTTGAGGCGATTTGATAAGAATTCTGCTAATACTTTAGTCTAAGTTTCAGCTATTCTTTCCTTCCTTCCTTTTTTCTCCCTTTTCTTTTCATGAAGGACCAGAGTAATTTTAGAGAATTAACTTTCTCGAGATGAGTATAGAGTCAAGTTTGGGAAGAGAAGAGCTGAAGAAAGAGGAAGTCTACAAAGCTTAGCTTAATTCAGATTTTTGCCTGGGACTATTAATACCCCTTTAGTTGGAATAAAGACACTAAAGAAGCTTAAGTGATAAAGAACCCTCATTGCATGCAGATCTTAAAAAGTTTAATTTTCTGTTCCAAAAACTGTGTGTTTGTGTTTATGTAAAACCTAATTTTGTTAGAAATTCCTGGACGAAAGATCTTTAAGATGTGGGCATTCTTACACTTCCTTTGGCCACTTCAGAAAACTTCAACAATTAATTTTTAATCTTCTAATTTAAAAACAACTTAAAACTTCTTAATTCTACAGATTGCTATCTTATGATTAATTTGAATTGAGAGAAAATTGAGTGTTTATTCTCTCTCACATTTAACTAGCCTCTTCTTGTTAAATGTAACATAGACTGTTGATTTTTATATTGTTGTCAAATATGTCTTTCAAAGGTTAGTCACAAATAAATGATACATCCACGATTTGCATTCAGATTTAGTATATGAAGTAGTAGTATATGGGGAAAGGAACAAAAGCTACATTTGTAGATGAGCTTTTGAAGCTTGCAGAACTTCATTTTGGCTGCTGGCAGGTTTCCTTCCTAATGGACCTGTGCCAGTGTTCTTGTGGTTGAAATCAGAAGTTTCTCCTGCTTGTAATTTTGAGTAGGAATTTTGGATTACTGCTCTATGCCTCCACCTGCTGGTAGGGAGGGCTCTTGGTTTTCTGAAGATGATGGCAAGAGAGAAGAGCAGAGGATGAAAGCAGGGCAGGAAGAATTGGGGGAAGAAGATGAGTTGTTAATTGTTTAACTAAGTTTGAGCAAAGCCTACTCTGTCATCCGCATTTTGGGTAGACCAAACTTGAGCTCAGGACCATGTAAAGCACTTGGTAAATGGTGCTTAATAAAGATGCGGTAGTCTTGTTTCAGTGATAATTATGTTTCCATTTATTGAGTACCTCACATGACAGATACTGTAATTAATGTTTTTAATCTTTACAAAAAACTATGTAAGTAATATTACTCCCATTTTTACCATTTTTCCAAAGGAGTAAACTGACCTTAGAGAAATTACATTATTTGCTCAGGGCATCACAAGAACTTTGAGAAAGGCAAGTCATGTTCAACACCCTCACTTTTAACCTAGCCTGCCTCAGTGAAGGTGAGTAGAATATATTTAGTCTTTTAGGTTTATGGATTGTAGGTTTTTGTTGACTCATAGATCTGGATAAGGAAGACATATTTGATGATTTGAGGTGATTATTTGAAGTGATAACTTACATTCTGGTCTTTTCAAATCATATCTGGATTTTGCTCTAGAGCCACTTTCTAGGGGGACATGACTAAGTTAAATCATACTCTGAAGATAGTTACCAAGATGATGAAGTAATTTGAAAGCACACTGTTTGATATGTGAGTGAAGAAATTGGAGACATTTAGCTTGGAGAAAGGAAACCTCAGGATTTGGGCCAAGAAGATGGGGATGGAGGTGGAGGAGTGGTTGGTGACAGATGATAGAGCATTGCTGTCTTCTAGTATGTGAAGGACTATCCTGGGAATGAGAAAAAAGAGAGGAGGATTAATTTAGATTTTGATTGGTTGTATATTCTTGATTGCCTCATCTTGTTCCTACTTTGTGAGAGCAGTCACTAATATACAGGAGAAGATACGAGCTTAAAGTTGTCACTTGTCCAAGGTAACACAACTAGATAGTAGAAAATGGATTAAACTCTGTGTCATTGTGACCTGACCCTAAAGACTATGCATTCTCTTCTACTTCCTTTTATGACATAGGAAAAAGATATTATTGCAGAGAGTACGATGAATAGGTAGAAACAGTAGGGAAATTGGGTGATCTTGTGTTTAATCACACTAATAATTAAAGAAATGCAAACTAAAAGAATGATAAAATAAATATATAACATGAAGATTATACAGTGTTAGTAGATATAAATTGTAAATTTGCTGAAAAGTAATGTAGCAGTTGAATAAAAAATAATATTTTCTCTTACTTTACTTTTAGTACCAAGTATTCAACAGTTTGTCCCAGTTTTGTTTAAAACTAAGTCAAAACAAATCTATATACCATGCATACTCACAAAAAAGGAAGAATAAAGCCAGTGATATCTCCAAATGCTAATTGAAGCCATCTCTGGATGTTAAATTATAATTATTTATAACTTCTCTTTTTGTTTAGAATTTATGTAATTTTACCAGTGTTTTTCTTTCAACGTGAATCTTTTTTAAAATCACAGTAAATCTAGAAAAAAGTGAAACAAGTTGTATTTGGGCTCAGATCTCTGACAGAGATGTCCATAGAGAGAGCTGGCTACTTCATGAGATTATAAATTGAGACAGTAGCTTGAAAGATACTTGGATAAGGATATGGTCAAGAGGATTGGCTCTCTGGTTCCTTCCAACTTCATGATTCTATAATTTCTTTGGGTACCTCGATAATAAGCATTACAGGTATTTTTGTATAGCTCTTCTATAATAATAAAGTAGTTTCACTCTCCATGGGAGATGTTGAGAAGTAAATTTAAGTGTAATTATTGTTAGAAAGAAAAACAAAGCTGGAGGTATCACAATTCCAAATTTCAAGTTGTACTACAAAGCTTTAGTAATCAAAACAGTATGGTGCTGGCACAAAAATAGACATAGATCAGTAGAACAGAAAAGAAATCCCAGAAATAAACTTTGGATTAGATGATCAATTAATCAATGACAAAGGAGGTGAGAATATAGGGAAAAGACAGTCTCTTCGATAAATTTTGCTGGGAACACTGTACAGCTACATGTAAAAGGAAGAAATTGGGCTACTTTTTAACACCATACACAAAAATAAAAATGGATTAAAGACCTAAATGTAAGACCTGAAACCATAAAAATCCTAGAAGAGAACACAGGTAGTCATCTTTTTAACATCAGTCATAACAACATCTTTCTAGATATGTCTCCTTAAGGCAAGGGAAACAAAAGCAAAAATAAACTATTGGAATAACACATCAAAATAAAAAGCTTTTGCACAGTGAAGGAAACAATCGGTAAAACAAAAAGGCAACCTAACTGAATGAGAGAAGATATTTGCAAATTATATCTCTGATAAATGTTAATATCCAAAATATATAAAGAACTTCCACAACTCAGCACCAAAAAAAAAAAAATCCAATTAAGAAATAGAGGACTTAAATAGACATTTTTCCAATGAAGACCTATAGATGGCCAATAGACACATGGAAAGATGCTCAGCATCACTAATCATCAGGGAAATGCAAATCAAAACCAGTGAGAGCTCACCATACACCTGCCAGAATGGCTAAAATAAAAATGACGAGAACTAAAAGTGTTGATGAGGATGTGGAGAAAAACAATTCTTGTGCATTGTTGGTGGGCATGTAAATTTATGCAACCACTGTAGAAAACAGTTGGAGGTCCCTCAAATTAAAAATAGAAATACCATACAATCCAATAATTCCATTACTTGGTATTTACCTGAAGAAGACAAAAACACTAATTTGAAAGGTAATGTTTCTTGCAGCATTATTTACAATAACCAAGATATGGAAGCCACCTAAGTATCCATTGATAGACATATGGATAAGGGAAGATTTGGTACACACACACACACACACACACACACACACTGGAATATTGCTCAGCCATAAAAATGGATGAGATCCCGCCATTTGAGACAACATGGATGGCCCTAGAGGGTATTATGCTAAGTGAAATAAGCCAGTCAGAGAAAGACAAATATCATATGATTTCACTCAGTGGAATCTTTTTTTAAAAAAAGAATAAACAAAAAGTAGAATCAGGCCTATAAATACAGAGAACAAACTAGTGGTTGCCAGAAGAGAGGGGAGTGAGGGGTTGGGCAAAATGGGTAAAAGGGAGTGGGAGATACAGGCTTCCAGTTATGGAATGAATAATTCACAGGAATAAAAGGCATAGCATAAGGAGTGTAGTCACTGATACTTGAATAGGGATGTTTGGGGGCAGATGGTAGCTACACTTGTGATGAGCCCAGCATAATGTATGAACTTGTTAAATCACTATGTTGTACACCTGAACCTAACATCGTGTGTCAACTATGGCAAAAAAAAAAAAGTATAGTTCTTGTTTTCAAGAGCTATTTGATGACAGCCTATGAAGAGATCTTAAACAGTGGCTGTGGTGCAAGAACTAGAAAGTTAGGAGTTAGAGACTAGGAATTGATTTGATGTGGGAGGTAATAAAAAATTCTCACTTTTTTAGTCTGGGAGACCAGATCATGAAGCTAATAACAAAAATACAGGAAGAGGAGGTAGGTTTTGTGTGTGTGTGTGTGTGTGTGTGTGTGTGTGTGTGTGTGTGTGTGTGTGGCGGGGGGGGGGGGAAGAGATAATAAATTTACTTTGAGTATGTTGATTCAAGTATCTGGGGAGCATCCAGGTGGGCATGTCCAGTAGGCAATATCTTAGGACGGTTAGGACAAAGGATGCATTCTAACTTTCAGAGTTTTTTGCTCATATACCCTTCAAAGAACTGGAAAAACAAACAAGCTATATACCTCTCACACATCAAGAATTTTTCATTGAGAGGTGCCTGGGTGGAGTATCTGACTTTTAATCTCAGCTCAGGTCTTGCTCAGGGTCGTGGATTCAAGCCCCACATTGCACTCTATGCTGGGTGTGGAGCCTTCTTGAAAAAAAAAAACACAAAAAACTCTTCCTCTAAATTCAGTATTTGTAAATGAATAATTTTTGGCGTGTTACTTAAATCACAATTTAAAATACATCCAGGGAATTTTTAACAACTTGATTATTTTCCATAATTATTTTTAAAAAATATGTGAACAATATTTTAAGTCAGAATTTTTACATTCCTCATTTTTTTCTTGAACTCCTTTCTGTTTTTCTGTCACTATACATTATCTCCATCGTTTATAATTAAAAGCATTTTATCAATCGTATCATACTTTTCTACAATGAAAGTAAATTCATTCATGAATTTAGTGAATGGGAATAAAAAACATTTTGTATTAATTGTCACTCAGTTATTCTGAGTTCTGTGTAAAAAGAATTATAATTAAAAACATTTAAATTTTCCTATGTTGGGGGCACCTGGGTGGCTCAGTCGATTAAACATCTGACTTTGGCTCAAGTCATGATCTTAGGGTCCTGGAATTGAGTCCTTCATCCGGGGATTCTGCTTCCTCTCCCACTACCCCTCCCCCCCATGCTATGTTTCTCTTTTTCTCAAGTAAATCTTGAAAAATTTTTTAAAATTAAAAATTAAATTTCCTTGGTTCATAAAGCTGTTTCAAATTTATTTTGGTCTCAGCAATACAGCTTTACTGACTATAACCAGTGCACAAACCAATGTGTGAGTTATAAAATTTAAAAAGTATTAAAACAGTAAACTTTTATTGGAAATGGATTCTTTTTTAAGTTATTTCATAAACATTTATTGTTTATCCATTAATACTATTAGAAAATATGGTGTTTTGCATTGCCTTTCTTCCTCTTTTACTTTAATAGTGAAAGTATTGAGAAATCATGAGTAGTAAGTACTTTATTTTAGCAGTACCAGCCATTCTTCAAAGTTGACAACAAAGTGATAAAATTATTTTTAATGAAAAAAAATTATTTTTAATGGTTTGTCAGGTAGCAACTGGATTTGGCTTAACTTCTTTTTTTTTTTAATTTTTTTTTAAAATTTTTATTTATTTATGATAGTCACAGAGAGATAGAGAAAGAGGCAGAGACACAGGCAGAGGGAGAAGCAGGCTCCATGAACCGGGAGCCCGACGTGGGATTCGATCCCGGGTCTCCAGGATCGCGCCCTGGGCCAAAGGCAGGCGCCAAACCGCTGCGCCACCCAGGGATCCCCTGGCTTAACTTCTATATTCATGGAAGTAAGAATTGATGACCCCTTTACTTGAAAAAAAGTTGGGTACCCCTGTCTGTTAGAGTCATTGACTTTCTCACTGTGGGTATTTTAACTCTCCTTTTGGCTCCCTAGATGTTGTTAGACACTCTCTCCACAGTAAGTATCATGAAGGATTGTGTGTTGCAGGTTCCTTTGTGAGGTGGTAGAGGGGTAGAGATGAAAAGGGAGAGGAGGTAAATGAAAACTGATATATTGGGTTATCAGAATTTTTTTTAGAAAGTTGTACATATGGGAGTTGAGAGCTGAAAAATCAATTTCCTTGAAACTCTCCATATTCTTGTACTTTTCAGGGTTATACATGCATGGCCCAGTTTGTAGACTACTGGCTTACTATATCCCATCTTGTTACTGTCTTGTTCCTATATTTAACCATTTTTCATAGGTATATAGAAATAATATTTCATACATCAACCTTTTTTTCCGGTATTTGATTGTTCCTAATCCTAGGTCATCATACTAATCAATCACTCTGGGACTTCTTTGAAAATGGAATCAGGATATTAATGCTTGGAAGGAATCATATAAGTCATTTTAAAGATTTGATGATTAAGATTCTGAAAAGTTAAGTGATTTCTCCAAGATTCCACGGTTAGACAATGGAGAAGTTAGAGTTTTGAGATTAATTCTTCCCAACTTTGTTGCTTTTCTCACTATATCCCCTACTGCCTTGTGAAAGGATTGACCTTTGAATTTCCTTAAGTAGCAGTCTTCCTTTACTGAACGTTATTTTTTGAGTAGCAAAGCATCTGTGAATAGTCCAGGGAGTTTTAAAAGAAGTTAGAGTAGAAACACACTCAATTTAAAACATATCTGAGTTACTTCTTAAAACATAAGAGATAAAACCATTATTGAAAGTATAATAGACCAGTTGGGAAGATATGATTTGATGAAATGAGATTTATGTGCAACAGAAATAACCTTTTACAAAGAAAGATGTATTTCACCTATACTTTAAAAATTAATAATAAAGCTTTTTTTCACATTGAGGAATAAAATAATATTCCCTATATACAAATTGCTCATTCTATATAGCCTTTTATGTATGAAATGGTAGGTGGTGGAATTTTTTGATTTTTTTTTTTTACTTCATTTTACTTTTTCCTCGAATTCTTTATTGTGAACATTTTAAGAAAATTTTAGGAAAAACATTGAAGTTATTATAAAAAACCTTTCTTAAAGACTTAATTTTTTTTAAAACAGTTTCAGGTTCACAGTAAATTTAAGAGGAACGTACAGAGATTTTCCATATACCTCCAGCCCCAACACATGTATACTCTCCACCATTATCAACACTCTTCACCAGACAGGTACATGTATTAGAATTGATGAACCTACATTGATAAAGCATCATCATGCAAAGTCCATACTGTACATTAGGGTTCACTCTTGGTGGTGTACATTCTTGGAATTTGGACAAATGTATAATATGTATCCATTATTAGTAGTATCATACAGAGTAATTTCATTGCCCTAAAATCCTCTGTACTCTACCTAATTATCCCTTCACCTCAACCCCTAGCAGCTACCGATATTTTGTCTCTAGTTTTGCTTTCTTCATAATGTCATTTAGTTGGTTTCATACAGTCTTCAACCTTTTCAAATTGGCTTTTTTCACTTAATATGCATTTAAGGTCCTTCCTTGTTGTTTTGGCCTGATAGCGCAGTTCTTTTTAGCACTGGGAAGTATTTTGTTGTCTAGATGTATCACCATTTATCTTGGTTGCTTCCAGGTTTTGGCACATGAGAGTAAAACTACTACAAACCTCTATGAAGATTTTTGTGTGGACATAAGTTTTCAACTCCTTTGGGTAGATACCAAAGAAATGTGATTAGCAGGGCCATATGGATAAAGTATGTTTAGTTTTTGTAAGAAACCACCCAACTATCTTCCAAAGTGGCTGTACCATTTTGCATTTCTATCAGCAGTGAATGACAATTCCTGTTACTCTACAACCTCACCAGCATCTGATGATGTCAGTGTTTTAGAGTAACCATTCTAATAGGTGTATAGTGGCATCTTGTTTTAATTCACATTTTGCTGATGACATATGTGGAGCATCTTTTTATGTTTATTTGCCATCTGTATATCTTTGATATGGTGTCTGTTATGGTCTTTGGCTCATTTTTAAATTGTATATTACTGAATTTTAGGAGTTCTTTGTATATTTAGTATAACAGTCCTTTATCAGATGTGTCTTTGGCAAATATTTTTCCCATTCTGTGGCTTGTTTTCTCATTCTCTTGACATTGTTTTTTGCAGAGCAGAAGTTTTAAATTTTAATGAAGTCCAGCTTATCAATTTTTTTAAATGCACTGTGCCTTTGGTGTTGTAATCTAAAAAGTAATTGTCATACCCAAGGCCATCTACGTTTTTAAAATATTTTCTTCTAGGAGTTTTATATTTTATATTTAGGTCTGTGATCCATTTTGTTAATTTTTATGAAGTGTGGGGTCTGTGTTCAGATTGATTTTTTTTCATATGGGTGTCCAGTTGTTCCAGAATCATTGGTTGAAGATACTGTCTTTGCCTCAGATTACTTACCACTGTTCTGTTTTCAAAGATTAGTTTAGCCGTATTTCTGTGGGCCTGTTTCTTAGCTCTTTATTCTTCACTGATCTGTTTGTTCTCTCACAAATACCACACTATCTTAATATACTTAGTTACTGTTGCTTTATAGGAAGTCTGGAAGTCCAGTAGTGTTAGTCCTCCAATTTTGTTTTTCCTCTTCAATATTGTGTTGGCTATTCTGGATATTTTTGCCTTTCTCTGTAAACTTTAGTTTGTTGACATCCACAATAAAACTTAGCAGAATTTTGATTGGCATTAAATTGAAACTAGATCAAGTTAGGAAGAACTGACATTTTGACAATATTAAATCTTCTTGTCCATGAAGATGCAGTGTCTCTCCATTTATGTAGTTCTTGACTTTATTCATCTGAGTATTGTCATTTTCTCATAAAGATCTTATGTATATTTTGTTAAATTTATGCCTAAGTATTTCATTTTGGGGAGTGCTAATGTAAATAGTATTGTGTTTTAAATTTTAAATTTCACTTGTATGTGAAGTTGATTTTGTATATTAACCTTGAATCCTTTAATCTTGCTATAATCACTCATTAGTTCCAGGAGGGTTTTTTGTCCTGTTCTTATAGATTCTATGTAGACATCATGTCATCTATGAACAAAGACAGTTTTATGTCTTTTTCAATCTATACCATGTTTCCTTTTTTTTGTGTGTGTGTCTTATTACATTAGCTAGAATTTCCAGTGTGGCACTGAAAAGCAATGGTGAGAGGAAACTTCTTTGTCTTATTCCTGAAGGATTTTTTGGATAGGGCAACAGAAATAAGATCTGTGGGGGGAGGGGAGGAAGAACAACAAAAAAGATCTATAGGAAAAAATAAATAAAAATAATTTTCTACTCAGAAAATTGGCAGAAGAGTCAGCTCTAGGGAGAAATACAAATGTAGGAAAACATGTTTAGCTTTGCTAGTAATGAAGGAAATGGAAAAAAAAATGAAAAGGAAGATAAAAAGAAAAAGTATTTTTTGATGGGGGACATCTATTTTCATATTGGCAAAGTCTGACAAAAACCAGTGTTAGCAGAGAGTGACAAAATAGTTATTCTTTTATATGGATCTGGGAGCATCATTCGATTCAGTGTTGGAGGATAGTAGATTTTTACAAATCCAAATTTTCAGCATGAATACTACCTTTTCTGCAGTCATGGAATTTGTCTAAAGGGGCAGTTGCAAAAATTTGCTAAAACAAATGTGCATAAATTATTTTGGTAATAATTTGCAACACTGGACTGATGGATATTTAGATTATTTCAGTGCCCACCAGTCTGGTGGTTGGTTAGAATATGTTGTTTTAATTCAGCATAAAATTCTGTCCTGTAAAATGATGCCATGTATCTCTATTCATCTTGGAAAGATATACACAACAATTTGGGGAAAATACTAGCTGCAGAGTAGCATGTGTATTAGCTTGTTTATGTAATTTTTTATATAACATCTGATTTTTGTAAATAAAACATGAAGGATATTATATACATCAGTGTATGCATACATACAAGTCTGACAGGTTGGTCAGCAGAATGTTAACAGTGGCCATCTTTGGTACTGGGACTTATGGTAATTTTTAGTATCTTTGTACTTGTGATTTTTTTTTAAAACAATAAAAATACATCACTTTTGTAACAAGGGAACTTAGTAAAGCTGTTTTTAAAAATCTTACCATTAAATGACACTTCTACTATGTAGAAACAATGGAGAAAGGTCTAGTTAGCTAATTAATAAGTATAAGTTGGTGGGTCAGAAGTGGGTTGTTCACTGGCACATAGTAGGTATCCAAAGTGGTGTATTAAAATGGAAGTATAGTGCTTTGATGTACGGAGGAATATGCTGCATATTTATGGGAAAATGAAGTAAGTTTGGTGGCTGATAGTTTACAAAAACTATTTTGCCTATTTCAGAACTGATAAGGTAAGCTTTTTGCTATAATCTATTGAAATATTTTAGGGTCTCTGTATTAGCATACCATATTTATTTATAAAATGTAAAAAGTCATCAAGAAAACTTATGACCCAGAATCAGAACACTAATGTTAGAAGAGGCTATAGAAATCAGTTTCCTTAAAAAAAAAAAAAAAAAAAGAAAAAAGAAATCAGTTTCCTTAGTATACAGATGAATAAACTGAAACCACAGCAGTTTTAAAGGACACACAGAGGTGATATAGAAATCTCATCTGTTGAGCATCCATTTTGGCTACTCAGTTTTTGCTTGAACGTTTTTGGAATAGAAGATCACCACTTTATAAGGCAATCCATTGTGGTATTGAATGGTGTAGTGGGTTGAATAGCGTCCACCAAAAATTCATGTCTACTTGGAGCCTCAAAATGTGACCTTATTTGGAATAAGGATCTTTGCAGATATAATCAAGATGAGGTCATATAGGATTAGGACAGGCCCTAAATCCAATGACTGATGTCTTTCTAAGAGGAGAGGACACACAGAGACGCCAGCACATGTGGGGAAGGAGGCCATGTTGAAGATGGAGCAGAGATTGGAGCGATGCAGTTTACAAGCCAGGAACACAAAGGATTGCTGGGATACACCAGAAACTCCTAAGAGGCAAAGGAGGTTTTTTTCCAAAAGCCTTCTGGGGAAGCACGGCCCTGCCCAACACTTGATTTTGGACTTCAAGCCTGCAGAACTGAGAGAAAATAAATTTCTGTTGTTTGAAGCCACAAAGTTTGTGTTATTTCAGCAGCCCTAGGAAATGAACACATATTGATTATTTAAAATGTATTTGTTCATTCTCTCAATCAGCAGACATTTATTGAGCACATTTTATATGCCAGGTACTCTGCTAGGTGTATCAAAGATAAATAGAACATGTTTTCCTGCCTTGGTTCTTGGAGCTTGATCTAGAAGGAAGGACAGCTATGTAAATATAGAATTGCAATACACTTGATACGTGTCCTCATTACCATAGTACATGAAGTTTAGTAGTGGCACATTTGATCTGGGAGAACAAGGGCAGATTTTAGAAAGAGAAACCTTTGTGCTCTGTTTGCAAGAGCTGAAATCAGCCTCTGGGAATTCTGTGTGATTCTACCACTAGTGCTATCAATCCTGCCTCATTAAGGGCATGTTTGGCCTGCTGTGATAGCATCCTGTGGCTAGAATTTGCTTTCCACAGATCTGTCAGAGTAATTTTTTTTTTAAGATTTTATTTATTTATTCATGAGAGACACACAGAGAGAGAAAGAGGCAGAGATACAGGCAGAGGGAGAAGCAGGCTCCATGCAGGGAGCCTGACATGGGACTCGATCCTGGGTCTCCAGGATCACGCCCTGGGCTGAAGGCAGCGCTAAACTGCTGAGCCACCGGGGCTGCCCTGTCGGAGTAATTTTTAAAATTTAAATTCAATTAGCCAACGTATTAGTACACGGTTAGTTTCAGATGTAGTGTTAAATAATTTATCAGTTGCGTGTAACACCCAGTGCTCATCACATCCTGTGCCCTCCTAATGCCCATCACCACTTACCCCATCCCCCCCACCTCCCCTCCAGCAACCCTCAGTTGGTTCCCAGAGTTAAGGGTCTCTCATGGTTTCTCGAAGTCGTTTTTTAAATGCAGTCAGTTCATGCCACTCTGCTGAAACATCATCAGTGGGTTCTTACCACAGTGAAAATAAAATCCAAACTCCTGTTTTGCTATGGTCCCATGTAATCTCACACCTGCTAACTTTTCAGTTCCCTATTTCACTATGGTCTTTTTGCTATGAACATGCCAGGTTTCTTCCCATCTTTGATTTTGTTCCCGTTCTTCTCTCGGTCTCCAGATCTCATCATGGCTCCTTGTCCTGCGGATCACAGCCCACCCTGCAGAGGAGTCTTCCTGACCACCCTATTTCAAACAGCACCCCTCGCCACCTGTCCTCTTACCTTATTTTGTCTTATTTGTGGCACACCACTGACTCAATTCATTGGTCCGTCTCTGCCTTCCACCCCCCATCATACTCCCCACCCCTGCTACCACAGAATATGTGGTCAGGAAACAGGGATCTTGTTTACCCTGTGCACTGCTGTGTACCTAGTGTGTAACATACAGGAAGTGTTCAATACAGAAGAATGAAGAAAAATTTACTCTTTTGGTCTCATGCTATCATGTCAGATCTTGTGTCACCATAACTGTCTCTGGGATGAATCCCAAATTGTATTCCTGTAATTTTATTTTATAGTCCCACCTACTCCCTCCCCTTAAAATTCCACCTTCATCCTCATACCCTTTCTGAGCTGCCCACTGTGGTATGAAACTGTCTTAATCTCTAAATTTATGTAATCTTATTTAAGAATTCTCTTGAGGTTTAGAAAACTTGCGCAAAGTACAACTGTAAATGATGTTTCTAGGATTTGAACTGAGATCTGTCTTTGACCAGAGCTCATCTCTAGTGTACTGGAGTAGGGGAGGGGTACTGAATGCTTTTGATGAAGAGGAGGTAAAAATCAAAAATTAGAATAGGAGCTCTCTATTTGGAATAGAAATAGCAGACACTTATTTGTTTCTTTAAGAAGCACTGGCTGATATTTGTTAAAAGGAATTCTGAAAAGAAACTTGAAATTTTTGGATTAAAGTTAATATGTGCTTATAATTTAAAAAATGAAATATACAAAAAAAAAAAGGAAAGTAAACACCACCTGTAACCCTATATCCAGAGATAAACACTTAACATTTTAGAGCACTTTCATTCATTTTCTGTGCAGAAATAAAATATTGTGATATCATTTTCATATATAAGTCCATCTAAATTTTGAAATCATTTCCTAATATAATTACTAGATCACAGAATACTGTCAAATTTCTCCAGAAAGAGAATATCAGTTTATATTTCCATGAGTAGAATGTGAGTGCCTTTTCATACCTTGCTGATACTTTTTAGTTTCCATTTCTTGGATTTTTATTGATATTAAACTTGAAATAGATGTTTATTATTAATTTCCTGCTAGCTATTTTCTGTGACTTGTCTGTATCCATTACCTATTTTTCTAGAATTGAGAATGTGGAATTGGAGGCAAAAATTTTATGCTTGGAAAAGTATACTGAAAATGATTGACTTGAGATCTTCTGAATATACTACAGAAGCACACTCACTGTTAAAACAGCACACAATCTCTCCCTCAAGCAATATTTTAAATTTAGTAATACTACCTCAAATTTTATACTAGTAAGAAACATGGAATATGGGGCCCATTTTACATAGCTTTTCTAAAGTCTAAATTTTTAAAGATAATTTCTATCTTTAGGAGGTTTTTTGGTAGCCTAAAACATTAACATAAAAGAGGACAAACTGAAGATAAAAGCAAAATATATGTTACCTGACGTGTAGAACCCACATTTTCATTTTTCCTTTGTCCTACAGTGAAAATACTCTAAATTCATTTTCAGAGAAAAGCTTTCTGGAAGTGACTTCAAGATTGTTGTGGTTGGCCTCAGCTCATTTCCAGTTGAAGTGTAGTTTTAATAACTGTTGAGGCTTTCCACACTTAATTCCGCATCAGTAGTGTTTTTAAATTTCCTTGAGAGCAGGATTCATGTGGGCCATGCAAGAAAAGGCACTGAAGATAGAAAAATAAAATTTTAGAACTTTATATTTTCAGCCTTATTGTTTTAGATCCTAATTTTACTCATGTTGCATAGAGTACATAAAATAAAACGAATACAATTCATAAATAAATGCATTATGAGTTTGGAGACCACTACCTCAGAGCAGTTCTTTTACACACACACACACACACACACACACACACACAAATACAGACACACACCCCATATGTAACATTTCAAAGGGTTCTCAGAGTCCATTCATCATGATACCCATTTAATCATAACCTTCCTTATCTCCTGAATCCACTTAGCTGCAGCTTTTTGTCTACTGATTTGACTTTATTAACCAATTCTGACTTCAGTCCTAAGGCTGCGGCCCAGGATGAACTGTCAGAACAGCTGGCCTTGTACACTGATCTGTCCTGACTGCAGTTTGATTAGATTATGAGCTACTAAAGAGTGGACACTGTTTATTTAGCTGTGTTCAGCCCAGTGCTTCACACAAAGTAAGATACTCAGCAAATGTAAAAAGTACGTCAGATCCTTATAAGGTCCTGTGACTCAGTCCTAAGGGAGTCTAGCTTTCTGCTCTGCTCACACTCCTCCCATCTCCCTCCTCCCACAGTGCCGCCTCACACCCTGCTGTGCAAGCTAGTCACTTCTGTCTTAAATCCTCTAATGCCATCTCAAAGTGGTCACTTTTAACTCTTTGATGACTGAAGGATTTCTGCAGAGCCTCTTGAAGTGGTTATTAGTATTCACATCCCTTCAGAAAGCTGGCAAATGACTTGGTCAGAGTGAGAGGTTTCCAGCCTGGAAGGACTTTCTAAAAGGTCTGTGGATTTTTCCTGGAGCCTTGGTTGTGATAATAGGTTAGACCCCTGTTGTTGAGTAACCAGATGACTATAGGCAGCCCTTATCTTCAATACTGTATAGGAAATAATCCTAGGTCAACATCTCCTTTTTGTTTTTAGGATACAAATATGGAATCTAGAGAGTACTAAACCAAAAGAAAATGGTTATAAAATTTTGCTTGTTAGAAACTGGGCTGGTTTGTTCAGGTATAATACCAATGATATGCAGTAGAAATATAGCGCAGCTTCATGTAATTTAAGTTTTTTCCTGGGGCCACATTTTAAACAATAAAATGAAACAGGTGAAATTAGTTTTAATATATTTTATTTAACCAATTATATCCAAAATATTAACACGTAATCAGTATTAAAAAGATGTTACTGATACACTTTTATATGTTTTTGGAGACCACATCTCAGTCTTGACAAGCACTATTTCAGGTACTCTGGAGCCACAAGTGGCTAGTGATTCATGTTTTGTGGTACACTTTGTTAGAGGGAGTCAGGGCCACTTTTTTTTTTTTAATAACTAGACAAATGTGTAGTTACATTTTCTAGAGTTCTGTACATTTCCCTTGCTCAAGCCTTAAATTTAATTATTAGGTTTGGAGATTTCAAAATACTGTATAAATTAGTTGCATTTTTAGAGAGATTGTATAGTTTCAAATATGAGAAGACAGCAAAGTTTTTAGCAGCTCTGTTTTTCTTTCTTTGGGCTGGGCTGTTTCAATTTCTTGGGGTTTTTTTGGGGGGGGTGGGTAGCTTTCATCTTAAAAGCTATGCTTTTCATAGTGGGGCCGGCTTTCATCCTTCTTCGAATATATTTTTAGGTTGACGGAAGCTGCTGGATGGGAGAATGCATAAAGCTTTTTGTTGGATCAGTTTCCAGTATATCCCCTTGCATTGAAACCTTATTTTCTTTTAAGCAATACAAATAGAAAAGATGAAGCCAAAAGACTTTTGTCTTACGTAGAAAAAGTTTATTTAGTTATACAGTCTTATTTGGCTAAGATTCCTAGCTCTAGGAGTAGATAATTTTTCATTTATTAAAGAACACAATGGCTGGATTGCATACCAGGCATCTTGGATTTGAACATTGGCCAGAGGATCCATGTTTTACATGAATATGAAACTGGGTAGGATAAAGATTCCTTAAGTTTATTTCTATTTCACTAGAGTGAAAGATGTTTACATACAACATATTTTGAGATAGCTGGGATGAATTGGTACGTTAAATTTTATTTCTTTTAAAAATATGTATTTTTTTAAAAAGCATGGATTTGTAATGCCACTTGGTAGTATAATATTTTATTTTGTTGTGATATAATAGCCTAGAAATAGGTGCAAGTTGGTGAAGTGATTCCATTCCATGAAGTAATACAGGGATCTGTTTGTCATGGTTGTCTGTGAGTTGCTACCAATCCAAACTGAGGCCTTCGGTTGGGAAGGGGAAAGACAGAAAGTTCAGGGCTGTTTATCATGGAGGAGCTGAGGAGGAAGTTGTGGTATCTCTTCCACTCTGGTAGCATTGGTGAGAACTTAGTCACAGGGCTCCATCTAGCTGTAAGGGAGGCACTAAGGGAGAAATAATGTGTAGGAACATGCTATACACAGCTTGCACCATAATTTTGGGTTATTTCTTTAGGATGGTTTTCTATAACTGGGATTACTAGTCCAAACAGTATGAATATTTGAATGGAATTTTTATTTTACATAACTTTTCTGCAGCAACCATTTCAATACTTGGGAGGTTGACCAGAAGCCAGTTGTCTAAAACATTCAAAAGTGTTACGCTGTTGAACTTCAAGTAAGAGAAATGGGAATCTGTGACATTCTAGCTTGGGACTGCTCACTTTCCACCCTACTCTGGCCCACCTTGATTGGCATGGACGTTCTGCCAGCAAGAAGCAGGACAGAAAGACCTCAACTTGAAGGGGCTCAGTTCTTTGGAGGGGTGGGTCATGCCCGGTGACACTGTCTGTGATGAGAATTTTCTGAAGTGCAAGTTGGGCGGTGGGGTGGGGCACAAGGCAGTGCTCAAATATCAGGGGCTTGCAGTACTAGTTGAGGCAAACTTTCTTGGTTGAGGCTGCATAGAAGCACAGGAAAGCCCTGGGAAGGCCCGAGGTTTTCTCATACTTTTGACCCTCAAGTTGCATTCTTGCACCAAGGAGACTTGAAAGGGCCCTGTGGAAAGATAAACCTGGGGCAAACTTAAAATGAGCTCCCCTCTCCCCCCCCCCCCCACAAATCCATGGGCAGGGGTGGGAGCCTTAGTGGCTCAGGGGGTTTGAGATAAACTCTTTCTAATCACATATTGACCCCTAAGTGATACAAAGGGGTAACCCCTAGGAAGCCAGGCTTAAAAAATAAAAACAGTATATTTAAAACTGAGCAGAGCTATCAGGGACTGCATACCTCAGGAAAAAAGACTTTTTACATGTTTATTAGCCCAGGCAAGATACTAAACAAAATGAAAGAAGTAAACAAAACAGCGACAATACATATAAGTCCGAAAAAGAATCAGAATCCTTAGTTGCTACATAATATTATATAAAATCTCTAGGTTTAACAACAACCAAATTACAAGCCATGTAAGGAAGCAGTGAAGTATGACTCATGCACCAAAAAAAAAAAAAAAAAAAAAAAAAAAAAGCCGTAAAAAAGAATCCTCTCTGAATGTCCCCAAATGTTGGGACTTAATAAAGACTTAAACTATTATGAATATGTCACAAGAACTAAAGGGAACCATGTTTTAAATAAAGGAAATTATAACAATGTTAGTCAACAAATGGAGTTTCTGGATGGAGGGTATAGAGATAATAAAAACAATAACAACAGAAAAGAACTACCCTTCATATGACATCATGGGAGAGTACTTCACCTCTGTAGTAGTCTTTCCCAAGACTTATAGCCTGAGTCTGATGATGAAAAAAAACAGGCAAAAGTGAAACTCAGGATCGTTCTATAATAGCACCTGACCAGTGTTCTTAACATCTGTCAAGGTCATGAAAAACAAGGAAAAACTGAGAAATTATTACATATCAGAGGAGACCAAGGAGACATGATGATTGAATGCAGTGTGGTATACTGCATTGGATCCTGGAACAAAAAAGGGAAAAATTAGTTGAAAAAATGGTGAAATCTGAATAAAGTCTGTCGTTATGAACCAATGTTAATTTCTTACTTTTGACAAATTGTACCATGCTTATGTAAGATATTAACATTAGGGAAAGCTGGGTGAAGCTTATACAGGAACTCTCTATACTGTCTTTGCAACTTCTCTGTAAATCTAAATTATTCCAAAGTAAAAAGTTAAAATATCACATGGAAATTCTAGACTTGAAGAATATAATGCCTGAAATGAAAAATTCACTAGAGGGGTTCTACAGTCGTTTTGAGGTGCCAACAAAATCAGGGAATTTAAAGACAGACCAATAGTTATGAGTCAATCTGAAAGATAGAAAAATGAAGAAAAAGGAACAGAACGTTGAGATTTGTAGAAAACCTCAAACATACAACATATCTATAATGGGAGCCCTGAGCCGGGTGATGGGGGAAGAGAAAGAAAGAGAAAGAGAAGGAGGGAGGTAGGTACAGAACACAGTCTTTTGGAAAAATTTCCGAATTTGATGAAGAACTTTACACATCCAGAAATTCATTGAACTTCAGTAGTTTAGGAGGATAAATACAAAGAGACCTGTGCCTAGAAACAGCATAGTCAGTTTGTTAAAAGACAAATTTGTCCGATTTTCAAGACAAAAATCTTGAAAATCAAGAGAAAAATAACTCACTACATACACATCAATGTGATTAAAAATTGCATTCTCATCAGAAGCACTGGAGGCTATAATGGGATGACATATCCAAAGTGCTGGAAGAAAAAAAAACTGTCTATGAATAATTTTGTATTTAGTAAAATTATCCTTCAAAAATAAAGGTAAAATAAATACATTCATATGCAAAGATGGACAGTTTTTAGCAAGCAGACCTACCTTACAAGAAATACCGAAAGAAGGAAATGATGATGAGTTACCAGATGGTAACTCAAATCCATAGAAAGAAAGACACTGGAAATGTAAATATGTAGGTTAATATAAAAACTTTAATACTTTTTTCCTCATTAACAAAAATACTTGAATTGTACCTAAAAACAAATTTAGTATCTGCAACATTTCATTACCCCCACCTGCTTGTACAGTTCATTCATCCCTGTTGTGAACAGTTTGTTCACAGCTGTTTGCCTTTTGGTTTGTAGAATCTCAAAATTTTTGGCTTCAGAACTTCTTTCCATTCTCTTTCTATTCCATTCAGAGAGTTTCTGCTTAAGTGGGCTTTATGTATTGATATTTTTTGTATTAGAAAATAAAAAAATATTTTTAAATAAAATAACAGTACCAGTTACATGTATAACATGTTTTTTAATGAAAAAAAGTATTCAAAAGCAAGAAAGATAGGAGAATGGCATTGATTTTACACTTTTCAAATCTCATTAGTGTCTGGTTTAATAGAAAACCGCTGGGTTCTCATATAGGCTTCTGCATTGAACTTACTGAAATATGTTGATTTGGCAGAAGTATATAAAGAAAATCTGGAAAAAAAAATCTGGCCCCACTCAGATGTAGTTGGAAGAGGGAGGTGTATAATAGTAGCCTTTAATTATAATTACAGGTGTTTTTCTTTGATACGATGCCAGAACTCAAGAAATGGTAGAGGTTAGTTGCAATGTGGAATCTGAAACATACTGGTGAATTTTTTGATTTATTGCTCTATCAAGCAGTGTACTTTGTTACATCAAAACCCATCATTCCTACTGATCTGTAAAGGATAAGGGAATAAACAAAAGTTTTATGTCTGAAGTAATCTGGAAAAAAAACCTGATAGGATAATCAAGTGTTGTATAAGAATATCTTTTGAAAAAAAAAAAGAATATCTTTTGAAATGGCTTTCATTAGTATTTGAGATTTCTAAATTTAATGCCTTCCGTATATTAGGGCTTCATTTAAACTACTGGAAGTTGGAATCACAGATTATCTATTATGACTGTGTACCTAATTTGAAACCTGCTTATATATAGCATCATCATCATCACTGTAAAAGCTGTACTTCTTGTGGTAAAGCTAAGTAATTTAGAAGGGTATAAAATGTAATTAAAGGAAAGTTTGCCTTACCAATCCCCAAGAGATAAGCAATGTTAATAGTTTCTTGAATGCTTTTCCTGAAAATATGTTCTCATACAGGACTCTTGATACGAATACATGTGAAAATCTTTTTAAGCAAATGGAATCATATACGTATCCTGAAAATACATAAATCTTGGATATTTTTATATTAGTATGTCATTCTTTTTAAAACACTAGTTAACATATATGTTACTAGATTGGTATTATGAGAAAAATTTTAGTAATGAAAGCACCACTTTTAAAGTTGTTCTCATTCAGTTTCTGATCCTTTGTTAATGTTTTTGTCAAAAATAATAAAAATCACTTGCAAACTGAAATTGGATGCCTTGGAAAGTGTGCAGATTTTTATGAAGTTCATAGATGTGATGTTAAAAAACTCAGAGCCACTGATAGACAATTGAAAAAGAAAATTTTCAAGGATGACATCTTAGATACTTTTAAGGGAGCCTGATTTGATTACAGTGACTTTTGATGTAAATGATTAAAGAAAAGGCTCTTAGGAAAAATGGATGAAGGCATTCAGTATTTCTGAAAACAAGATCTTTGTGATCATCTCCAAAGAGAAAACCATGAAAGGTATGGTATATTGTGTTATCATACAATTTTGTTGAAAAGATTACACTAACAAAAGGGTCAATACTTGATTCTTTTTTATTCTAAGAAATTTGTACATAGATGAAATTGTAACTTGTCAAATATAAGATAACTTAAAATTTATTTTTACATTTTTATTTTATAAATTATAAATTTATAAATTTATAATAATAATAATAATTTATAAATTATTTTATAAATTTGACTTATTATAAATAAGTCAAATTCTTGAAAATCCTTTATTATTTTCAGTATTTACAATTACATTTTGGTACTTACCTTAGATAATTCACTTAAGTGACCTTTGATCAAAGTCATTCATGCTTAGAAACTTAGGAATTCATGAATTCTATTATATGGATGTACTATATGTAATTTAATCACGTCCCTGCCAGTCAAGGATATTTAGGCTGTGTGTGTGTCTTATGAACATAAGACAGGGAGAGAGAATATCCTGTACACATATCTTTATATTCCCATGTGAATATGTCCATGGAATACATATCTAGAAGAAGGAGAACTTGGGTCTAAAGCTATGAGCATTTACGGTTTTCCCTAAAAGGATTACGTGAATTTATAATCTTACTACAAAACTCTGTATACACATTCACAGTGTACTCCTTATTGTCCACACCTTTTCTTGAATTAGCACAGTGAGAATTTGTAGTGTAATTTTACTTCCTGAGATTTGGATAGTCAGAGTAGGGACAGTCCAGATCATAAGGGGTTCGTTTGAAAATGTATTCTAATCTGTTTAGCTCCTCAGTTGGATAGTGAGAGTGTGAATAACACAGGATACCCGTTGTCTCTTCACTGGTGCTGAAGTGTTGTGAGTCTTTGTAATCCTTGCCAGTATGATAGGTTAAAATAAAAATGTCTCTTAGGTTTGTTTTGCTTCTCTTTAATTGTAAGTCAGAATATGCATATTTTAATTTTAATGACATTTATATTTAAAAATGTATCTTGCAATTACCTTCTTACTGTATTACAAGAGTGATATTCCAATATTAGGGAAATACTTATTATAGTATTACTAATATTTATCTGATCTCTCTAACCTTATGGTAAATTTTTATATAGCAGTTTTGTATCTATTTAATGAAATGTCTCATTTTTTCCCCTTATAAGGCTTCTGGTTCTATGTTATAGTTAGAATATTACCTTCTGTGCTTTAAGATAATAAATATATTCTTTCTTGTATTCTTCTACAGTCTTATACACTGTTCTCTTGATAATTCTGTTTCCACAGTTTGTTCCTCATGTTTTGATCTTTGCTCCAGGTGGAATTTATTGTAATGTAAGGAATAAGGCAGAGATCTAATGTTTTTTTTTTTTTTATCTCCACTCACTATCCAGTTTCTCTTAAATTATTTATCAAATAATGTATCTTTTCCCTGTTTATTTAAAGTGTCACCTCTACTGTATGTGAAATTCTTGTATCTTTTTTGGTCTATTTCTGGACTCTGATTCTGTTTCATTGATCAATCTATTCATGTGCTAGCATTAAAGTTTTAATTATTACAGCATAATAATATTTTTAAATATTTAATAGGACCATTCTCTCCGCATTTCCTCCCTACCTAATCTTTCATACTTGTTTATTATTCTAGAAGAACTTACTGGTAGACTCACGTCTGCCTTCTCACTACCCATAAATGATCCTATTGGTATTTTTACTGGGATTGTTTCAATTTGTGGTTTAGGCAAATTATGAGAATTAATCCAGACAAAGTGGTTAGAGTGATGCCTGGTGTAGAATAAACAGCCAGGAGACTAGCTGTTGTGCTGGATATTCTTTTTGCCTCTTCAGATATATTCTTCACTTTCTCCATCTCCAGGCTGGGATTGTTTCAATTTGTGGTTTAGGCAAATTATGAGAATTAATCCAGACAAAGTGGTTAGAGTGGTGCCTGGTGTAGAGGTGCTGGATATTCTTTTTGCCTCTTCAGATATATTCTTCACTTTCTCCATCTCCAGGCTGGGATAGTTTCAATTTGTGGTTTAGGCAAATTATGAGAATTAATCCAGACAAAGTGGTTAGACTGGTGCCTGGTGTAAAATAAACAGCCAGGAGACTAGCTGTTGTGCTGGATATTCTTTTTGCCTCTTCAGATATATTTTTCACTTTCTCCATCTCCAGGCTCTCTAGTCCTCTGGTTTCTTATTGGATTTGGCTAATAGGTCTTGTAGGAGATGGATGTGTGGGAGGAAAGAGGTTGTATTTCCCAGCCTCTTATCCTATAGAGTTGTGTTTGTCCTCCTAAGGCCACACCTTCTGCCAGGGTAGTTCTTCTCCCATACTGAGAGACCTTACTAGGGTCTAGTAGTGACAGTGATAACAGCTCCCTGCTATTGCTTGTCCTGTGAGTATGCCATTATTTTCCTGCTGGGAAGCTGATTGATGGACCTGCTTTCATCTTCTGCTTCCTTCCTCCTCCTCCTCCTCCTCCTCCTCCTCCTCCTCCTCCTCCCTGATATTGAATCTCCCTATTGCAATCTTCTTTGAGATCCTTTAGTAGAGGTTAAAATTCTCTTTATAAAGCCCTTTATCATTTGTCGTTATACCCAGGTTTTCTTCTATTCATTTGCAGTTATAAATAGAATCTTTTCTCTTGTTACATTTTCTAACTAATTGGATATAAGCAAGCTATCAGCTGTATACTGAATTTTCTTATTGTTTCTAATAGTCTTTCAGTACCTTGTTTATTTCATAATCACCTGCAGACAGTGCATCACTTTGAAATAATGATAGTTTTCCCTTTTTTTTCTTCATGAGGAGTATTTATTTGGGAATGGTTTTATTCAAATATTTTTGCACATCTGTTAAGATACTTAAAATTTTTCACCTTTGATCTACTAATTTAGTAAATTATCTTATTAGATACGCTAATACTAACTTACCCTTATTTTCCTGGCCTAATTCTTACTTGGTTAAGCTATCGTATTCTTTTTAGGATTCTACTTGCTGGTATTTTTGGTTAGGATCTTTGTAACAATATTTCTTACTGAAAATGATCTATAGCTTTCTCTCCCCATCCAGTGTCATGTTGTGATAGCAGTACTTTGTTTACATCACCCCAGTATTTTTAGCGGCAAGTTAAAAACAGTAAAGAGAGAAGAGATTTTACACACACATGTAAATATCTTTAAAGCAGTGAGGAAGTTAACTTGTTACCAGGGAAACTGGCATCATACCTTGCTGATTATAAAGCTGTCTTTTGTATCAAACTGGTACAAAGTACAGTTGTTACAAGATGTGTATGTAATGCTGTGGTGACATAAGATACCATCTTTCACTTGATCTTTTATCTGCTTTTCCTCATCCTATGGAGAGAAATGGGTAGGACTTTGCCACATTTAACAGATAAGAAGGTTTAGATTCAGACAGATTACTGCTTGCCAGAGGTCATATGGCTAATAAAGTTTATCTCTAGACCTAGAAAACAAACCTTGTGACACATGGTAAATGCTCCTTTGTTTCATCATCTTTAGGAATAGAGTCAGTGAAATCAGATCACACGTATATTTCAGAATAGGAGAGACCTTGGCTCAGATTTTATTTTCAAGGAGATTATGTGTGAAGAATTTAGCACTTTTCTTATAATGCATATTATAATTCAATTTATGCCTACAACATCATCTTAAGGTAGTCAGAGAACAGGTTTATAGCGTAATACTATACATGTCAGAAATCACCCAATTTAAAAACTACATGAGAGGTTTTATACAGGCTCTTCCCAGACACAAATGGAAGAAAAAAATAGTGTGTCTTCATTTACTCATGAATAAAAATACTGAACTTCTTCCCTTTAAAAGAATGAATTGCACTTTTTCTTTATTACTAAGTTAATACATATTTATGAAGGAAAATTTAGGGAAAAAGGCAAAAATATCAGAATCCTCTGTAATTCTACCACCCAGAGATACCAGTGTGAACATCTTGGTGTGGAGCCCAACACTTCTACTACCTATCTAAATGTATTCTTTTTCTCTGCCTCTTACTGTGCATAATGTTTTATAATCTGTGCATAATTATTTTATAATCAGTTTTTAAATATTATATAGTAATTTTTCATATTATGAAATATAGTAATATTTCAGATACTAGAGACTTTTTTCTGAATAAAGTCTTATTAGAAACCCAAATTAAGGGACGCCTAGGTAGCTCAGTGATTGAGTGGCTGCCTTAGGCCCAGGGCATGATTCTGGAGTCCTAGAATCGAGTCCCACATCAGGCTCCACGCCCGGAGCCTGGTTCTCCCTCTGCCTGTGTGTCTCTGCCTCTCTCTCTAATCTGTCGCTTATGAATAAATAAATAAAATATTAAAAAAAGAAACCCAAATTAATGCAGTGTTTTATGCTAAAATTTTTATATTGTTAATTTATAACTATTATGGGAATGAAAAGGTTGATTTGTTGAAAAAAAATTTAAGATAGGGTTGTATCCAGTGGTGTTCTGGTATGCTTATTACCCACAACTTGGATGAACCTAGAAAATATTATGCTAACTAAAATAAGCCAAACACAAAAGATCATATAGTGTATGATTCCATTTATATTAAATACTCAGGAAATATATTTCCATAAGGATGAGGTTTCTTTGGATTTCTAAAGGAAAAATAGAACTGATTTGTGTTACTTGCTGATTTCTACAATATACTTACTCTTACTGTGGTTGTTTTGAAGCTACCAGTGCTGCGTCACTGAATGAGTTGGTAAGGAGAGGGGTGCAGAATTGGCTCTTCTGAGCCAGTGTGAGCAAGCTCCAGCACACTAGTGGTTTAAAAGCTAGAATGTTTTTAGTTACAGGTAGCAAAAATCTTACTCCAGTGTCCTTAAACAAAAGATTTACCAAGAGGATTCAAGGTTGAATGGTTCCAGATTTGGTTAGTTCAACAGCTCAGCAGTATCATCACTGACCCATGTTCTTTCTGTCTTGCTATCTTCAGTATGTCAGAGTTGTCTTCGTACCAGCTTTTACCATGGTTGCAAAGTGGCTTTAACAGTTCCACATATCCAGACATCAGAACTTCCAGAGGAAGAAAGGGCTTGTCTCTTTCCTTTCATATTATTTTAAATGGGGGGAAAATCCCTTGGGACTCCTTTAGCAAACTTTCCATCACATCTGATTTTATCACATTGCTATTTTCAAACTAGTCTCTGACAAGCAAGATGGAACCATTATGATTGGTTTGGACCAGTCAGGATCCACTCTTCTGATCTCAGGCTGCAGCTACACTCTCCTGAAGCAGATGGCTGCCTAAACATCAGAACAAAATGTTGCTTCTTTTAGGATGAGGTGGATGGATGTTGGTTGTATAGCCCACAGTGTCTACAGCACAGGCGTTGGGGATGACACTTCAAGTTGTATTATCAGCTTCAATATTTAATTTATGTTTCTATTTTGGTTGTGTAGTTTTTCACTTATTCAGAAAAGTTGCAAATGTTACAGTATTCTTCCCACCTCATTCTATGAGGCCAGTATTACTCTGATACTAAAACCCAACAAAAAAATTACAAGGCAATTACAGACCAATATCTGTTATGAATAAGGACACAAAAATCCTAAACAAAATACTAACTGAATATAGCAGCATATAAAAAGAATTATATGCCATGACCCAAGTGGGATTCATCTCAGGAATGCAAGGTTGGTTTAACATCCAAAAATTATTGTAAATTATTGTAATGTACCATGTCAATAGAATACTAAAAGTCAAATGATTATATAAATAGATGCAAAAAACACTTGACAAAATCCAACATCCTTTCATAACAAAACACTCAAAACCTAGGAATAGAAGTGACTCAAAAGGCATCTATGAAAAACCCACAGTTAACATCATACTTGATGATAAAAGACTGCTTGCTTTCCCTCATAAGCTCTGGAGCAAGACAAGGATATCCACTCCTGCTATTCTGTTTAACATTGTACTAAGGTTCTAACCAGATCAATTAGATAAGAAAAAGAAAAGGCTTCCAGGTTGGAAAAGAAGAAGTAAAACTATTCATAGATGACATGATCTATGTAGAAAACACTAGGGAATCCCCTAAAGAATTATTAGAACTAATAAATGAGTTCAGCAATGTTGCAGGGTACAAGATCAGTATACAAAAATGAGCTATGTTTCTGTCCACTTGAGATGAATAAAAGTGAACTTAGAACACTTCCATTTACAATAGCATTAAAAAGAATAAGGTGCTTAAAAGTTAATTTAACAAAAGAAACATTGAACTTATTCTCTGAAAACCACCAAAGATTATTTAAAAAGAAATTGAAGATCCACATAAGTGGAAAAATATCCCATATTCATAAATTAAAAGACCTAATATTGGTAAGGTGGCAATATTGATCTTCAGATTAAGCACAGGCTCTTTCAGAATCCCAACTGACTTCTCTGTAGAAGTTGACAAGCTCTTTTGAACATTTATATGGAATTGCAAGGGACTGAGAGTAGCAAAAAATCTTAAAGAACAAAGTAGGACTCATAATCTCTGGTTTCAAAACTTACTACAAAGCAACAGTGATCAAGACAGTGTGGTATTGGCACTTATAGTCCTTATCTTAAGTAATTACCTGGGGGACCTAGGGATCAGTGGAATAAAGTTGAGTGTCAAAAAATAAACCCATGTGGCTATGGTCAGCTGGTTTTTGACAAGAGTGCCTAGACCAAAAAAAAAAAAAAAAAAAAAAAAAAAAAGGAGTGCCTAGACCATTCAATAGGGAAAGAACAGTCTTTTCAGTAATTGTGCTTAGAAAATTGAATAGCCACACGGAAAAGGATGAAGTTGATCGTATGACTTAAAATGAATCTAAGAACTAATTGTAAGAACTAAAGCTATAAAACTCTTAAAACCTAGGGCAAATTTTTATGACCTTGGATTTGGTCAAAGGATTTTTAGATATGACACCAAAAGCATAAGCAACACAAGAAAAAAAAATAGATGCATTAGACTTCATCAAAATTAAAAACTTGTGCTTCAAAGGACACTATCAATAAAGTAAAAAGACAGCCCACAAAATGGGAGAAAATAGTTGCAATCATATATCCGATAAGGGACTTACATCTAGACTGTGCAAGGAACTTCTACAACTTAATAGTAAAAAAGGCAACTCAGTTTAAAAAAAAAATGGGCCAAAGATCTGAATAGGCATTTCTCCAAAAAAGATATATAAATGAATGATAAGCACATGAAAAGATACTCCCACATCTTTTCCATCAGGGAAATGCAAATCAAAACCACAATGAGAGACAGCTAGAACAAAAAATAATATGTGCTGGCAAGGATGCGGAGAAATCAGAACCCTCATACACTGCTGTTTGGAATGTAAAATGGTGCAGCCACTTTGGAAAAGATTTTGGCAGTTCCTCAAAATGCTAAACATAGAGTTACCAAATGACACAGCAATTTCACTTCAAAGGGAAATGAAAACAGGTCCATGCAAAAACTTGTACTTGAGTATACAGCATTTTTCAAATAACCAAAAAGTAGAAACAACCTAAATGTCCACCACATGATGAATAAACAAAATGTGGTATATCCATACACTGGAATGTTACTCAACCATAAAAAGGAATACTGATACATGTTACAACTTAGACAAACCTAGAAAACTTTTTGCTAAGTGAAATAAACCAGACACGAAAGGTGACAGCATGTGATTCCATTTATATGAAATATCTAGAAAATGTATTTCCATAAGGACAGAAAACAGACTGGTGTTTGTCAGGGGCTTAGGGGAGGGGAGGATGGGGAATAACTGCTTATGAGTCTGAGGTTTCCTTTGGGATGATGAAATATTCTAAAATTAACAGTGTTGATGGTTACGTGTATCTATAAGTAGACTAAAAACCATTGTTATTGTGTGTTTACATGGATGAGTTGTATGGTTTGTGCACTGTATCTCAAGCTGTTTAAAAAATATTATCAGTATTTAAAGCTTTCCTTATGGTTTCAGAATACTTATAAATTAGAGATCCAGAAGTTTGAAGGAAAAAGTCAGAAATTTTTGTTTCACTGTGGAGACAGTAATAATTATCTAAAATTCTATCCATCCTATTTGTCATGTGCATAAAAGTTAGCAAAGTATGCCAAAGTTGCAATAAGTATTTAAAATTGTACAGTCCTAATGGTGCTCTTATATGTTAACCCGTTAGTATAAAACTGCTTTGTTTTAGTGAAATATGTGAACAGATGCATGTGAGCTTTGCCTTGCATTTATTTGAGGAGTTCAGTTGCTTTAGCATACCACAAGTTTACATGAGGAATCTTAGGCCTAAATTAAAAAAGGTCCATTCAGAGCCCAAATTTTGCTCATCAGTAACACACATATAAAACATTCAGGTGCATGCACAGAGATGCCAACAGATGGCCTGCTTTAAGATTTGTATAAAAAAGTATATGTGTATTTATAATTTATAATAGTTAAATTTATAATAGTTAAAATTTTAAATGTTTGAATATATGCATTTTTTGAGAAATAATTCCCATACTTTTAAAATTCACTCTTTTAAATTGTACAGTGGTTTTATATTCACAAAGTTGTGTGATATTTCACTACTGTTATCTAAATTCAGAACACTTTCATCATCTAAAAACTACATATTAGTCATTCATCACTTTCCCCTTCCCTGTCCCCTGACAACTAGTCATCTATTTCTGTCTCTATGTACCTACATATTGAATATGTGCATTATTATTACTATAAATTTTAAATAGCTAAAAGTATCCAAGAATTATAGGCAGTTTCAAAAAGTTTGAGCATGCATATTTTACAACATTCACTTTAAATGATTTAGATATTCTATATTTCTATTTTTATAGTCAACTAATTAATCCCTTTATTGTCAAATATTTAGAAAGTTTACAGTTTTTCACTATGAACAATGCTGTGATGAAAATCTTATGGTTAAATCTTTATCCTTATTCATGATCATTTTGTTAAGATTAATTCCTAAAAGTGGTATAGCTAGTTAAAATACTAGGTTTAGTTTTAATTCTTGATATGTTGTCAGATTACTTCCCAGAAAGCTTATATCAATTTACACTCAAACAGTTGTTAGGTGTAATAATACAATAAATAATTAATGTTTTAATATGGAGAGTGATATCTTTCTACCAATTAAATGTTTACATGACTAATTTTGAAAATTTTCTGCTTGAAACTTTAGAAACTTTTCAGTGAGCAAGTCATCATTTAAAAATTAACTGTACTTGAAGCATTACCTCAAATTAGCAAAATTCCTGTGGTACTGATCTATATTCCAGGTTCTAAACAAGAGACTCTTTAAATATGTTTTATTCATGTGTTATAAACTGCCTGTTATAAATATCTAACTAGTTCTTAATTGTCTATAGAATGAATTAAAACTTTCAGCTGTACCAAATTACCCATTTTAGTTTTTTTTTTAACTTTGCCATTAAATCTTAAAATTTTAAAGTCATTGTAATAGCTAAAAATAACTGGACTTTATTTTTGTCCTTACAAATATGTGTAGGAGGTGTTAATAATGACAAGACTTTCCTAATAGGAAGGAAATTCAGTCTAGATTGAGGCAATGAGTTGGCTACAAGTATGGTGGTAGTAATGTCTCGGCTATGTTTAGGAAATTTTGCGCAATTGATTGGAATTAGGATATGTATAGGGGAAAATGAGATAAAAAGGTTACATTTGTGCCGTAAAAACAAACATTAAGTGGTTTTCTATATCTTCTTTTTTTTTTTTTATCTTCTTGTTAATAAAACATAAGATAAGGAAATATGTATGTTGAAGCACTATGTATACAATTTGATGAGAGGGTAAATTATTTCATGCTCTTTGGTGTGTCCCCTTTTTAACTTTGATCATACAGGTTTTTCTTAGATCAGCTACCCGCCCCCCCCCCCCGCCCCCCCGTCTTACCAGCTTTTTTAAAGAAAGATGATGGTGTACTGAATGCGGCATATCTCTTCCAGAAGTGTGCGTCAGGGGTGAGGATATTGGGGAGGGGGAGGGTTGTGCATACACACACACTTTGCCTCATCATCCTGTGGTCAGTGATTCTCACATGAGAATGGCAAATCCCAAGAGAATCTGGGAATTTGGCAAGGGATTCATGAATCCATATGTGTTTGAAATAGTCAACTTAAAAACATAAATCCCAAACCTGTATGTACTAGTGTGTTTCAAATGTAAGTAGACACTGTTGGGATTAAGTAAAATTATTTAAATATAACTCCTGAACTCACAATAATGTTCTGTATTTTCTCAGTCAGTGGATGTGTTTTGTATTCTTTGCTGATAGGTGCAGCCACCAGAGGAGACATAGGAAAGGCTCAGGGAAAACCAAAGTTTATTACTCAGAGGTCCCAGAGACAGGAGACTGAGCACAACATGCAGGGCCACAGGGAAAACAGCAGGGTGTTTTGGCAGGCAGGAGATAAAAATGAGGGGAAAGCATTAGGGCCACAGTCTTTGCTGGGGGTTTCCATGGAAAGACAGGGCAGAGTGAATGGTTTATGGTTGGGAGATTTCAGTAATTTTGGTGGGCTTTGAGCCATAGGAATGGTCCCTAGTTGCCAAGTACCTGGCTCTGGGTGATTAAGGCCTTGGGATAAAGGATCTGATGAAGAAGGTGGCTCTGGGTTAGTTTGCACATCAAGGACATGCTCTTGGCCGGGCCCTTTGCTGTCTCCAAGAATTGCCTAGGTCTGGGACAGGTATTCTCTTTCCAGCTAGAAAAGTTTCTTGAAATGTCAGAACATCATAATATACTGATATTAAAAAATACGATACAGGGTATCAAGAAGATTAACTTGTATCATGTGGGGCTATGCAAAGTATTTGATACTTAAGAAGATTAAACACCACCTATGCCAGTGTTTCATTTCCTAAAAGAGTGAAATTGTGATCTAGACTGTGTTAACACTTGGGCAAATTCCTGACTGGTTTGATAGTGTTAAATGCATGGCTGTTGTTGATGGAGATTACTGCAAATGGACTATTACCATTGAGTGGCAGCTGGCAAAAAACTGAAAAGGAGAGCATTATAGTCAGACTTCTTTTACTTAACGATAAATTGCTTTTTTTTTTTTTTTTTTTTGGTATTCCTGACTGCCTCATATTGTAACTTAGAGAAACTGGCAATTTAAATGAGAGCTGGGTTGAGGGGTGCCTGAATAGTTCAGTTGGTTGAGGTTGAGTATCTGACTCGTGACTTGATCTCAAGGTGCTGGGATTGAGCCGGGCCTCAGGCATTGCACCCAGTGGAGAGTTGGCTTGAGTTTCTCTCTCTCTCTCTCTCTCTCTCTCTCTTTCTAATAAATAAATCTTTTTTTTTTTTTTTTTTTAAATAAGAGCCGGGTTGATAAACAGGGAAAAGCCATTTTAAAGAATTTGAATCAAGTTTTGTATGCCTGAGTATATTATCAAACACTGGTTAAAGAGTGTTAGATAATTTTTAAAAGTGTGTAAACAACTTTAGTTAACAACTTTATTTAATTAATAACTCTTTGTATGCCAGAGAACTGAATAAGAACACCTTGGTGTGAAGTTCCTGGGTTATCTTCATGTATGCTATAGCTGTCTGTTATAGTCCTTATTACAACTTTGTGTCCAAATACTTTCCCATTTTCCAGGTGGAGGAAACTAAGGCTTTCAGAATGCAACTTGTATCAAGAGTCTGTGGTTAGGAAGGGTAGATCTCAGATTTGAATCTATGATGACATAACCCAAAGCCTCTGCTCCCCTGTTTCAATTTTTAGAGGATACTTAATTTGCAAGAGTTTCAGACTTGAGAATCCTTAACTTTAAGGAAAATTAGATAAAAATAATTTTTATATTTTTTATAGTGCTAAAATGCACCTAACGTAAAATTTGCCATTTTAACCATTTTTGAATGCACAATTCAATGACAGTAAGTACATTCACAGTGTTATATAACCCATCACCACTATCCATTTCCTAAACTTTTTCATCATGCCACATAGAAACTGTGTACCCATTTAAACAGTAACTTGTTCCACTCTTTCCCCAGCTGGTGGTAACCTCTATTCCACTCTCTGTCTCTATGGAGAAAATATATTTTTAAAAGATTTTATTTATCGGCACAGAGAGAGCACATGTGAGCACGAGCAGGGGGAGTGGTAGGCAGAAGGAGAGAGAGAAGCAGGCTCCCCGAGGAGCAGGGAGCCTGATATGGGGCTCCATCACAGGACCCTGGGACCACCCAAAGCCAGACACTTAACCGACTGAGCCACCCAGGTGCCCCAGAAGGAAATATTTTTTAGTGAGAGTTTTGTTGATGTTAGATGATACATTAGATTTTAAATTTCTTTATTAAATTTACATTTATTTTGGAAAAGTACCATGTACTTCAATGCAAACTACAAGTTATTTTTGTCTTTTTAATTCTTTGTCTATTCTATTTTAAATAAAGCATTATAATTATATATGCTAAGTGTCGAAGCCTTCATGTTATCTTCATTTTATTAAATATAAACAATTGGTGTTAATTTAAGAGAAAGTAGCTCTTTTCTGAACCTTCGAAAACTTAGCTTTTATACATTGTTCTAGTTAGAGCTCCTTGAGGGTAGCATTAGTTGCAGTCAAGTCATCGAAATTGTGGCAAATCCAAAGTATGGCAGTCTTTTTTGCCAACCTACATACATTTGTATTCTCCTAGCGGATGGTTGTCACATTGCATATGATTTGATTCAGGCTATTTTTTAAATGAACATAGAATGTAATTATTGCCCATTGTGTATTCCATAGTAATAGTTACTAGAGGTGCTCTATACTTTGGCCAGACCCTGGACTTTGGTCTTTTTTGTTTCATATACCCATGTGGTTATGAAAAATCCAAAGCTCAGGTTCACCCCCTCTACCCTACTTTGACCTTGAAATGAAAGTCAGCTTCAGTACTCTGCTTACCTTTGTGCATTCCTCCATTTACCTAGTTTTTGCCTGTGGATTCCTTATGTTCTTACAGCTCGGTGGATTCATTTCAGTAGATATTTTCTATATTTTCCACTGTTTTCAGTTTTCAGTGGTAGGTTCAGTTCTCTGAACTAGTCCACCACTGGAAATAAAAGTGATCGAAGAGCCTTTAACAAGAGATTCGTTCATTCCACCTAATAAATAATATAATAGGAACATGGGTTTTGTTTTAGTTAGCCACTATTTATCTCAACAACTTCTTCCAAACCAGTGTCAGTTACAGAACTGGATGGAAGAAGTTTTAATATTAGCTGCTGTGTCTATTCTATTTCATCTTCTACGGGAACTAAATCAGCCTAGATTAGGGAGAGAGGAACCAAAATTTCTTTCTCTAGCTAGGTCTATAAGAAATTTTAAGCCCTGGGACACCTACCTGGGTGGTTCAGCAGTTAAAGCGCCTGCCTTAGGCTCAGGGCGTGATCCTGGAGTCCCTTATCAGGCTCCCTGCATAGAGCCTGCTTCTCCCTCTGCCTGTGTCTCTGCCTCTGTGTGTGTGTGTGTGTCTCTCATGAATAAATAAATAAAATCTTAAAAAAAAAAAAAAAACTTTAATCCCTAAAAGGGGATTTGGTTTGAGATTTGTTGAGCAATGGCTTTCTTGTCACTTGCTTTTTGTACTGTATTCAAAGATGTTTCTTGCTTCTTACTGGCTTTAACTTTACTGATATGTAAGGGGGAAAGCAATGTTATTTGCATATATGTGGGGGGAGGGAACAGAGTGGGGGGGTGCTATTTAATTTGAATGTTACCGATTGTGAAATTTGGCCTTTTGCCCTCCCAGTCCTCTCCTGCTTGTGAGCTTTAAGATTTGGTTTGGGTTTTAACCATCTTCTCTCATTTGGTAGTTTTACTATATCGTCTTGATTAATAGAGGATTACTCCCAAATCCCTCTCTCTAGCCCAATTTTCTTTCAAGGCCTTTATGAAACCCTTGAAGCATCTTGAATTTTCATTTTTCACAAATCCCTAAGGTAAATTCAATCTCCATAGGCCCCTCGGGTTTCGTATTAGTTTTCTAGGGCTGTCATAACAGAGTATCACAAAGTGGATGGTTTAAGATAATAGAAATTTATTATTTCACAGTTCCGGAGGCTAGAATTCTAAGATTAAGGTGTTGGGCAGGGCCAGGCTCTCTCTAAGACTTTAGGGAAGAATCTCTCCCCCACCTAGCTTTTGATATTGCTGGCAATCCTTGGCATTCCTTGGCTTGTAGATACATTACTCTAGGCTGCATCTTCATATGGCTTTCTCCCCTGTGTGATTGTGTGTCTTTGTCCACGTTTCTCTCTTATTATAAGAACACCAGTTTTTATTAGATTCAGAATTCACTCTAACCCAGTATGCCCTCATCTTAACTTAATTGCATGTGTAGAGAACCTGTTTCCAAATAAGGTCACATTCACAGGTATCCACGGTTAGACATTCAACATGTCTCTTGTAGGAACACAATTCAGTCCCATAACAACATGGTATATTTCGCCATTTATGTAGTTCTTTATTTTTTCTCAAAAAATGCTTTATAGTTTTCATTGTACAGATCTTGTTGCATGCATTCTGTTAAATTTTTCCCTAAGTATTTCAAGTTTGTGGATGCTGTTGGAACTAATATTTTTTAAATTTCATGTTCCAAACATTTTTCATAAATTTTTTTTTTGTTGCTAAATATGATAATGGCCATAGATTTTTCATAGATCTTCTTGATTGGGTGAGGAAGTTTTCATTTATTCCTATTTTAGTAAGTGTTTATCATAAATAGTATTGAATTTTTGTTAAATGCTTTTTCTTTGTCAATTGAGATAATTGATTTTTTCTTTTTATTCTGTTAGTATGTTGAATTGCATTTATTGTATTTTCAAACATTAAGCCAATTTTGGATTCTTGGGATAATTTATACTTAGTCATAATGTATTTCCTTTTTATATATTGTTGGATTTGATTTTCTAATATTTTCTTAAATACTCTAGTGTCCATATTTATGAGGGTTTTCATCTATAGTTTTCTTTTCTTATAATGTCTTTGTCTGATTTTTAGTATCAGTTGATTTTTAGCAATTTTATTGTCATATACCTTGTAGTGATTTTTTGTTTTGCCTATTTGAAATTCACTGAGCTTCTTTAACATCTGGATTGGTAGTTCTTCTCAAATTTGGAAAATGTTTAGGTAATTTCCACTGATCTCTTTTTCTGTAGTGTTTAGTGTACTGTTAAGCTCAACTGTGAATTTTGCTATATAGATATTGTATTTATCAGCTTTAAGTAATCCATCTTTTAAAAAAGTTTTAATTTCTTTTTTCATTGTGTGTATGTTTTCCTTTAAATCTTTGAATATATTATAATAAGATTTTAGAAGTTCTTTTCTACTAATCCCATCAACTTGACCATTTCCAGGTTTGTTTTTATTAACAATTTTTACCCCTTGGATCAGGTTACTTTTTCTTGTTTATTCTCATAATTTGTAATTTTATTTGTCATTCTTAAAAGAGTGTTGAGTTTTGATTTGGCAGGTGATTTAGTTAGTTTCTGATCAACCTGATCCTTTTGGGCATGTTATGAGCTTTGTTAGTGTGGACCTAGAACAATGTTGTTTAATAGAATTTTCTGCCCTTCTCATATGGTTGGCATTTCTGGGGTCTCTGTGTAATGTCCCAGGTATTTTGTGAGTGCTCTTTTGTGGTTGGTTGGGACTTGTGTCTCCCAACTCCCCTGTAGTAGTTCTTCCCCTGGTTGTTCTGGCCTCATGGAATCTCATACTACATGTAACTAGCTTAGTATTTAGCCAAAAGACTCAAGGAGAGACCCACTTTTGGAATTTTGGGGCTCATTTTCTTCACACTTTAACTCTCTGGTAATCTGTCCTGCAAATTTCAAGTGCCTTAGCCTCCCTGAACTCCAGTCTCTGATTCAATAATAGTACCGTGAAATTCTGGAATTGGCAGAGAAGGTCGGTTGTTCTAGCCTGTTTCACAACTGCCCTGACAGAGACTTGTTTGAGACGGCTCTTCTAAATTAACATGGCTCAGTTTGTAGAAAGTACATAGATAGTAATATTGAGTCAAATTCTGTTTTCCACAAATTTATTGCTTGTTGGTGTTATTTCCACCTTCTGTAATTTCACAGAATAAAGCTTAACTCCTTAGACTATTTTATCTCATAGCTGTTTAACACCTGTTCTGTCCCTTTTTATTTCTTTGCCTAAAGTACCTCAGCTTATAATACTATTATCCCTTATGTATATTATTCTTTTTTTTAATCCAAATTATTTCTTATCTGCATCTTAAAATGCCATGTATGTATACATCTTCCAGTGTGATATTTAGAACTGAATGCAGTCTTTTAAATGTGGCCTCTATTGAGAAGAGTGGAACATCCTTGATCTGGATACTTACATTTCGTTGGCTCCTAAGATTGCCTTTAATTACTGCCTCTTATTAACCTAGAGATTAAACATCCTGACCTTTTTTAAGTTATTTGTAATTAAACATACTGGTTTATTCTTTGCATTTTATATGCATTTGTCTGATCTGCACCCCAGGACAGATGCACAGTTCTCTTAGTTATCTCTAGAATTCTTCCACTAGTTTGGTATCACATACTTAATCTCTGGGTATGTTTGTTTAGTCAGCTAGGAGTCTGCTTTACCATAGTATGGGGCTCACATTGTTCTGTTTTGTTTAAGGTTGCCACCAGAGACTTTGTGTGCAGCTCTGCTTAAAGTAACATGTCCTGTGTTTGTGACATTCACCTGGTCTAATAATATACTTGTAGTCTTATACTTACAGAATGCACACTCAATAATCCTTTTTTAAGCTCCCACTCTGCAGATCTACGCTACTGTTTTTTCCTTCTAAAAATTGTGATTACTTTCACCTTCCCATAATTTCTGATATATTATGAACAATGGATCAATAAGCAAATCTTTGTTATTTTAATGTCATAAGATAGTTGTAACAGAATTTATTTATTTATTTATTTATTTTTAAAGATTTTTATTTATTTATTCATGAGAGACACACACACAGAGAGAGAGAGAGAGAGGCAGAGACACAGGCAGAGGGAGAAGCAGGCTCCATGCAGGGAGCCCGACGTGGGACTTGATCCCTGGTCTCCAGGATCACGCCCTGGACTGAAGGCGGCACTAAACCGCTGAGCCACCGGGGCTGCCCTGTAACAGAATTTAAATTTTGTTTGTAAAGTGTTAAGGTGGTTTTTTTTTTGGTTTTTTTTTTTGTTTTGTTTTTTTTTGTTAAGGTGGTTTTACTCTTTCCTCTGTACTAGGATTATTGTGCCTGCTGCCATCAACTACTGAGATTCTGTATAATAAAAAAACTTGATTCAGAGCTCTAAATCAGTATGACAACAAAGGTTTTAATTGGTAAAATTCCCATGTTGCTATAGTTTTAGAATATTTTTTGTTATTGACACTTTGTAATTTTTTGTTTCATATCTCTTGAAATTCATAGTATTTGAAGAATATGAAGCCCTGATGTGTGGATTTCAGTAGAAGAAATGAAAAAAAAAAACCCGCTTTGCTATATTCCTTGCGATTAAAATTGGCTGGAATTCAAAATGATAAAAGCACAATTGGAGGTTTTGACTATAGTGTTCACATTTTTCTATTGTAAATTTGGTTATACTTTTCCACAGACACAACATTTGTATAAAGAACTCTGGGATAGGCTATTTCCGTCCATGAGAATCCAAAATTATAGACACTGATGTCAATGCAGATGAGGTTAGCCTAATTTGGTCAAGGGAAGGACATGCTGCGTCTCTATATGGATAGCTAAAGGCCATTGCCAAGATTGACAGGTGTCCTGTGGGTGGCAGAGAGCCCCAGGGATAAAATTTGTACTTGGTTTACTTCTCTAAAACACCACGATCAAAGTCATGTCTTTTCTTCCTATTGATCAGTTTTTAGTGAGGTCTGCTTGTAATACTTTAATTTTTCAGATATTAGTTTTGTTAGCCCCAGAAAGGGTAAAATTTTATACCTTCTTCTTAAAGTATCAAATTCTATTTTTGGAAGCTTAATTGTATCCTGTGCATTAGTTTTTCTAATGTAGTCTGTTCTTTTTGTTACTCTGCCATGTTTCACTAGGCAGAGGTGAGAAAAGTTCATGTAAAAGGATACACTTGTTATTAGTGTAAGAGATACAACTATTTGCTTATGGAATAATAAGTTACATGATCAGACTAGAAAGATTAATTTTTAGGAGAATTTTCTATGAAATAAACATAATGTAAAGGAGTATTCTAATTTGATAACAGCTTTTGCTTTTATTTCATCTTACTGAAATATTTTTATTTTTAATAATAAATTCCTTTAATGGGACTGCTTGTAACTTATACATATAAGTTAGTAGTAGGTATTTCATATCTCAAAATAAGAAAAAATTTTAAAGCTATTAGGTCCATGCCATGAAGAAAGGTAAGTGTATTGTTTTAAGAAAAAAAATTGCATTGCCTGAGATTTTTGTAAGATTTGAGTGATGTGCATGCATCACTAGCAATGAAGGCTCTTTGGTTTTTTTAAGGCAAAAATTCAATAGCTGTTTCTATTCAAATAGAGAATTTTCTAACCTGGGAAGAATTGTGTCTTGATTATCTCTGCATTTCACTGTCAGACATAGAGTAGAAATTTAAGAAGAGGATGCTAGGGAAACCACTTAAGGGTGCCAGCCTATTCACTAGTTTGAAAAATGAAAGCCAAGACCATCACTCTCCTAGGGCTCAGAAAATGTTTCTGAGGGCCCTGCACAAGCACAGCACCAATTCCCTTTATGGACCATTGTGATTTCAGTTAAGTCTATTGTTGGGATGAAGCTGGAGTGATTAGATCAGTATCATTCTTAAGTCTTAAATATTTAATTCTGATTTGGCTAACATTTATTGGGAGCTTACAAGAGCAAGGTATTCTTGTATAGATGTTACCTAAATCCTGTGAAGGGGAGGAAAATAAGACCAAGCAAAGTGGTGACTTGCCCAGGGTCACTCAGCTCTTGTCAGTAAAGCCGGGGAATAAACCCAAGCTCTTGTCTCTAAACCCAATAGAGTTTTGAGGTGGTGGGAATAAACTCGACAGAAATTCACTTAAATGAGAGAACTTTCAGGACTCCCTTTCTTACGACCTTTTTCCCCCTAATTCTTTGTCTTAATTCTGATTCTTTTCTTTTTTTCCTGATCAGTCAGTCCTTCCTTTTTTAGACTAACTGAAAGTACAGATTCTTGAGCTCACCTTTAATCAAAAAGACTTTTATAAAAATATTTAAGTACTGTACCGAAAACAGCAATCTTGTAGTTGATTCTCAAAATTTGACTCTTTAAGCAGCTGAGTGAAAAGGTGGTGTGAAAATGAGTAATCGTGGGCTGAGCATCATGGTAAGGGGCTAATTTGGCATGTGCAGCATGGGCCAGAGCAGCAGGTAATGACCTCAAGCCGTGTCAGCTGCTGGCCCAGGCTCCACGACCCCCTCCCCAAGATTCTGCTGCTCTGTCCTGTTCCTGGAACCTTACTAGATATACATAGAATAATGAAAGATCTGATAATCTCAGATCACACCTGGTTTCCTGACAAGAGAGTCTTCTCCATTTGTGCAAGGATTGCATCACAGCTTGTTACTTCAGCAGCAAGAGGAGATATCCATAATGTATAAGGTAGAGTGAGAAATTTACGGCCATGTGTTATGAACGGTTTCAATTTAGGAAAATTTTGATTTAGATCTGCTAATTTAATTTATGCTTCATTTTGACAGGTCTAGAATTAACTTTTCTTTTAAATAAACCCTGTGTACCGAGGATTGGATCATGAAAATAGCATCAACATTACTATTTGACCTGTTTGGGCTGTTGCAAATATTTTAGAACCACCCTTTGTGTACTGTTGCTATGCAGATGCTGTTATCTTGTCGTGACAGTCCTGTCATGTCCTGAGTATTTCTCCAGCCAGCTCCCTCTCTTCATCTCCACCATCCAGGGCGGGCTCATCACCTCCCTCCTGGACCTCTGCGGCGGCCACTTAACTGCTTGTCCAACTCCTGCTCCACACAGCTAGCCTTGACCAAAACCTGCTAAAGCTCTTTAGGTTGGGAGTAGCTTTTAGGATGAAGATAAAACACCTTTCCACGGACTCCACTTTTGACTCACCCTGCTCTCCAGCCTCCCCTGTTCTTCCTTCTCCTCTCACTATGCTCTGTTTCATAGCTCCTTGGCCACCGTGTGTTCTCTCTGCACAGATCGTTCTTCCTGTCCTCTTCATGTGCTTGCCTCTTCGTTTTGGCTCAGGGACATTTCAGGAACTGTGGGAAGAAGTCTGTCTCCTCTTAGGTCAGATCCAGACTGTGTTGGCTGTTCTTTCCTCCACCTACTGTACTTGTTCCAGTTGCAGATTTTATATTTATATTCGTAGACTTTGATTAAAGTAGATGCTGACTAAACTGTAAGCTTCACAAGGGCAGGAGCCATTTCTGGTTTTACTGGGTGATTATGCCCCTGTCATCTAGCACAGGGCCTGTACATAGAAGCGTAATAAATACTTGCAGAATACTTGAACGAAAGTTTCATCAAAGACTTTCTCAGGGATCCCTGGGTGGCGCAGCGGTTTGGCACCTGCCTTTGGCCCAGGGCGCGATCCCGAAGACCCGAGATCGAATCCCACGTCGGGCTCCCGGTGCATGGAGCCTGCTTCTCCCTCTGCCTGTGTCTCTGCCTCTCTCTCTCTCTCTCTCTCTCTCTCTCTCTGTGTGTGTGTGTGTGTGTGACTATCATAAATAAATAAAAAAAAATTAAAAAAAAAAACAAAAAAAAAAACAACAAAAAAAAAAACCAAAGACTTTCTCAGCAGTAGTACCTGCAGCCTGCTGGCTGTTATGAGGTCATGAAGGTGGAAGAACGTAGGCACACTTTGCTATTAGCTCACTCACCAGCCAAGGGAGGAAGGTGATGTGTACCAAAAATATTGTAACATAAACTAGGTGACAATTAGGACTTAGAAATAATATACTTTTAATTGCCTGAAAACACACCGCTAGACTGGCCTATGTCAATAAATCTAAAATGAATGAATTACGATGTTAAACAGGGCATACGATATTTATAAAAGACTCTTAACATTCATAAAATAGTCCTAGCTCTAAAAGAAAAAAGTTGAACAAATTTGGTGTTAAAAGCTGAAAAGAAAAAAAAAAAAAAAAAAAAAGCTGAAAAGATAGAATAAAATGCAGTAATATTTTGAAGTGCCAGGACATTATACCTGTGAAGCTGGTCTGTATGAAAGAATTGAGAAGTTTTGTGTATTGCTAAACGTTTTTTGAAAGTTAGGTTAAAGCCCTCTGTTCGTATTATGACGTAGAAGTGTTTGGGGCTAGCCTGAGACCTCTTCTAGGTATATTCTGTGAGACTGTTAGGTCAGCCCTCACAAAGGTTTTTCCCTTTCCTCTTCCAACATTACTGAGGCCAATCTCCCTCAACCCTGGGGTTGTGGCCTTAAGCAGGCGCTGGGAAGGAAGGCTGGCAGGCAGCGCGTTCTCGGAGGAGTCAGGTGACCCGTGTTTGAAGGCAGCTGCTTGAGGTTCAGGGCAGTCAGTGTCTCCCCTCGCTTCTGCCTGGGGACAGCTGGCTGTTATCAAGCTCAGAACAAGTCTTCCTCGCTTATTGCCTGCTGGGAGAGGGGGGAGATTATGCAGTGGGCTTTTGATTGTTCCAATGGGAATTACATTGATCTGGTGTCTGGCCGTGGTTCTTCTCAAGTGGATCGCCTCTAAGGTAGGCCATCTTTATTTTTAGGAGAGTGAAATTAATCATCAGTGTATATATTTGGTTGGGGTCGAATTGCTAGGAGTTTCTTCTTTTGCTTCAGTTTTTATTTCTCTGATTAAAAGAGCTATGAATTTTACCTGTCAGCTGAAAAGCTTAACTGTAGTTAGCGTGTAATTTTTATTCTTCTCCCACCTTTTCCTTCTTTCAGGGGCTTTTTTAGGGTATCATTCCTCATTATCGAAGTAGCTTCCCCCATACCATTCCCTTAAAGAAGTGATATGATTAAAGGAATACACCTTTTAAGATGAAATAATTATTAATTTATACTTTTGGTGTACATATTTTAAATATTCTTTTTGGAAATAATTTACTAATACTTATATGTTGAATGTGTAGTTGTTGAGAATTTTTCAACAGTTATGAACTTTTAAAAAACTAAAAACTACCTTCTATTCTCTGTTAAAGTATTGCTGCTACTAAAATGTATACCTTACTTATGTTGGGAAAAGTGAGATTATTACATATTTGTTGTTTTTGAACTTGCATTCTGAGTGTCAGGCTTGAGAAATGCTGGCTAGAATGCTAGCCTAGCCATTTGCCATCTGGACAAAAGTCTAAAACTAAAGTAGGAAATAGTTAAGATGGTACCAGTGAAATTATTTTTTTCTAAACTTGTACAAAAATGATTATATCTTTCATCTGTGATGCAACTTTGTATTAAGAAATTGAAGACTATTAACTTAAAATTTGTAAGGCCATTGGTATTTGCTAAGTAACCCAAAGCATGGAATTCCATAAAGTTAAATTTCTTCTTCAAGCAAGATTTTTAATCCTTGTACATAATTTTTCTTTTGTCATTGACCTTGACTTGAAGTAGTCTTGATTTCTTAGTATGATTGAAGAAATCTCTTAAAGAAAGATAGTGTACTCAAATTTTTTAGATCTTTGTGTTTTGTAAGAAGCAATTTTGTTGTGCTGACAGCTCTTTACTCATTGTTTTTAAAAGATTAGCTCACTAGGTTATTGAAGGAAAGTCAAGTTAATATTAATGCATTGAGTTGTGGATGGTTTCAGAGACTTTGACATTTTTCCTAGCCAGCAAAAAAAAAAAAAGTTTTGATTTTCTCTCTTCTCTTCTCTTCTCTTCTCTTCTCTTCTCTTCTCTTCTTTTTTCTTTTCTTTTCTTTTCTTTTCTTTTCTTTTCCTTTTTTTTTTTTTTTTTTTTTTTAAGAGAGAATGCTGGTAGGAGTGGTCGTGGTGGTGGTTGTAGTGCCAGAGGGAGAGAGAGAATCTTAAGCAGGCTCTGTGCCCATTGCAGAGCCCGACATGGGGCTTGAACTCACAACCCTGAGATCATGACCTGAGCTGAAATCAAGAGTCAGATGCTTAACCAACTGAGCCACCCAGGTGCTCCCCAAAATTAAGTTTCAAAACGAAAAGAACGTTCATATTTTATTTTGCAGTATTTTTGAAAAATATACAGTTTGTATAGGCAAGAAGAATGGAAGGATACTACTATTCCTGTGGATCAATGCAGTGTTTTAATAGACAAACACTAGCATGTTTTTCTAGCATTTGTAAAATGAATATACTCTGAAAGAGCTCATTTTACTACATCAGAGAAAACTGCTTTTAAAACTTTGGCTGCACTTCTGTCTTTTGTAGTCTGTTACTGCTGTTTGATAATGTTACCAGAAAATTTATTTAGTGCTACTGTGGTTAAGCCCTTTGACCATCAGTTTACTAATCCATAAAATGGGGCCAACAAAACCTATCTTATAAAGGTCTTGTATGGGTTAAGTGAGATTTTTATATGAAAGCACCTGTAACATTTTCTGACACAAAGTAGGAATTAAGCAAGTGTTACTTAATATATTATTATTTTTCCCATGTAAGGGAAATAAGCATGCTTTTGCATAATCATTTTAGTGGAGAACTTGAACAAGATAAAAACAGTGGCACTTAAAATATCTTTGCTCATTTTTTTAAAATGCTTGTCTTTAAAAGTTTTGTATTAACTAATACTGGAACAACTTTGACACCTTTTGTCATTCGCTTCTGTGGAAGAGTGATTCAGGGTGAGTGAGTGTCTGACCAGGGCACTGTGAAGTCCCGTTAATGTAGCGGTGGATCTTTTGGAACCTTGTTTATGCTGCTGTCAGTTTCTGATTGGCTCAGCCTCACCCATGTTTTGACCTATGCTGGTTTGCTTTCCAAGCTATTCCCAGGATGGCTAAATTAGAAGAGTCACGAGTAGAAGCTTCTCAGTTATTTCCATTCACTGGTGAGGTGAGGTGGGAATGTGGATGAGAGCACAAAGTGTTTTGGGACTGACTGCAACACAGGATTTTAATTAAATTTGTTTTACTATTTTTATTAAAAAGAGGATTTTACTAGTATGGTATATGGCTTTTAAATGGTAATCTTTAAAAAAGATGTGTTAAGTCTGTGCTGTAGCGTTGGGGTATAAAGCACATATAACTTTTGTTTAAAGTAATTCCAGCATTTAAATCAAATTTTTATTGTTACAATTCACAATTTGTAGTGTATTTTTCCAAAATGAGTTACTTCAGATTATTCCACCTCAATTGCTTAGTGAGAGAATATAGTAATACTCATTTTAATCTTGGTTTGTGAGGAGATAAATGAACGAAGCATCACTCAGGATATATCAGGGTTCAGACAGATCAATTTTAAAGTCCATCCCTTAAAAAAAAATCTTCTCGTTTGGATTTATTTTATAGTCATGTCTTGTGGTTTAGTGTAGCTTTTAAACTATTTGTGGACCAGACTTACTTAAATTAGTAATGAATAGAATAACTTGAATAAGTTGTACTTCACTAAGTAATTTGATATATTTAAAAATTCTACTCTTTTGCCAGGTTTTTATTATGATTAATATAGATCCTATCATTTTTATATCTAAATTAATGCCTCTGTAAATAAGTCTTAAGGGATTACCTTAAAATTATTTTAGTAGGTCATAGTTCTAATCTAGATTATGTTCATTAACTAGTTTTTGACTTATACTATTTTATTTAACAGAGCTGATACTAGTCTTTCTCAGTCCTTAATATGTGAAGTGATAAATGAGATTTTTACATTCCTAATTAGTGGCTTTTTAGTAAATCGTCATCCTACATTAAAAAAATAATGTCAATCACTCTATTAAAGAGGCCTGTTAGAGATGACAAGTTACAGTTCATTTTCATAACCCATTTATTCAAGTTGTTATTGCACACTAGCAGGTTGATAGGTATTGACCATGATGAGCTATTATATAGTGGTATCTGTAGCTTCATTACTATGTCTTGGCTGACAGAAATACTTATTTCCACATATATGCTCTTCAGGGTCCTAGGTTCTCCTCTAATATGGTAGTATTAAGGGGAGACTTATAATCTAATAAACTAAATATTTTTGAGGAGCTCAAACAGCAGGTGTGAGAGGTGCCTTTTAAAGATTTTTTATTTATTCATTCATTCAGAGAGAGAGAGAGAGACAGAGACACAGGCAGAGGGAGAAGCAGGCTCCATGCAGGGAGCCCGATGTGGGACTCCATCCCTGGTCTCCAGGATGCTGCCAGGAATGTATTCTGTATGATTTAGTCCCTTGGGATTTGATATCATGCTTTTCTTTATAGATTTCTTTGTAGTGGATTATTTTACTTTTTAATTTGAATTTGTTCTATTTTGTGACTAGATAATAACTACACATACTACAAAATTCAATGGATAAACATTGAAAAGTCCTTCTCATATCTCTGTCCCTCAGGCTCTGTGGAGACAACCAGGGTTGAAATTAAGAATTTTATTTTTGTTTGGAACTTCTGTTCCTTTTACATTTCTTGAACTGTTGTTTTCTGTTTTTGTAAGGATACATGAAATCATGTAAGAACTTAATTACATGATAAGCATTAAGGAGATAATAACAGTGATTTGGGGAGCTATATAGCAAAGTACATTCAATTAAGGTTTCAAATAAAGTAAATTTCTTTATAGTGATAGTAAAAAAAGATTATTTTTCATTGAGATGTCTAGGTGTGTGTTGAGGAATTATAAATCTCATGCCAGTTTTTTGAGGGAAGATCATTAATCAGATATATAAAAATATCTCGTTGCTTTTAATGACTCTTTTGTTAATGAAGTTGAGCATCTTGTCTTGTGTTTATAGGCTTATTTCTTTTCCATAAATAGTATTTTTATGTCCTACCTGTTTTTCTACATTATTATTCATCGTTTTCTGATTGATTTGTAAAGCACTCTTGTTCCTTTCATTTTTAGATAGGGTAGGGGGAAATCTGCCTATTATCATGTCTGTTGAACTAATTTGATCCATTTTTCATGACTTTTAGACAGGTTTTATAGAACAGTTAGAAAAACCTAATAGAAAGTTTGGTTTGAAGAGATGACATTTCATCTAGAACCCAAGAGAAAAGAAGGGAACCATGATGCAGTGATCCTGGACAGGGGAGCAAGTATAAAGCCGCACCTATGGTACAGTTGAGGAATAGCAAGGAGACCAGTGTGGCTGAGTTGTGGTGGTGAGGAGAGAGTGGGAGAACAAGAAGACTGAGACGTAGACAGATCATTGAGGCCTTTGGAAATCAGAGCTTGGTATTGGACCTTACTTAGTCCAAGTGTGTGGAGAACCATTGGAGGATTTTGAGCAGGAACCGAATTGTTCACTCTTGACTTGATGCGAAGAGTGGACTGGGGGCCCAGAGATGCCTCAGGAAAACCAGTCAGCAGCCCACTGCAAGAGTCCAGGTTAGACATGATACTAGTCCAGGTTAGTCCTGAGACAGAAGGAAGAAGTGGAGATAGAGCACGGGAGAGGATTATGACGGGGAGAGTGGGCAGAGCTCACGGAGGGGATTTCAGCTCTGCAAATGTTGTTTTAGGGTGTATATTTTAAATTTGTAGTATTTATTATTTTTATAATAGCTTTATTGAAATACAATTCACATACCATACAATTAATCCACTTAAAAAGTACAATTCAGTAATTTTTAGTGTACTCACAGAGCCGTGTGGTCATTGCCACAGGTAATTTGAGAACATTTCCATCACTGTAGAGAGAAACATGGTACTGTGAGCATTCACTCCCCACCTTGCGCCAGCTCTCCCAGCTCTGGAGAAGCACCAATCTACTTTCTGCCTCTGGATTTGCCTGTTTGGGACATTTCATATCAGGGGGACCATACACTGTGTGGTCCTTTGTGACTGGCTCTTTTCACTCAACACGCTGTTCTCGGGGGTTAGCCGTGTTGTAGCTCATATCAGTACTGTGTACCTTCCTACCTGTCTGAATAGTGCTTGCTGTGTGGATATAATACATTTTGTTAATCTAGTCGTTTGTTGCTGGATATTTGGGTTGTCTTTATTTGGAGTGTTATGGATAATGTTGCAAGATATATTTTTATATGTTTACTTTTAAACACAGAATGTATTTTAAAATCTCTCTTTCAGGGGCACCCTGTTTTTTGTCTTATAGATTCAGTATCACCTCAGATCTTTTTAAGTATACTAATTATATTTTAAAAACTTCTCTTATTTCTTGCTAGCGTCTGGGCCATTTGGTTTTTCATTTTGTTCCATTTATTTCTAGTTTGATGCGTTTCTTCAAATGATGATTCCTGTTTCCTTATTCATTCATGCTTAAATTAAGGAAATGATAGTTGGACCATGTCTCCTCTTCACTTTTGTCTACTTCTGCAGAAGTTCTCTCCCCAAGTGAGCTTGTCTGACTCTGACATTAACTTTCTATTTACTGCCCGTTCCTTACTCTCTGTACCCACTTTTATGTCATTGCTTAATCATAATCGTCTTCTTCATAACTAGAGATTTTAAAAGCAGAAGTCATATCTGCTCTTAAAAAATTTCTCAAAATTTCCTTTGGTATATCCATCTTCTGCACAGTGCTTTACAAAGAATAAATAATAAATGTTGGTTAAATTTCATATCCCGTTTAATTAGCATGTGTTAAAAATGTGTGTATTTTTTTTTTCTAGAGGCGTGGAGCTATTTCCTATGACAGTTCTGACCAGACTGCGTTGTACATTCGTATGCTAGGTAAGCAGTATTTATTTTGTACCAAAATCCGTTAATTTTATTATCACATAGTGTTAACTTGGGATTGAGATCATTTTCATTCGGTTGCTCTTCATCACTGTTTGCGATAGGAAATAATCAATAATTTTGAAATTAGAAGTCTTGAAACCAATATGGAATGTAATATGAATAAAGACAGGTATTTTAGAGTAATTGAGAAATCTCCAGCTTGATAACTGGGACTCTGTCATAAATGTACAATTTTAAATTGAATTCTGAGTATTCTTCATAAAAATAATTTTAGACTTGTAGAGTTGATAAAATACTAAAAAGATGTCCATGCTAGCATAGAGAAAGATGAAGCCATAAAATACCTGACCATATAGTCCTGTCACTGGATGTATTAATTGCTTTCACTTGTCTGGCAAGGAAGACCGTTTGTCGTCTTCCAGTCTCAGTTCTTAAATTTTTCACGTATTATTCAAGTCCATAAGGTGAAATGAATTTAGATTGTGTATACATGTATAATTTTCTTTCTCTTCTCCCTCTCTTTGCCAGATTTCTCTCCTCATCACGCACTCCTCAATCCCTTGAACTTTAAATCATACTATTAAAGATGTACAATTAAGATTCCAATAGGCAGATTTACTTCTCTTTTCTTAAAGGAGTCTTCTGTGACTTCTTTCATGCTCAGAATTCCTCCCTTAACTTCTAAGATATTGAGCCATACATAGTCTTCACCTTTCTCTGGGTGTTTAGTTTGTTTTTGCCTCTTTGACTAATTCTTATTCATCTTCTTAAGCCCAAGTGTTCTCCTGTGCCCCATTTTTGCTCTTCTTCCTTTCTTCCCTCTTTAATTTACCTTGTGTGTCTGTCTCAGCTCCATTCTACCCTGGTACGATTTTTTCCCTAATAGGGTGTGGTCTTTTCCTCTTTTTTTTTTTTTTTTTTTTTTTGGTGGAGGATGCGGGCATCGAGGTCTTTTCCTCTTTACTGTCTATGTCTCTCTCCACAAACGTATTTGAGATTCTGCTCTCCTGAAAACAGAACTTTATTTTTTTGTAAATTTATTTTTTATTGGTGTGCAATTTGCCAACATATAGAATAACACCCAGTGCTCATCCCATCAAGCGCCCCCCTCAGTGCCCGTCACCCAGTTACCCCCACCCCCCACCCCCCGCCCACCACCCCTTTCCCCACCCCTAGTTCGTTTCCCAGAGTTAGGAGTCTCTCATATCTGTCTCCCTTTCTGATATTTCCCACTCATTTTTTCTCCTTTCCCCTTTATTCCCTGTCACTATTTTTTATATTCCCCAAATGAATGAGACCATATAATGTTTGTTCTTCTCCAATTGACTTATTTCACTCAGCATAATACCCTCTAGTTCCATCCATGTCGAAGCAAATGGTGGGTATTTGTCGTTTCTAATGGCTGAGTAATATTCCATTGTATACATAAACCACATCATCTTTACCCATTCATCTTTCGATGGTCACCGAGGCTCCTTCCACAGTTTGGCTATTGTGGACATTACTGCTAGAAACACCGGGGTGCAGGTGTCCCGGCATTTCACTGCATCTGTATCTTTGGGGTAAATCCCCAGCAGTGCAATTGCTGGGTCGTAGAGCAGATCTATTTTAAACTCTTTGAGGAACCTCCACACAGTTTTCCAGAGTGGCTGCACCAGTTCACTTTCCCACCAAGAGTGCAGGAGGGTTTCCCTTTCTCCACATCCTCTCCAACATTTATGGTTTCCTGCCTTGTTAATTTTCCCAATTCTCACTGGTCTGAAGTGGCATCTCATTGTGGTTTTGATTTGTATTTCCCTGATGGCAAGTGATGCGGAGCATTTTCTCATGTGCTTGTGAAAACAGAACTTTAAACTCATATATTTTTTTAACTCTATAGAACATCTCCATATAAATGTATTATGGGCACCTCACTTTTAATCAAGCAGAGGCACATAGGTAGAGGCAGGGAGGCAAGCTAAGAAGCGAATACAGGAACAAAAGTTATGTGTTCCCAAGGCTCTTCATTTTTCAGTCTTTTGCCATCTCAGAGCACATAACTCTCCATTCTTCTGGTTGTCAGGTCAGAAACTTACAGATCTTTTTGATTCTTATTTTTGGTCTACTCCATGTTTGCCTCATCAGCACATTCTCTTGGCTGATACCTTCAGAGTATATCCAGAATTTCACCACCCTCATGCCGTTACTACCAAGATCTAAGCCACGGTTATTTTGTTGTTGTTGTTAATTTATTTTGTTAATTATAGTCGCATTGTTGTACATTAGATCTCCAGAACTTATCCTGCATAACTGACACTTGTTTCCCCTTGAACTTCGCCCCATGTCTGCCCCCCACCAAGCCATAGTTATTGTTTCATTTCTTGCACTCGCTTCTTAGCTACCTAAGAAGCTACCTACCTGCCTCTGCTTGATTAGTCTATGTGGCCAAAGTGAACCTTTTGAAACATAAGTTAAATCAGTCTCACTCCTCCATTCAGAATCTTTTGATGGTTTTCTGTCTTAGATGAATGGCCAGAGCTATCATGATGGTCCACGAAGGTCCATCATCAAGTGGCCCTCTCTGACCTTACTTCTCCCTCACCTCACTCTAGCCATGCTGGCCTCTGCTTGACGTTGAACATGCCTAGCATGCCCTCCATCTCAGGGTATTTTATTGGTTCTTTCTTTTGCCCAGAAACCTCTTCCTCCAGATAGCCACATGGCTCACTGCCTCACTTCTTTCAGGCCTCTGCTCAGATGCCTCTTTTTCAGTAAGGTCTTCTCTGACCATGCTACTGCGTCTGTCCTCCTCTACTTCTCCCCCACCCATTCCTCTTTGCTTGCTTTAATTATCTCCTGGTTACTTATTACCATCTTCCATAGAATGAATTCTTTTTAAGATTTTGTTTATTTGACAGAGCACAAGCAGGGGGGAGCAGCAGAGGAAGAGGGAGAAGCAGGCTCCCAACTGAGCCAGGGAGCCCAGTGTAGAGCTTGATCCCAGGACCCCAAGATCATGATCTGGGCTGAAGACAGATGCTTAACTGACTGAGCCACCCAGGCCTCCAACATAGAATGAAATTCTTATTTGTATATTATTTGTCTCCATGAAATGATAAGCTTCATGGAGACAGGGACTTTATGTGTCTTGTTCACTGCTGTATTTGCAGTGCCTGATGTGCAGTGGGTGTTCAGTAAGAATTTGTTGCAGGGAAAAGGAAACCCCACATGAGACAGTTGATAAATCATTGTGGAATGACACAAACCATGAAGGAGATGATGGCCTGCCTTAGAGAAACAAAATGTGAGCAAGAAGGCCCTGCAGAATTCAGGGGCACAGGGGCAGGGACTGAAGACCTAAAGGTTATGAACTTGGAGGCTCTGAGAGTATAGTGGGGAAAGTGCTGTCTTTGGAATCCAAAGAGCTAGGTTTAAATCCTGACTCACCCTTTACACTAGCTTCGTGGCACAGGCAGGCTACTTAACTTCTCAAAGTCTCTGATTCTTCATCTGTAAAATGGGGACTAAGATTCCTACCTCTCAGAGTTGCTTAGAGAGTTAAATAAAATAGTACCTATAAGACACAAAAAGAATGTCTAGTACATGGTTGCAGTGGTTATTTTGTTGTGTAGAGAAGTGATCTGAAAGTCATATGAATACATGTAGAAACAATACTGAGCTTATAAAGGCCAAAGTTTAAGACCCAGCTGAAGGCCATGTGTGTGTGTGTGTGTATACACACCCCCACACACACCCACACACACACAAAATCAGTGAGAAAAGAGATCAATCAAATTGAACATTTAAGGCACAATCTTTTAACATTTTATTTTTCTGTACATTTGTAAAATTGAACTTGAGAATGGGTCATGTAATTTCTTTCATATTTCTGACAGTATGGTGCTAGGCACAGGGTAGACCCTTAATATCTTTCTCTCTGGATTTTTAGTTTTGTGCTGAGGATTTTTTTTTTTTAACTTCATGTGAATAATTAGATATTAGGTTGGAGGAACACCTGGGTGTCTCAGTGGTTAAGCATCTGCTTTTGGCTCAGGTTGTGATCCCAAGGTCCTGGGATTGAGTCCCACATTGGGCTCCCCACAGGAAGTCTGCTCCTCCGTCAGCCTATGTCTCTGCCTCTCTCTCTCTCTGTGTCTCTCATTTTTTTTCTCTTAAAAAAAAAAAGATATTAGTTTGGATTGTCATATATTTGTCATGTTTCTGAATGCTAACTTTAAAAGTTAGATTGTTATTATTATTATTATTATTATAGAGGTAGATTTAAAAAAAGCTTATCTAGCCTAACAATTCAGTACTGAAAATTTATAAATCCCTTCAAATAAATTAGCTCTTAACTACTTATTCCATATATATCATTAGTGAACCAGTGCTTATGAGTATGATACCATTAAACCTTCATTGCTTATGGGAGCTTCTTCCCAAAATGGCAGCCTTCTAAGCTTATGTTTTATTCTTGATTTTGTCCAGGAGATGTACGCGTAAGGAGTCGAGCAGGATTTGAATCAGAAAGAAGAGGTTCTCATCCGTATATTGATTTTCGTATTTTTCATGGTAAGTGTTGGCATATACAGTATTTCTCTTAGGCTTTTGGTAACCTTCAGATTTTTAGAAAAATACATAATTTTTCAAAGGAAAAAGAAAAAAGTTATGTTTGAAATGTTTTAAAAACATTGGGTCATGATAAATGACACATTATTTTAGATAATGTTAGTAAATGCTTAGAGACAATTAGAATTGTAAAATATAAAATATGAAAGCTGATATAATTTTTCTTCTCCTTTCCAATTGAAATGTGACATTACTTTGGTACATTTTTTCTCTTCCTGATACATATATGTGCAAAATGTTTAAAGTTGTTGTATTCCATGTGTTTTGTCTTCACTACTCTAGATAAAATGTTTTTGTGCAAATGACATAAGAGATTTTCATAGTTAAAAAGGTGTATCTTGGCTTATTTGAAAATATACCACCACCTTTAAAGATATTTCATAGAATGCATATTTTGAAAACAAACATTGTGTGGGTTTGGCCCATAAAGGAGAAAATGGGAAAAAGAGAGCTTCTAAAACCCTTAAATAGTAAGCACATTACCTGTTTTTGGAGGAGCACCACTTTTGGTAATGTTGGATAAATTATTTGGATTAACACTCCAGTTTAAAAAAACTAGAAAGACTGGACAAAATATGGAAAACATGTATTTGAGTATATCAGAATGCTGTTAAGGCAGAGATGAACCTGGCATTTGGGCTACTTTCCCCCTTAGTAGCATCTGCTGATTCGGGGAAAGGTGGATGAAAGCTGAGCAGAATTTCTGATGGACACTTAAAATTAGAAAAACAAAAATAGCTGTTGATACCCCACCAAAGTTGGGGCACTGGTCCTGGTAAACCTTCTATGCTCTAATTGGAACCCCAAAGTTCTTTACCTTAGGAAATCCTCGCTGTAAAACGTCTCAATCAGTGATTAGATCAAGATGATCTGTACCTTCAGAACCTCTAGCGACCTACTTGAAGTAAATGTTAATCCTCTTTGAAGAAAGGTAGTAACATTACCCTAAGTCTCAAATTACCTCTAAATTTTTCATATGCATATTAAGCACTGAATTAAAAATAAAAAAGGCGGGGAACCCGGGTGGCTCAGCGGTTTAGCACGCCACCTTCGGCCCAGGGCGTGATCCTGAAGACCCGGATCGAGTCCCATGTCGGGCTCCCTGCATGGAGCCTGCTTCTCCCTCTGCCTGTGTCTCTGCCTCTCTCTCTTGCTCTCTGTGTGTCTCTCATGACTAAATAAATAAAATCTTTAAAAAATAAAAAAAGGCAAAAGAAGATAAGGATAGTGTGATCAAAAATGAAAAGGAAACAACAGTAGAAACAGCCACAGGAAATTCTAATGATGGAATTATTTTACATGAGCTTCAAAATAACATAATTATGCTGATGGAGGAAAAAAGACAGGATTGAAACTTTCAGTAGAGGACTGCAAATTGTAAAAAAAAAATTTTTTTTTAAGTCAAATGAATACTTAAGACTAAAAATAACATACTTTAATAAGAACTCATTGGCGTTGGTTTTAACAGCAAATAAGACCAAAATACAGAGAGAATTAGTGGATTAGAACATTAGGTCAGAAGGAAACAATTTAGAATGAAACACAATGAAGCAAGAGGTAGAAAATACAGAAAAGACATGTGAATGTGTTCCAGTTATCTATTGCTCTGTATCTGTCAAGAATTGTGAAGAATCTAAGATTTTACGTATAAATTAACAAGTTAGCCTGTTACTGCATCTTGGATGCTGGCAGAAGAGAGAAAGCTCCTGGGAAAGACATAGGGGACTTTATTATTCATGGCACAGCCAGCAACTTGAACATATATTGTGTCAGTTCTTCTAGCCCCACACATCCACAGTGGCAACGTAGAGGGTTTTATGTGGATACTATGCACACAGTGGATTTGTGTTATATCAGGGAGCTTGGGGAACATACTGCTATTTGTTCCAGCAAAAGATGTACTTATCCCTCCAGGTTGCTAGCTGCAAACACAACCCTGAGAAATGGCCCAGGTAAGGATTGGTCGGGGCTTGGCATTCTTGGCACACCCAACCAGAACATGCAGGGACACTCAGGAGTGTCCACTATGAAGGATTACCTCTTCCAATAGTGACAAATGACTCCAAAACATACTGGCATAAAACAACTTTTTTTATGTTCATGATTCTGAGGGTCAGGATTTAGTTAGTATATCAGGTTTGATTTGCCTGTGTACCACAATGTTCTGATCTTCAACAGAGGTGGCTCCACTAGGTCCATATGTCTGGGGCCTTGCTTCTTCTCCACATGTCCTCCTCTGGGGCTGGAACATCTAAGATGACCTCTGCGCTCTTATATCTGGTGCCAGGGTAGGGTGGCTGGAATTTCTGGAGCTGGCCAACGTTTCTCTTACCATAAATGGCAGTCTTAGGGTAGTTGGACTTCTTCCATGGCAGCTGCTGCCTTCCCCTAGAGCAAGCATTCCAAGAGAGGAAGTATGGGAACACCTGGTCTCTGACGACGAGGGCATGGACACTGTCACAGCATCACATTTTCATATTCTGTTGATGAGCTGTGTCACATAGCTTGTCCAGATTCATGCAAGAGGACATTGATCCCACTTGTCAAAGGGAGTAAGGTAAAAAAAAAAAAATTTTTTTTTTTAAAATTTATTCATGAGAGAGACAGAGAGACAGAGTGAGAGGCAGAGACATAGGCAGAGGGAGAAGCAGGCTCCCTGCAGGGAGCCTGATGTGGGACTTGATTTTAGGACCCCAGGATCATGACCTGAACCAAAGGCAGATGCTCAATAACTGAGTCACCCAGGCATGCCTGGTCAAAAAAATGTTTAATCTTCTATCCTTAATCTGGCACAAAATGTGTTGAAAGTCATTAGGGTCCCAGGAAAGGAATGGGAAATTATAGTAGAAGTAGTCCTTGGAAAGATAATACCAAGATATCTCTAAAGCTTAATATAAAGCACATTAAGGTACAGATTCAAGAAGCATTATGAATCTGAAGTACAGTAGCATTAAAAGAAAATCACAGTATATTAGCAATATAATAAAACTGAAAACTGAAATCAGACAGAAAGGATTTCACTCACATATGGACTTTAAGAAACAAAATAAATGAGGAAAGGAGTGGGGTAAAGGGAGTCCAACCAAGAAACAGACTCTTAATTCTGGAGAACAATCTGATGATTACCAGAGGGGGAAGGTGGGTGGGGAAATGGGTGAAACAGGTGATGGGGATCAAGGAGGGCACTTACTGTGATGAGCACCAGGTGATGTATGGAAGTGTTGAATCACTATATTATACACCTGAAACTAATATTATATGGTATGTTAACTAGCGAATTTAAGTAAAAACTTAAAAATATATGGGGCATTCTAAACATGAGAATAAACTCTTTTCTAAAATGGAAAAGTAAAATAAATTAATTAATTTAAAAAAGAAGTAGTGAAAAAGAAAAAAAAGTAGTGAGAAAGAAAATTACCTTCAAAGAAACAGCTATAAGATTGCTAGAAACAGATTCTATTTTGTTTTTAACAGAAACTAAGAAGCTAGAAGACAAAGGGAAAGATAGCTTCAAAGTGATGGAAAAAAATAAATGTCAAACTAAAATTTTACCCATAAACTCTTCTAGAGGAGAAAAGGAAAGGCCTTCACAACTTACTGTGTAAAGCCAGCATAATCTTGATATAAAACTTGACAAGGATATGACAAGAATAGAAAATTATAGCCACTATCACTCACAAATATAGAGGAAACATCCTAAGTAACATACTATCAAATCTGCCATTTATAGGAAAAAATATATTTTGACCCAATTTCTGTTTTCCCAGAAATGTAAGATTGGCTTAACATTAAAAAACCAGTCATTGGGGATCCCTGGGTGGCGCAGTGGTTCGGCGCTGGCCTTTGGCCCAGGGCGCAATCCTGGAGACCCGGGATTGAATCCCACGTCGGGCTCCCGGTGCATGGAGCCTGCTTCTCCCTCTGCCTGTGTCTCTGCCTCTCTCTCTCTCTCTGTGACTATCATAAATAAATAAAAATTAAAAAAAAAAAAAACAAAAAAAAAACCCCAGTCATTGTAATTCACCATATTAATAGAAAAAGGAAAAAATAGAATAAAGGATAAAAGTCATGGAAAGACCAATATGTAAAGATACCGTTTATCACCTTTCTTATTCAGTACTTTTTTGGAGTTTTCTAGCCAGTATAGTAATTCAGGGAAAAGAAACAGAAGATAAAAGGATTGGGAAAGAAGTGTCATTATATATGGATGATGTGATTGTGTACTAAGAAAACTATGAGGAGTAGCAAATGAATTTGGCAAATTTGCTTGGTTTTATTTTCTATAAAGCAGAATTGACAGAAATTGAAATAACATAATTTAAATTTACATCAATGAAAGATGAAATACATAAGCATCAGTCTAATAAAAGATGTGTAGGACTCTGCATAGAAAACTGCATAGAGGAACACCTGAGTGGCTCAGTGGTCGAGTGTCTGCCATTGGCTCAGGTCGTGATCCTGGGGTCCCACATCGGGCTCCCCGTGGGGAGCCTGCTTCTCCCTCTGCCTATGTCTGTGTGTGTGTGTCTCATGCATAAATAAAGTCTTAAAAAAAAAAAAGAAAACTGCATAGAAAAAAAGATACTACAGAGGAAAAGAAGACCTAAACAAATGGGAATACATACTATTGTTCATAGATTGGAAGATTCAATATTTTAAAAATGTTAGTTTCTCTTGAATTGACCTATAGGTTTAATGAAATCACAAAAAAAGTCCAAGCATGTTTTTTTTTCCCCCTTTGGTAGAATTGAGATGCTGATTGTAGAACCTATATAAAAATTGAAAAAGCCCAGGGGTTTCCTGGCTGGCTCAATGGAGCATGTGACCCTTGATCTCAAGGTTGTGAGTTCGATCTTTGTGTTGAGTGCAGAAATCACTTTTAAAAAAAACTAAAGAAAGGAAGGAAGAAAGAAAAGAACCCAAATTAGTCAAGACAATCAGAAAAATAGGAACCATATTATAGAAATTACTCTTCCCAGAGGTGCCTGGGTGGTTCATTTGGTTAAGTGTCTGGTCTGACTCTTGATCTCAGCTCAGGTCTTGATCTCAGTCAGGATCATGAGTTCAAGGCCCATGCTGAGCGTGGAGCCTACTTTAAAAAAAAAAAAAAAAAAGTTACTCTCAAATATAAAGACTTACTATAAACTATAGTTATAATTTTGAATAGAGTGATACTGGATCAAAGCCTGACAAATAGGATAATAAAACATTGTAAAGTTCAGAAACAGATTCACACATATTATGGGTGTTTGATTTGTGACAAATATGGTAATGCAGTATGGAAAAGATTATCTTCTAAATAAATGGTGCTGAATCAGTTGGCTACCTATGTGGGGAAAAAAAATGAATCTTGACCTTTAGTAGTAAAAAAATCAAATTTGGGTATATTTAATGTTGCAAATTATACTGATAAGTCAGATAAGATGAGGAATAAGAATTGATTTTTTGATGAGGTGGTTATAGGGAAAGCCTGATTATTGAATGAATATAAGCGAGAACAAGGAGATAGATATAGCAGGTACAGACAACGTAAAGACTTTAAATGCAAAGAAGAGAGGCAGCTGATAGGGCTAGAAGGATCACTAAAGCTGGCAATTAATAACCAATTAAGTTCTGATATAAGTACTTCTTAAGTCAAAGAGGAGATGGAAACTGATTTTGAAGACTTTTATTTTTTTTTCTTAAGATTTTATTTATTCATGAGAGACACGGGGCGGGCGGGGGGTTGGGGTTGCTGGTGGCAGAGACACAGGCAGAGGGAGAAGCAGGCTCCATGCAGGGAGCCTGACATGGGACTCATCCCAGGTCTCCAGGATCAGGCCTTGGGCTGAAGGTGACGCTAAATGCTGAGCCACCCAGGCTGCCCAATTTTGCAGACTTTTAAAAAGTGATGATTAAAGATTACATATAAAAACCTGTGAAAATTCAAGTAAAATTTGGTTAAAGCAGTGATACAGGAAAATTCATAGCATTAAAAATACCTATGTTAATAAATAGGAAAAAATGAAATAAGTGAATTAAATAGTCAAGTTCAAGAAGAAAATAAGAAAGTACACCTAAGAAAATATGAAGGTAGCAATTAGTGAAGTTAAGAAACAGAAATTAATGAGTTTAAAAAACAAAATAAAAATAAACTAAGAACTGGTTCTTTACAACAAAATAGATAAACTGCTGGCTGACTTAATCAGTGATTAAGCTAAGTTGAATACTTAAAAACTAAGGAGGAGTGGGAGATTCTCACAGGAACAAGGGAAATTAAAGAATAAAAATAGACTACTTATTCTTATTAATTTTTTGTTTATGAAAATGTTTTTAAATAGAAATGTTATTTATATTAACATGGGTTTATTATATTTTTAACAAAACTTTATTTTCTAGAACATTCTTAGGTTGAGAGTAAAATTAAGAGGAAGTGCAAGGATATCTCCATATCCCCATACCACAAATGCATAGCCTCTTCCATTATCAACATCACCAAGCAGCGGGATATATTTGTTACAATTGGTGAACCTACATTGACAATTCATAATCACCCAAAGTCTACAGTTTACATTAGGGTTCATTCCAAGTGTACATTCTGTGAGTTTGGACAAATACATAATGACGTGTATCCATTGTAACAGTATACAGAGTATTTTCACTGCCCTAAAAATCCTTTGTGCTTCACCTCTTCATCCCTTCATAGCTTTTTGCCTTTTCCAGAATGTCTAATGGTTAGAATCATACTGTCGGTAGCTTTTTCAGATTGGCTTCTTTCACATGGATAATATGCATTTTAGATTACTCCTTATCTTTTCATGACTTGATAACTCATTTCTCTTTAGCACTAAATAATATTCCATTGTCTGAATGTACCACAGCTTATTTATCCTTTTACCTAGTGAAGGACATCTTGGTTGCTTCCACGTTTTGGCACTTATGAATAAAGCTGCTACAAACATCCATGTGCAGGTTTTTGTGTGGATGTAAGTTTTTGACTTCTTTGGGTAAATACCAAGGAGTGTGATTGCTGGATTATATGGCAAAAAGTATGTTTGGTTTTGTCAGAAACTACCAAACTGTCTTCCAAAGTGGCTGTACCATTTTGTATTCCTACCAGGAATGAGGGGGGAATTTCTGTTACTCCACATTCACATCAACATTTGGTATGGTGAGTATTTTGGATTTTAGCCATCCTAATCAGTATGTAGTGGTATCTTGTTTTAATTTGAAATTCCCTGTGGATCATCTTTTCATATGCTTATTTGCCATCTGTGTATCTTCTTTGATGAGGTATCTGCTAAGGTTTTAGCCTATTTTTTAATCAAATTGTTTTCTTAAAGAATTTTGAGTTCTTTGGGCACTTTGGATAATAGTCCTTTATCAGATGTGACTTTTGCAAATATCTTCTTACATTCTGTGGCTCGTCTTCTCATTCTTTTGACTCACTGTCTTTTGCAGAGCAGAAGTTTTTAATTTTAATGAAGTTCATCTAAAACCATTTTCTTTCATGGATCATACATGTCTTTGGTGTGATTTCTTTCTTTTTTTTTTTTAAAGATTTTATTTATTTATTCATGAGAGACACAAAGAGAGAGAGGCAGAGACAGAGGCAGAGGGAAAAGCAGGTTCCACACAGGGAGCCCAACATGGGACTTGATCCGGGGACTGCAGGATCACACCCTGAGCTGAAGGCAGATGCCCAACCACTCAGCCACCCAGGCGCCCCTTTGGTGTGATTTCTGAAAAGGCATTTCTCTTCTCTGGATTGTCTAGATTTTCTCCGGTGTTATCTTCTAAGAGTCCTGTGGTTTTATATTTTATATTTACGTCTATGATCCATTTTGAATTAGTTTAGGTCTATGATCTATTTGAATTTTTTGCATGTGGATGTCCAGTTGTTCCAGCACATATTGTTTAAGAGACTATCTTTGCTCCAATGTATTGACTGTGCTCCTTTGTCAAAGATCACTTAGCTATATTTATGTGAGTTTATTTCTGGGCTTTCTGCTTTGTTTTACTGATCTATTGGTCTGTTCTTTTGCCAGTACCATACTGTCTTGATTTTTGTAGCTTTATAGTAAATCTGGAAGTCGGGTCGTATCAGTCTTCCAACTTAGTTTTTCTCCTTCAATAATGACTTGCCTAGCCTGGGTCTTTTGCCTCTCAGTGTAAACCTTACAATCAACTTGTTGATATTCATAAGGTAACTTACTGGGATTTTGATTGGGATTGCATTGAAACCGTGGATCAAGTTGGGAAGAACTGACATCTTGACAATACTGAATCTTCCTATCCATGAACATGGAATATCTCTTATTTAGTTCTTTTTTTGATTTCTTTCATCCCAGTTTTATAGTTTTCTTCATATAGGCCTTATACGTATTTTATTAAACTTATATCCAAGTATTTCACTTTAGAGGGTACTAATATAAATGATACTTTGTTTTTAATTTCAAATACCATTGTTTATTTCTGGTATATAGGGAAGCAATGAACTTTTCTTTATTAACCTGTATCCTGCAATCTTGCTATACTAATTGTTTATTAGTTTTAAGAGGGCTTTTTGTTTATTCTTTTAGATTATCTGTATAGACAATCATGTCATCTGTGAGCAAAGAAAGTTTTGTTTTTTTCCTTCTATTCTGCATGTTTTCTTTTCTTTCTTATTGCATTAGCTAGGACTTCTAACATGATGTTAAAAAGAACTACCTAATTGTAGTGGGAAACTTTCAAGTTTCTTATTAAGTATTTTCCTTGTGGGATTTTTGTAGACATTCTTTATCAACTTTAAGAACATTCCCTATATTCCTAGTTTACTGAGACTATTTATCATGCATGGGTGTTGGGTTTTGACAAGTGCCTTTTCTGTGTTTATTGGTATGATCTTTTTTTTTTTTTTTAAGTCTGTTGACTTGTTGGATTACATTAATTGATTTTTTAATGTTGAACCAGCCCTGCATACCTGGGACAAATCCCACATGGTTTTAGTGTATAATTCTTAATACCTTTTTGGGATTTGATTTGCTAATATTTTGTTGAGGATTTTTACACCTGTATGCATAAGAGATACTGGTCTGTAGTCATCTTTCTTAGAACATCTGTGCCTGGTTTTAGTATTAATGTTGGCCTCAGAGTGAATTAGAAGTATTCCTTTCCTCTGTTTCAGTCTTCTGAAGGAGATTGTGAAGAATTGGTAGAATTTCTTCTTTAAGGGTTCAGCAGAATTTACCAGTGAACCCATCTGGGCCTGATGTTTTCTGTTTTGGAAAGTTATTAATTATTGATTCCATTTCTTAAATATAGGCCTATTCAGATTGTCTGTTTATTCTTGGGTGAGTTTTGGCAGACATTTACTGTGAGAACCTAGTCAGACCACTGGAAGTAAATCTCACAAAATATTAGACTTCCAGGGATCCCTGGGTGGCGCAGCGGTTTAGCGCCTGCCTTTGGCCCAGGGCGCGATCCTGGAGACCCGGGATCGAATCCCACGTCGGGCTCCCGGTGCATGGAGCCTGCTTCTCCTTCCGCCTGTGTTTCTGCCTCTCTCTCTCTGTGACTATCATAAGTAAATAAAAATTTAAAAAAAAAATATTAGACTTCCCCACAACTGGGTTTCAGACTTCTCCACACTGAGCTTTCAGAAATTTATCAGTTTGGGATGCCTGGGTGTCTCAGCGGTTTGAGCATCTGCCTTTGGTTCAGGGTGTGACCCCGGGTCCAGGGATCGAGTCCCTCATCGGGACCTTCAGAGGGAGCCTGCTTCTCCCTCTGTCTGTGCCTCTGCCTCTCTGTGTGTCTCTCATGAATAAATAAATAAAATCTAAAAAAAGAAAGAAATTTATTAGTTATAGTTCAGATATCCCTACCCTGGTACTAATTCCCAAGGAGGTTTCTGTTTGTGTCTGTGCTCCAATAAATTGTTACTCTCTCTAATCATCTGTTGGTCTCTCCAGTCTTGAGGGCAATGGTTTGCACCATGTCCTCACGACTCTTTTATGGATCCTAGAAGAGTTGTTGATTTTTCGGTCTGTTCAGCTTTTTACTATTGTTAGTGGCAGCTTCCAAACTTCTTATATGTGGATACAGAAACTGGAAGTTCTCTTATGTTATTTTGAAGTGAAATGACAAATAAGTATTTACAGATTTTATTTTAATTTCCATCATGGTAAATATCAGTAGCTGTAACTCACATAAACTAAAAGTTCTTTGGGGCAGTCAGTAATTTTAAAAGTGTGAAGGAGTTGTGAAAATCAGCATGTTTGAGAAAGTTGCACAAGAGTTAACCTCTCTGAAATCGTGAGGTCTAGACATTTCACAAGCAGTTTCTTCTGGATCTTTAAAACACTGTTTTTAAGAAGCAAGTATACTCTTACTATAAATGTCTGTAAAAAAAAAGTTAAAAAAATATTAGCAGAAGGATTCCAACAGCATAAAAGAACAATAATCCAGCCTTAGTGGGTTTATTTTAGAGAGGAACGCAAGCATGACTTAATATCTAGGTTTGACGGGCTCTTTTGTAGCAATATATTTATAACATTGGTTGCTTCTTAGGAGGAAATGAGTGGCTTGAGAAAAAGACAAAGGCATTTTTTGTTGTAGGCCCTTTTGAATTATTGATCCATTGAATGTATTATCATTAAAAAGTTTAAATAAAATTACCTATAAATATTATAATATACAAAGATTGGCTGTGATAGGGATATCAGTAAAAAGATTAAGTCTAACTATTGACATTATTATAAAGAAAGGTGTACATATATATTGGAAGTCTCTAGTATAACTCCTTGTATTTCACTGAATTTAGTAAAATTGAGGATTTGAAAAATATAATAGTTATAATGTATCGGTTTTAAATGAGGGACGTAATGGGACATTTTGTTGGGAGAGGGAAGTTAGGAATGATCAAATTGTTGGAAGTAATTTAGTGGAATGAGAATAGGATGGATACCTTCTAAATCATAACAAACCCAGGAGCAAAGGACAAAATGAGAGCAGACTAAAGATATTGATGATGGTAATAAAGGTAAAGGGATGAAATATTCCTTTTAAGAGATGAAGATGATCAGATTAGGTAAAAAATGAAACCTAATGACAAAGAATGGTTGAAAACAATACGAAGCAGTACCAGGCCTGAAGGTGTTAAGTTGGATTTGGGGACTTAAACTTAGATCCTGATCTAGTGATTTAGACCCATTGTAGGGACTGTGTGGTATGGTATCTTACAACTCTTGACCTCATTATGCAGATTGTTTATAAAAAGTGACCAATGTCTAAGACTTTAGGTTATAGTTGGAAAATTGATTCACTGTAGAATTGGTCCTGTATTTAACAATATCTCTAAGCCAAACTGATAATGTAATTTGGGTTTTTTTTTTTAACAGAAAAAATGAATCATTTTTTTCCTACTGGTAGTGTGGGTACTGTTTATCACAGAGCTCAAAATTCTTAAAAGAGAAAAAATCTTAACCTGGTAGAGTTTGTGAAATGGGATCTAATCAGAGTGTGAGTACATGCTCCTGTTCGCACTAAAACCCCCTGTGAGCCAGCTCTAGGAAACTTCTCTTCAGCCTTGGTGAAGGCGTGTATCTACCCTAAAGCAGCTTTCAGGATGAGTTTAAACCTTCAGAGGGACTAAAGCATTTGAAAGACTTTAGTCATGTGCCTTCTCTTTGATATATAATTAAAAATAACATTTTGTTTTTCACGATGACACAAAACATTGCATACTGAATTTAAAATAGTGTCTAGATGTTCAGAAACTACTTCTAGATACACGTATTAAATTGATTGAAGTTAGAATTCTATCTACATACGGCTCCTTGACACCTCTTTTGAGCATCTCTGTGGTTGTAACTTCATCACTCTTAATTTCCCTGTTGTAAAAGTCCTGGCTCTTCCATTGCTTAAATCCAGTCTGTATTAAATTCCATATATTCTGTAACCGAAAATAGCTGCCATACTCCTCTTTTATCTCTTATCCTGCTTGATTCAGACCTTTATCACACCATTGTCTGGTATTATCTTAACCATTGTCCTTTTAGGATTTCTCTCCTGCAATCTGTCCTGTACTCTGTACCCAAAGTTGGATCTTTCTAAAGAGAGGGAAAGCTTAAAAAAATAAAAAAAATAAAAAAAAAAAGAGAGGGAAAGCTTAAAATACAGGAAAAATACATCATAACAGGTAAAGACATGTATGCTGTTAGCATATTAATTAAAACTATTTTTTGTCAATAATTTTGTGTTCTATTTGTTGTATCTGTGAGGTACTGATATTTAAGTGCTGGAATAGTTTTGACTGATTTCTAGATTATGATCATCTCCATGTTGACATATTATCTTTACTAATTTATCTGGAAATTAGAAATCCACACTGCAATATCAAGCTGTTATATTAAGATTTTTTATATGTATCGTTTATAATAAACAGTGTTTGGGGTTACAATATCAAGGTGAGTTCTCCTCAAAAGGGCTGTCCAGGTAGGGAACAATTCAGATTCCAAAGATAATAAGTAGGACCTCAACAGTAATTTTATCCTGTAGATATTATAGGTTTTTCTGCCTTGAGTTTTTGTCATTTGCATCATCTTTTGTCATAAATCCTTATTCTCTTAAGATCCATAAATTTATCTTCACAATAGGATTTGTGATAGGCCTTCTCATATAGCGAGTCCTGACTTTGAGTCTTTTCAAAAGGGTTTAAAGAAACAACAGGGCAGCCCTGGTGGCTCAGTGGTTTAGCGCTGCCTTCAGTCCAGGGTGCGATCCTGGGGACCCGGGATTGAGTCCCATGTCAGGCTCTCTGCATGGAGCCTGCTTCTCCCTCTGCCTGTGTCTGTGCCTCTCTCTGTCTCTCATGAATAAATAAAATATTTTTAAAAAATTAAAAAAAGAAACAACAGAAGAAAATTAATTCAACACAGAAATACCTTAAATGCAGAAACAGTGTTCAGCCTTACTACTAAACAAATTCCTATCAAATTTAGGAAGTTAAACTGTTAGTATGGTGCTAGTGATAGTTACATTGTGAGAGATTCTAGGGGGAAGTTCCTCAGTATGCATCAAGAGTTTTAAGATTTTTTTTTGTTTTTTTTTTTTTTTTTTTGTTTTGTTTTGTTTTGTTTTTTTTTTTACTCATGAGAGACACAGAGAGAGAGACAGAGGCAGAGACACAGGCAGAGGGAGAAGCAGGCTCCATGCAGGGAGCCCGACGTGGGACTCGATCCCAGGTCTTCAGGATCACGCCCTGGACTGAAGGCGGCGCTAAGCCACTGAGCCACCTGGGCTTCCCTGCATCCAATTTTAAGCATTTTTTCTTTGATTTCACCACTAGAAATGTATGCAAAGGGAATAATCACATGTAAATGTTAATGTATGTTCAAAGATGTTCACTTTGGCTTTGTTTATAGTAGGAAATGAATTAAATTGTGGTATTATTGACTGAGTTATTTAGGGAGCAAAAGACCAAAATGTGTATAACCTATTTCAGATGTTCAGAAGAAGAAATGTACACACCAAACTGTGCAAACATGAAAGCCATGGATAGATGTTAACGATGGCAAATCTGAGCAAAGGGTATTCCTTGTACTATTTGTAGTTTAGTTTGCAACTTTTTGAATTTTATATCTGTATTTTGAAGTGATCTCCATCCAAATAGAAAGTTTGGTAATTATGTGCTTCTAAAAAACGTGGGGCTTTATTCAGATTACATATTTGTTAATTAACTGGTATTAGACCAGTTCTGTGGTTGTTTATTCAGAACTGGGAGAGTTCAAACTTTGGGAAGATGATTTGAAACTTAGTTGTATTCATTGTTAAAAGGATGGAGGGATTTTTATGCTCATGAATCCTCTTTGCCAAAAAATATTTCCCAAAGATCTGGTATATATCTGTAGTCAGGCATCTTTGTTGCAGTGATTCTGCTTTAATCAATAAATTTTACTATATTTTTAAGTTAAATTTTTCCTAAAATGGATGTGTCGTACAGAAGCTTTTATTCTTAACTAGATTTTCCTTCTTCTGTCTCTGATGCTTTTAGTGGCTGCTCATGCTAACTTCTTTGTGAATTTATCAGATATCATGGTTCTATGAGACAAGAAATCAAAAAAATTTTCCCTGGTATCATCTTTCACTAAAGGGATTTTCTGAAGCATTCTTTCACCTTTCTTTGTTTTTGTTCTTATTAACTTTTTAATTATAGAACAAAAGATAACATGTATCAATATATATGAAAATGTTGATGTTAACATTTTTGAGACCCACTGAGAGACTTCAGCTTTCATCCCATTTTCAAAAGATCCCTAGCCCTCAGACCTGCTCTGTCTAGAAATTACTCCCACGAAGGTACAAATTTCTGGTCCTCCAGCATGTAAAAACGGATTCTGGATGCCCTTCATTCAACTAAGTTTAACCTGTCTAGTCTCCTGATTTTATGCTGTGAAAATTCTAACTTTGAGGCACCTAGTGACAATGAGTGATAATACAGCACTAACAAAATGAAAGGAAAAGATAATGGGGGGGGGGCGGTGAAAATGAGGGGGAGAGAGAAATAGTTTGATTAGAGAGAGCAAGGGGCTGATGAAGACATGAGGCTGACCGGAGGGTAGTTTCCACAACCAAGTGCCCCAGGGCTGTCTCCCTAAGCTGGGCTCTTGGGCTCTTGAGCATCATTTTCCTTAATATGATGGCTTCTCCTCACCAGGCTTCCTTAAGTTTCTGCTTTCACTCAACTCTAGAGACCACCAGGAGACTCCTCATTTCACTTTCCTCCTTTTGAGAATGGTGGCCTACTTTCATTCAGTAGGCTGGATTAAAAGCCCCAAATATTCCTACAAATATTTTTCTATACCTCATCTGTTGCAATACAATATTTTGAGTCTCCAGTTTATTGGATCTGATGAAATGAACTCTATATTGACATTTTGTCCAATTTTATCTTGTTTGCTTTTAAAATTATATATCCGTAAATTTAATGAATCATTCTTTTAGTTACACATTTTTAGATTATATAATAACAAATACGAATATCTTTAGAACGTAAAAGAACTTATAACTCTTCATGTGCACTTAAAAAATCTGATTTTTTTTTTTTTAAGGATTCTGGCATCATTATTAAATAGTAACAGAAGCTGCCAGCTTGACAGTTACTTCTTTTCATGGAATTCACTAGAGCTTACTGACATCATCCAGACTGGAAGGCATGGTCTCTCTGCCAATATCAGACAAGATGTAATATTCAAGGAATATGTTCTTTTTTTACAGTTTTTTTTTTCATGTCTTCGTAAATGCAGTTCTTTCCATTTTCTTTTACTCCTGGCACATGGTAATGTTTAAGTCCATGTATATGTGTTTTACCCATTATCTAGAGCTTTGTATTCGTTTTAGCACTTTTCTCCATCCCTTAGTGGGGCAGCAAGGGAACTTGTAAGGTTATTTATATTGTAGCCTAAAAGCTCTTAACTTTTGTACGCTTTGAGGCTTATTGGTCTTTTTGTTCCTGGTCTCTGGCAGTGTCTGGCAGTCTCTGGCAGCCTCTGGCTCAAGGTAGAGATTGAATATATTCTTGTTGCATCAAGTCGACTAAAACTGTATCTTCTACCATTTGGATTTTATAGGGTCCCACTTGTATTTCTCCAAATATAATCTGAAACTATTAACCAAATTCACGCTGGTCTGGTCGCTGCCCTTCTGCTGAACCAAATGTCTCATGTTGTCTTTATTGTAACAACTCGCTATGAAAACATACAGACTCCTTCTGCTTTTCCTTAGATCCTCATGTGTGTTTGATTTCGGGTTGTTTGCTGTCTTACTAACAGGGCTGTGTTAGACTTCAGTACTTGTTTTATACTGAGTTATATGATCAGAAGGAACATCTGTTTCTGTGTGTATTTTAAGTTTAAAAGCTTATGTCTTAGATTTTATTGTCTTTGATTATCTGTCTTTAATATATAGTAACTCCCACACAAGGGTAGATCGTATTATATTTGGTAGTTTTTCCTGCTCTCCCTTTAAACATGAAAGTTGTTGCCTGGGTTTTTCCTCAACCATGACTTTTTCTTTTAGTCTTTTACCTGTTATCTTTCCTGCTATATCAGCTGGCCAGTACTTTACTATTTACAAGCATATTTTCTTCAGCCATTATTTGCTTGATCTGCTAACATAGCTGTTCATCACTTGTAATTTAGTCCCATTACAAATGTAAGCATTCCAGCCTCTACTTACAGCTGTAATATTATAGACTAAGGCCATATTTTATTTTGTCTGAGGTTTCTATTAAATTTTAGTTTGTTCCGAGTCATTCATTTGTCTTGAAATCGTATCCATAATATGTAAGGTAAGCAACATATCTATAATAGTTCACAGAGATATCATGGGAAATAATAATCTTATGTCTCTTTTCCCTTCCTTTTTATCACAAATGTTTCTACTTCCTGTAACAATCCCCTTACCAAGCAGTGCACGTAGAGAGCAGTACTTCTTTGTTGAACTGAATTAGAAAACATAGCACTCTGCCCATGTGTGTGTATTTTTAGATTTTTACCTAGTTTCCAGGTGATTGTGAAATGTCTACATTTAAAAACCACTAATTTTTGTTTTTTGTCCCAAATTGATAGATGTTTTGTCCCCTAGACACCTTCTTGAACTTCATAGCATAAATTAGGGAACGAATATGGAATGGACCTTAATCTTAGTACAGTTTAATGGTAGTTTAATTCTTATTGTGCTTGGGAGAACTGAGGGAATTGGAGATCTAACTCTAGGCTTTATTTTGTATGGTACACATTAAATCTTTGTGTACTTTATTTTCTTTCTCAGTTCACTAAGAAGGTAATTAAAAATGTAATGAATGAGGAGTTTAAGGGCTGAGTTTGAACAAAGGAGGGATCCAACATATCACATATCCTATCTCTGAAGGGTGGAAATGCCTAATCCAGAACAATAATAATAATAATCTTAAAAAATTTATATCAATTATGCTATCACATCTTGTCAGAGTGAAATTGAATTCCATAAACTAAGTTTATAAGAATTGCTTAAGGGAAAGAATATTGATTGTACAGCTTATTCTCATGTTAACATTGATCTGATTTTAGATTATGAGTAGCTTGTTTATTTGATTTGCATCGAAGCTTGGACTACTTATATATTCATTTTAAAGTAATGAAATTGGGGGCGCCTGGGTGGCTCAGACAGTTGAGCATCCAACTCTTGATCTCGGCTCAGGTCTTGATCGCGTGGTCGTGAGTTCGAGCCCCACATTAGGCTCTGTGCTGGGCATGGAACCTACTTAAATACATACATACATACTTATGTACATAAATTATAAAGTAATGAAATTATATGCATATTGATCTCTTTTAAACATGTCCGTTTATTTCTATAGTATATAAAAGTATGGAGGGGTCCTCAAGATGAAGTTATGCTGTTACAAATAATAAATTTGGTTTTGTTGGAGCACCCGGGTGGCTCAGTCTGTTAAGTGTTTGCCTTCAGCTCAGGTCATGATCCTTGGGCCCTGGGATCAAGCCCCACATTGGCTCCCTGCTCAGTGGGAAGTCTGCTTCTCTGTCTCCCTCTGCCCCTCATTCCTGCTAATGCTCTCTCTGTGAAATAATAAAATCTTAAAAAAATATTTTGGTTTTGTTAAAGTAAGTAAAGTCATATGTTTAAAAATATTTGAATTTGAAACTAATATAGTGTTACAGGTCAGTTATACCTCAACTAAAAAAAATTGATATTTGTAATTATAGCCATTAACATTTAAGTGTTTATTCTTTCCCCAAAAGACATATTGCATGTATTATTTAATTTTTATAACAGTCCTATGAGCCTTATTTTACAGTGAGGAAGCTGAAAAGACCTTAAATAATAACTTTCCTAATGTCACAAACTAGTAAAAGTGGGATTCAAACTCAGATGTGTAACTCCAAAGCGCATGTATTTATCTACTCTGCTGTACTGCTTCTCTATATAAGCACATACTACTCTACTAAAGAGTTAACTATTGTTTTATGTACTTAGCTGTTTTCTTCCTATGTATCCACACATGCTAAATATAAATATTCTTCCAAGAAAAATTTCCCAATAGACATAAATGTAATTGTTCAATATTAACACTAAGCTTTCAGATAAGGCTTCTATTTTGTGTGTGTGTGTGTGTGTGTGTGTGTGTGTGTGTGTGTTTAGGAAGATTAGAGGGAGGTTAGAATATAGAATGTCTTCAGATTTTTTATTCCATTACTATTCAACGTGTCATTGCCCTAGACTTGAGTTGGAACTGAGTTTAAGAAACATTTTTTATTTTTATTATTTTTTAAAGATTTTATTTATTCATGAGAGACAGAGAGAGGGAGAAGCTTAGGCTCCCTGCAAAGAGCAGGATGCAGGACTTGATCCGGGGCCCCAGGATCACAACTTGAGCCAAAGGCAGATGCTCAATCACTGAGCCACCCAGGCGTCCCAAGAAACATTTTTAAAACAAACTCCAAGGATAATTCATGATTATATGCATCTAAATTGATTTTTACGATTTTAACGTGGCAGATATAGTGACTACAGGGCTCCCTCTTGTGGACCATTAGAGCAAGTGGTGATTAATCTCAAGATCCAAGGACTTTTCTGTTAAAAACCTCCTTTGTCTAATAACTAAGGAACAGTAACATTCTTTGCCATGCAACTTGGATGATAGAGAGTCAGGGACTGTCAGGGGATACTTATTAGCTCAACGTATGTGATCCTCCCAGCCCTTTTGTTCCTTAGCCTGTTGCTTGTATTTCTTTACTTTCTAATATTAGGGGAAAACATTGCTTCTAAATTTGCCTGCTATCCTTTCTTTCTTTTCTTTCTTTCTTTTCTTCCTTCCTTCCTCCTTTCCTTTCCTTTCCTTTCCTTTCCTTTCCTTTCCTTTCCTTTCCTTTCCTTTTTCCTCTTTCCTCTTTCCTCTTTCCTCTTTCCTCTTTCCTCTTTCCTCTTTTCTCTTTTTTCTTTTCTTTTCTTTCTTTTCCTTGGAGAATCTTAAGAATGGATGACTGGAAGTAATTCCCATGATCATTAAGTAACAACACTCATTTAGTTTTTTGGAGGCTGATTAGTTTGCTCATGGTCACATAGTGAGGTAATGTGGTATTTTAGAAGAGAACCAGCAGAGCTAACAACTCTTTAATAGTAACTTGATTAATTCAGTGAGCCCTGTTGGCTTTCTAAGCTGGATTGGAATGTAGGTAACCATGTAAACTAGAACAAGCCAGGGACTTAAATAGTCCTAGCCTGGTGAAAGCTGGGCTTTAATAAGGGCAATTTTAATCTATTGTGTATTATGCTGTGAAATAAATAGTGGTGTGCCTCAAGGTACAGAACGAGCTCATGATGGCATTGGTAATAGGGTCACATTTTATGTAATATGGTCAGAGGGTGAGCTTTTTAGTAATTGTCAGAATGAAGGGTACTAATCAAATTCTCACAGTCATTCATTCCTGTTTCGAAAGTTCCCCATGTAAGCTTTTTTATATATCCCTAAATGATAATTACTTACTCAATTTGATATCCTTTTTTTCTCTGTAGTGTTCTTTTCTGGTTTCAGGATAAGAATTTTACTTCTAATCATTATAGGGAATCCATTTGTGTACGTATGTATGTGTAAGGGGGAAGAATGGGAGGGCAGCAAACCTGACAAAACTAAAAATTTCCATCTTAAAATGATCTCATCATGCTTCATCCTTGATTTATAGTCACTGATCCCTTTTCTTAGATCATATTTTGGAAGCTATTCTAGGAGAGTTCTGGAAGTCTCTCTAATTTTCTTTTAGAAGACTTATTCTCCAGTTTGGTAGTGTGTTTTAGAAGCCATTGAAATGTGCTCCAATGTGTGTGTTCTACTTCCTATGTGCTTGTTCTACACAGCTAGGATGTGTGCAAATATGTAGTTATAAGAATGTTACAGAATTTTAAGAAAAATAAGAGTTGGAAACAGCCTAAAAGCAAAAGGATTAAGGAATTATGATAATTTCATATTTTAGAATAATACATAGCTATTAAAAATGATGGTACTTGTAAGTGTGTTTATTGACTTGGAAAGATGTTCATGAATTTGTAAGAAAAAAATTACTATGAATTGTCTTGGATTAAAAAACTATATATACACATGCATATAGAAAATAATACATAGAAAAATATCTGGAGTGCCAGTTACCATTGGTGGTTTCTGTACAGCAAAGTCCTCCCATGCAAATTCTCCCCATTTTCAACTTTGTTGAGCAGAAGAGGCAGTTTAGGGCAGCTACTCCCAGAAAGGACCAAGAAAAAGACATCTTTTAGAAGAAAGGGGCATATGTCACTCAGAATGACAGGGTAGGAAGATTGAGAGGCTTCTCTATCAAAATAACTACTAAACTAGAGAAAAAGACCAGGGTCTACTATTTCAGGACTCTGGATCCTGATTGGACACTTACAACAACCTTTAGAGTACTTGATGAAGGGAGAGGCTGCTGTTTGGTAGTTCATGCACAGACCAGTGACCATTACCCATCCCTTGGCCCCTTAGCCTATGGAGACAGTGGCCTATGTTCTTGGATGGGCTTGCTGAAGCCAGATGGGCACTGGGGACTTTGTTTTCCAAAACTTTGGAGTTGCATGTTGAAGTCGGTTTTTCAGATCTCTGAGTGATAGGCACAGACATTTGCCTTTGTTTCAGCCTTTCAGCTGCAGAGATTTCACTTAACAGTGTTTACTGGAAGATTTAAAGAATCTTTTCTTCCCTCCCATCTCCCCTTTTGGAGCCACACATTTAAGGAAATCTTTGTTGAGTCACTGTGTTAGCTGACTGCAGAGATAATGGATTAGGAACTTCAGTGACCACACACAAGGAACACAAAACAGCAAATAGATAGGCAAAGGCGAAAATAGTCTGGAAAAGTCAAAACAGATGGCTTCAGCCCACAACAAGCAAAAGTAAGCTGTACTGGAGGAGTGAGAGATTAGATTTCCAGTTACTCCAGTATAATAATAGAATATCCACTTCTCAAAAAAAAAATTATAAAACATACAAAAAAAATCAGAAAGTATGGTGCATACATGCAATAAGAGAATTTCACAGAAGCCGTCCCTGAGGAAGTCCAGATATTGGAATTGCTAGTCAAAGTTGTTAAATCAAGTGCTATAAATGCATAAAGCAAACCATGGACATAGAACTAAAGGAAATCAGGACAAAATTCTATGAACAAAACTAGAATCTAAATAGATAAAAATTACAAAAAGGAACCAAATTTTGAGGCTATAAAGTATAACTGAAATGAAAAATTCAATAGAGGGATTCAACAACAGATTTGAGTAGGCAGAAGGATCAGTGGACTTGAAGATAAGACCATAGGAATGATTCAGACCCAAGAGACAGAAAGAAAAAAGAATGAAGAAAAATGAACAGAGCCCAATAAACTGGTGGAGGACCATCATATGTACCAATGTATGAGTATATGAGTCATAGGAGTCCCAGCAGGGGGAAGAAGAAAGAAAGGGGCAGAAAAAGTATTTGAAGACATAAAAGTGGAAAACTTCCCAAATATGATGAAGACATGAATATACACACCTAAGCTCAGTGACCTCCAAATAAGATAAACTCAGGGGATCCCTGGATGGTTCAGTGGTTTAGTGCCTGCCTTCAGCCCAGGGCGTGACCCTGGAGACCTGGAATCAAGTCCCACGTCGGGCTCCCTGCATGGAGCCTGCTTCTCCCTCTGCCTGTGTCTCTGCCTCTCTCTCTGTATCTCTCATGAATAAATAAATAAAATCTTAAAAAAAAATAAAAACAAAAAAACAAGATAAACTCAAAGTTCCACACTGATCCATAATTTAGTCAAACTGTTGAAACCCAAAAACAGAATTTTGAAAGCAGCAAAAGTGAAGTAATTTGCCATAACAGGGAATCCTCAATAAAATTAACAACTGATTTCCCAATATAGAAACCTTGGAGTCTAGAAGCAGGTAAGATGATTTATTTGGAATCCTGAAGGAGGGGAGGCTATCCACCAAGAATTCTATATCTGACAAAACTATCCTTCATGAATGAAGAGGAGATAAATACATTTCCAGACAAAAGTTGAGGAAGTTCATTTGCAGTAGACCTGTTCTACAAGAAATGCTAGAGACAGTCCTTCAAGATGAAATGAAAGGACATTAGAGAATAATCTGAAACTGTAAGAAGAAATAAAGAACACTGGCAAGGGTGACCACATAGGAAATATAAAAACAGTATTATTGTACTCTGGTTTGTATGTACACAATATATTAAAGATGCAGTCTGTGACAATAACAAAAGGGAAGAATTGGAGAGTACGGGAGTGTAGTATTTGTACAATAAGTTGGTATTATGCAAACTAGGTTGTTATAGTTGAAGATGTTAATTGTAACATCCAAGCCAAGGTGACTGCTATGTAACTAAAAAAATGTACAAAGGAAAGAAGAGGGAATCAAAATGGTACACTACAAAAAAATTAGCTGAGTGAAAAGCAATAATTAAGGAACAAAAAATATATAAAACATACCCAAAATAATAGCAAAATGGCAGAAGTAAATCCTTCTTTATCAGTAATCACCTTAAATATAAATAGATTAAATTCTTCTACTTAAAAGCAGAGATTGGCAGACTTGAATTTTAAAAACCCCACAGTGTCCATCTAGATGCTGTATAGAAGGGACTAATTTTAGGTATAAAGAAATAAAGATGTTGAAAATAAAAGGAGGGGAGTGATACTGCTTTGCATGATGAAGGAGTAACCAAAAGACCTAGATGGGTTTATTATGATCATACAAAGTAGACTTGAAATAAAAGATTACAAGAGATAAAGGACACTCACTGTACATTGATAAATATACAGGAAGATATACATTTATAAATTATAAACATATATACATTTAACCAGAGAACCCTAAAATATGTGAAGCACAAATTGACAGAACTGAAGGGAGAGTAAGAGAATTTTACAGTAATAGGGACTTTATTTTTTTAATTGGAGTTCAATAATGGGGACTTTAATACACATTTTCAATAATGAGTAGAACAGTGAGACAGATTAGTAAGGAATTAAAGGACCTGAACAGCACTATAATCCAGTCAGACCTATTAGATATATACAGAACACCTAATAGCAAAATACATGTTCTTAAATGCACAGAGAACATTTTGCAAAACAGGCCATATGTTAGGCCATAAAAGAAGTCTTAATAAACTTTTTTTTAAGGGGCTTACTCGGAAGTATAAAGTTAAATATTTTACTTGCCTTGTTTGGTCTGTGATCAGGGTTGAACAGGGTTAGATGCACTCTCCCCCTGGGCCCAATTATAGAAATAGCAGGAACATGTTTGTAAGAAGCAGTCTGTGTCCTTGGCAGAAAAGGAGAGAGCCATTTGGGTAGGAAAGTGAAGAGGACCCTTTGCCCTCTCCTAAGACTTCACTTCTATCCCTACTAAGAGTGTGGTGTAGGGGTGCCTGGCTGGCTCAATTGACTCTTGATCTCGGGGTTGTTAGTTTGAGCTCCATGTTGGGTGTAAGATTCCTTAAAATCTTAAAAAAAAAAATTGGTGTAGAGGGTTAGCCCAGGAGAATTTAGCCCATTCGGTAATGACTTGTTAAAAAAACAACCCCCCAAAAAAACTAGCCCATCAGGTCATTGAATTATGCAGGGCAGTAGATGAGAACAGTAGAACTCAACAATGATTAAAGAGTGGCTCACAAAAAAAAAAAAGTTGCCTTTAAACTGATGAAAATTGTGACTGAGTTTTCTATCACTCACTTAAAAATTTAAATGAAGCAATAGCTTCACTGTAAAGCATAAATTGAAGAACTCAGGGACTAGTTGTTCCTTGAGGTAGGTAATAGAGATAAATTGTTTTTGAGCTACGTTGCCTTCATGAGCCCTTCTTGAGGAAACTGCTAAAGGATGAACCTAAGCAAACAAAAGGTAAAAGTGAGGGTTGGAATGAAGGAGAAAGTCTGTATGCTGCTAACATCGGGAAAGGAAAAGAGAGAGAAAGTAGGATATAGAGTAGATTCCTCATGTGTGGTAAAGGATTAAAGGACGATGTTGTAAGCTGACAAATCAAGAAGCAGGAATGTAAGTGTATTTACAAAATGAAGGTATCTTTTCAAATTGTAAAATTGTAGCAGTGATCTTCAGTAAAGGACTGGTTCAGAAGATTATGGTTCATCCATATTATGGAATACTTGACAGCGTCGTGAAAGTATGAGGAAGGTCTCTAAGTACTGGTAGGGAAGGAGCTCCCAGATAAATTAAAAAGCAAGGTGCAGAACATATAATGGAGTATGCTGCCATTTATTTGAAAGAAGTAGAAAAATGGTGTATGGTGATTTCATTTATTTGACCAAAAACTCAGGAAAGATACACAGGAAACTTTAAGAAAAAGCTCATCATTTTAGGGGAGGGCTTGGGAAGTAGTTGGATGGATGACTGGCTAGGGGTTAGGTTTTTCACTGTATTCTTTTGTCCCCTTTGCCTTCTTTCCCTCCTTCCTCCTTGAATTCCTTCCCTGCTTCTCGTCCCATCTTGCTTCCTTTTCATTTGTGAGACGTGTGAACAATTGCATATTCAGTAACTAGTCTAATAGAAAAATCAAATGTTCTCTTCCTCCCTCTCCCACATTCTGGTCCTATATGAAGTCTTAAAGCTTTGGGGTAGTTTTAGCTACTATCTCTGCAGGGTCTTATGGAATTTCCAGGCTTTCCACAATGTCATATTCTTGAGTAATCTTCCCCAGGCCTTCTAGGTAGAGAAAGCACTTTTCTGTGGATGATTTGCTGCTTCATCTGGACAGGTTCTCTGTCCTTTCTTAAGTTGTCTGTGAAATAATGAGTACTTGTTAAGGCTGATTCTATCATTAAATGATGCTCTCTTTCTGATCCTCTGAGTAGCTTATTTATGGGGTTAGTCTTGCTGGATGGCACTGGGCCCCCATGAGTGAGCATTTCCCCTTGAGTCAGTATGTAATACTCATTCTCAGCTTCATATGATCAAACCAGAACTCTGGATAATGTGTACCAATTTCAGAACTCTGTGAAACAGGAAGACATGAATTATGTTTTTTGTTTTGTTTTAATTAAGAAAAATGAGACATCACGAGGTTGTGATTTGTCAGAAATTAGGAGTAAAGCAGGAGGATACAGCTGTGATCTTGTGAATAGGCCTCTGGCTCCCAGACTGCCAGATGTCTTAACCGTTGACAGTGTGAATCCTGCCATGTTGATAGGAGGACTTAGCATAGTGCATTGTGTTAGTGGGGTTTTCCCCTCAGATGAGGCTCATTTATTTTTTGGTCCTTCTGCAGCTATCCTCCCAAAGAGATTCTCACATTTATTTCCAGGTGCATGTATTTAGATATATAATTTGAAAGCAGTGATGCTACTATCATTAGTGTGTACATGCATGCACACACATGCATATAGTGGTGCAATGTAATTAATTGCCAGTGATAAAACTATGGCCTTGTGTGTGATTTAAGATAAATTGAAGGGAATGCTCATGAAGTCATGCTCATGACCTTGAACTCTTTTAGATTATTTTTCCATAATGAATAGAATATATGTATTCTGCAACATTTTCTAGAATTTTTAAAATGCTTTGGCTTTCACAGATTAATTGTATTTCATTTCTACTTTGGTGTCTAAGATTATATTTGTAAAATGGAGGTGATAATCTTGTCATCTTCATATCACTCTGATTACAGAATGGGATAGTTGACATGAATGCTCTTTCGTAAAACTGTAAGGTGCCTTATAAAAACAGAGATGGTGGTGCTAGTATTTAATTAGATCTCATCTGCTCCCTATGTATTTGTCCATTCAACTCTGTCCCTTCCAGATTCACTTGTTTCTAAGAAAGAATAGGACTAGAAGGATCATATTAGACATAAGTTCTTGTACATTAGCTTTTCCCCCGTTTCTTTTTCTGTATGCTTTCATCTATATAAAGACAATTTTGAATAATTTTATACACAAAACTTTTACAATTAATAAACAATACTGTAGAGATGGAATAAAACTTAGGAGTAATAGTGTGGACACAGGCTTTGTAAACAGTCCTATGTTTTAAAATCCCCTTGCATCCTATATTGGCTCTGTAACCATGGGCAAGTTCTTTAATCTCTTATAGATTCAGTATTTTCATATGTAAAGTGAAGGATAATATTTATCTTTTGAGATTCTTGGGGACTAAGTGAGGTACTTTTTGCAAAGCAGTTGGGAACATTGTTTTCACAGAATTTAATCTTCCCTCATTTCCTTAAACTTACTAATTCTAGTTCAATTATCACTTGATATTACTTACTATTTTGATTCCAATCCTTTTAATGTAAGTTAGAGATCAAAAATTTAAGTCCACAGTTGTTCTAGATACTTTCTATTTTATTTTTTAAAGGTTTTATTTATTTATTCATGAGAGACACAGAGAGAGAAGCAGAGACATAGGCAGAGGGAGAAGCAGGCTCCCTCTGGGGAGCCCAATGTGGGACTCAGTCCAGGACCCCGGAATCAGGACTTGAGCCAAAGGCAGATGCTTAACCACTGAGCGCCCCGATAAATTTTAGATTGACTAGAATGAAAAGAGAGTACATTATGGAAAATGTACATAACAGTGTCCCTTACTCATTTATTTCTGATTTATGTGAGTATATGGGAATCTGAAAACTCATCAGATATTTCAAAAGTAGGATACACTTATTCAGTATATTTTTCACATATCTACTGTTATTAGGCTTTGGAATAAAGAGGTGGGGAAAAAGGTAGCTCTTGGCTACATTGGATGTCATCATATATTGAAGGAGATAGGTAAATACATTATAATCGAGTATCAGAAGTAGTCTGATAGGGATCTGCACATGGGGCTTTGAGAACCCAGAGGAGGTACCTCCCATTTCTCCTACATGGGGAGGGTGTAGGCAGGTGTTCAGGTAGTGCCTCCCAGGGAAGGTGACACCTGAGTCAAACCTGGAGAGAGCTAGAACCTGGAACATGAAGCCTTTCCTTCCAGACTAAGGACATGGAGTTCATTTTGAGATGATGAGAAACCAGTGAATACTTTTATTTAAAGCAACACTAATATATTGGGAACTTAGGATAATTACCTAGAAGCAAACTTCCAAGCAGTGGCATCAACATCAGTTTTATCATCATCTACATTGCAACCATTTACTTAAAACCTGTTATGTATCCAACTCATGTATACATTATCTCATTTAATCCAGCACCCTTTGAATTAGATATTATTGCCATTATTTTATAGATCAGAAAACCAGAGTACTATAGGTGAATAGAGGAGTTAGTGATGGGATGCACAAGGGAGAATATATTTGATTAACTGCTATTCTACATGGTGATTTTAAGTTAATGGAAGTTAAGATGGGGTGATGAGTTATTGATCCTTAGTCTCCATTTTCATGTGCTTTATATTGTATTTCACTGAATTTAGTTTGATTTTAGAGTTTGAAGACAACATGTGTTCCCTGGGGGATGGCTTTTAACCCAGGTCTGATACTTCATCTGGTACTTAAGGAAACTTTGGTTTGTTCTAAAACTAGAGGGAAAAATGGACATGTTAGACTTGCTCCTTTCTAGAGCTTTTCATCTTATAGGATTTTGTCCCTACCCTTTAGAACTCTTATAGAATAGAAATTACTTAATTCTCTGGTCCATCTCTTTTTCCTCTAAGTAAAATTACCTAAATATTTGAAATAATACCTCATTAGGATTAAACTTGGGACCCAGCTCTTCACTAAGAAGGGTGGTTTGAAAATAGGTTGTCTTTCTGCTTCATAATGTGTATACAGATATTCAAGCAATAGAATGAGAGGTGATAATTCTTCAGAGTTTAAAAAAAAAAAAAAGATTAATCCAGCCATACTTCTCATTAGCTTTCTAAGTGCTGTCAAAATTTTTTTGTATATTTTTTATTGGAGTTCGATTTGCCAACATAAAGCATAACACCCAGTGCTCATTCCGTCAAGTGCCCCCCTCAGTGCTCATCACCAGGTCACCCCATCCCCCTGCCCACCTCCCCTTCCACCACCCCTTGTTCGTTTCCCAGAGTTAGGAGTTTCTCATGTTCTGTCTCCCTCTCTGATATTTCCCTCTCATTTTCTCCCCTTTCCCCTGTATTCCCTTTCACTATTTTTTATATTCCCTGAATAAATGAAACCATATAATGTTTGTCCTACTGTGATTGACTTACTTCACTCAGCATAATCCCCTCCAGTTCCATCCACATCAAAGCAAATGATGGGTATTTGTCGTTTCTAATGGCTGAGTGAAATATTCCATTTTATACATAGACCACATCTTCTTTATCCATTCATCTTTAGATGGACACCGAGGCTCCTTCCACAGTTTGGCTATTGCGAACATTGCTGCTATAAACATTGGGTGCAAGTATGTTGGTCTTCAACTGCATCTGTATCTTTGGGGGTAAATCCCCAGCAGTGCAATTGCTGGGTCGTAGGGTAGCTCTATTTTTAACTCTTTGAGGAACCTCCACACAGTTTTCCAGAGTGGCTGCACCAGTTCACATTCCCACCAACAGTAGTGCTGTCAAAATTGACCATTTATCCCTTCATTCCTAATTCTTTAATTGAAAATACAAATGAAGTATTTCTTATCTTCTAGAAATGTGGTATAATGATTTATTTTTACTTGTATATAACTAGAGAGAGGGGTATTACAATGAAAGTGTATGCACAATTTTGACTTGCTGAACTCACCTTTTACTTCTTTTATTTCAGCTCAATCTGAAATTGAAGTTTCTGTGTCTGCAAGGAATATCAGAAGGTTACTAAGTTTCCAGCGTTATCTTAGATCTTCACGCTTTTTTCGTGGTACTACAGTTTCAAATTCTCTAAACATTTTAGATGATGATTATAATGGACAAGCCAAGGTGTGTATTACTTTTTCAAGAAAATATTAGGTTTTGATATGTTTAATGAAGCCTTTTTCCCCCCACATAGTATTGATTTATTAGAACCTTTCTTTGTATGCAAAAATCAGTTAAGCCCATTTTTCAGCTTTTTCCTTTAGGTCATTTGTTCAATTTATAAGCAGGTATTACAGAGTAGGGAAGATTTCTGAAGTAACTAAAATGGTGAAAATGTTTTTATTTATTATAACATTAAGTAACAAGTGAATCAGTAGAACATTATAAGATCACACAGAACCTTAACCCTGGGAAGAATCTTAAGGCTCTTCTGGTCTAATTTCTTTATTCTATAGGTAAGGAATCTATGGCCTGAAGAGCATCAGAGACTTGTTTGAGCTCATCCACTGGTTAGAGGGTACAGCCAGCACAGGGTGTTAGGTCGCATGACTTTCATTCAAATGATTTTTCATAGTCCCTTGTATCACTGAGATGCTTTGATGATTTATTTGTATATTTTCTAATTAAACCCAGTGATTGTGAGCATTATTTTCTATTTATATAGTTTAAAAGAAATGTCTTAATGAAGATGGAGCTCAGATGAGCTTTTTTTTTTTTTTTTTGACCAAATGAAGGCTTTTAATAATCTTATGTTTCCAGTACTTTTGAAATTATTTTTTGAGTTAATATTTACAGGCCACATTTTGTTAAGTGTGTGTACATAGGGCTGAGGCCTTTCTTAAAATTACATTAAAGTGAAAAAAAAATTGCTTCCCTGTTTGATGAAAGAAATTAACAGAAGTGTTCATGCTTTCTTTAAATTTTAAAAAGTTTACATGTTCTGCCTTTTAAAACATTGACCTATATATGTTTGGTCGTTAACACTATCAAAAATAAACTCTACTAGTAATATATTAGTATTATTAGTATAATTAGTATTATTTATGTCAGTTTATTGATGAATGTGTACAACAGTGACCTTTCCACAGAAGTTTCAGGTTACAAATATATGGCTTAAAAATATAGTCAATTTTGTTTTGAGGTTGTTGTGGGATTTATTTGCTCAACCGAAATATACATTAACTTAAAAATAAGTGTAATAAGTGCTATTAATTATTGTATAAGCCTATTTAAAGAATATAAATAAGTGCCTGTAAGTTGGGAGTGTTTTTTTTAAGACCATGAATAACAAATAATTTAAGCGTAGTGTAGCATTGATATCAGGTGCCTGGGTTCTATAATCAAACCACCTGGTTGTAGATCCCAGCTCTATTATTTTCTAGCTGCTCTGGTTAGTCACTTTTAGCCTGTTTCCCCATCTGTAAATGAGGATTGAAAACAATGCCTACTTCACAGTGTTGTTATGAATAGTAAAAGTGAACAAGCATAGGAAGTACTCAGCTTTTATAACTTATTTTCACCAAATTTTTAAAATCTAGACTCTAGACCATGTCGGGTACAAACCACACTTCCGTGGTGTTAAATTATTATTAAAAATTCTTGAAAAGTTCATAGTAGCATAGTAATAAGTTGAAAGAAACATTAACCTTACCTGTATATTCATTAATTGGAAAAACAAATGTTATTTGATTTTCCAAATGGAAATTGCATTTTGGGCACTTTTTTGGAGCAAGTTGGAAAGGTCATGATTAAAAAGAGAATGATACTTAGCATTTCTTAAATCACTTTCCATTTTCACTAACTTCTCTATGGATTATCTACAAAAGACAGACTGTTACTGAAATTAAATTACAGTAGGAATGTTTGGTTTTCATTTCAGTGTATGCTGGAAAAAGTTGGAAATTGGAATTTTGATATCTTTCTATTTGATAGACTAACAAATGGTAAGTGAAGGATTTAACTTACTCAAATTACTGTGTAATTTAGATTGCTGCATTGATGGTACAGCCACTGGTAGGTTCTTACTTTTATTTCCTTGGGTTATGAGCCTTCTGCTGACAGCAGAACATCATTCTGTCCCTTTGTTAGTGACTGATCTATCAACCCAGAGAATCACTCTCATAATTTTATTTTTTCATAACTCTCAGCAGTAATCAAAAGTTACACTAGTCATTATCACTTGGCCACAAAGATGGCTCCTATTATGGATAACGTGAAGTGAAATTGTTACCTCATTGTGTTCTTTCTTTTTCTGTTTTGGTTTCTTTTGGATTGTGGCTTTTTACAGTGACATCTTCTGATACTATATTCCAGCTTTGACAGCCACAGATATGTGGTAGATTAATGACATTTTGAGAGCTATCCTTTCTTCTAACTTTGTGGTTCTCAGGCTTTTCTTTCTCTGAACACTTGAGAGAGAGGACATACTCTGACCAGCAACAATGGTTCCCCCTGACACTGTTTCTTCATGGTTGGATGGGGATGAGCCTGTAGCTTCTTTAAGAGTCTTATCAGAGGGATCCCTGGGTGGCGCAGTGGTTTAGCTCCTGCCTTTGGCCCAGGGCACGATCCTGGAGACCCGGGATCGAATCCCACGTCAGGCTCCCAGTGCATGGAGCCTGCTTCTCCCTCTGCCTGTGTCTCTGCCCCTCTCTCTCTCTCTGTGTGACTATCATAAATTAAAAAAATAAAATAAATAAATAAATAAATCTTTAAAAAAAAAAAAGAGTCTTATCAGAATCTACAGAATATGAGTGGTTTGAAAATACCAGGTGATTCTAATCTGTTTATCCTCTCCAGTGTTTTGTTTTGTTTCAGGGGTAGGGATCATGTTTCCTTATTCTCTTTGGGAACAGAAAAAAGATTCCCTTTGGGAATAATTTTTATTTAGGGTAAAAATTTTGGCATAAAATAAAAAATGGTACATGTAGTTCAAGTAGACTTTGTCCTTGTCTAAATTCTTTTTAATAAGTGAAGCAGGTTGGAAAGTACACTGAGAAGAAGTCACCTCAGAGTGTTTAGAATGGAGTAACTATGTAGTTCACTGCTATGTACATTGAAATCACTGGTGGTTTTTTTTTGTTTTTGTTTTTGTTTTCTTTCTTATTTTACTTTGGAATGAAGCTCATTTCATAAGGAAGCCAAATACAGAAAATGGACAAGCAGATACAACTTTATTCATCTTGAGAATCAATGTGGATCTAGCTCTTTAGTATCACTACATTGTTCCCTATAAGCCGTGTGGCCATGTAAGGTGAAAATAGCTTTGTAATCAACTTCTGTTTTTTTTTCAACTTCTATTTTTGTCTGTACACTGTTGACAGAAAATAAATTGACTGATTCTAGGCAAAATTTTAAAGACCATGAACTCCATCTTATCAGTTTACCTCTCTCCTACTTCCCTGCCTTTTTTTGTTGTTGTTGTTGTTTTCCTTTTCTATTTCTCTTCCACCTCTCCTTTGCTCTTTGGTGACTGTTCTTTTCCTCTCCCTGCCCCCACCTTAGCATGTCCACACAGAAAATTCTCTAGTATCATTTACACAGTTGTCCTTCCCTTCAGTCTTCCCTTTTTAAAAAAATTTGGATAATAACATATCAGGTGACTCTTCTTCTAGATCTGGGAAATTCCTTTTTTTCTAACTTAATATGAATATTACTTCACTTGTTATCTCCAGATAAATGTAAATAAAACAGTGCCACCCTTAGCAAGCTCAAAGTTTAGCCTTATATAAACTGTAATAGCTCATAGCCTATTATTAGTTTACTGGGACACTTGTCACTCATCAAAATAATTGGTTCTCTAAATTTTATTTTTAAAAAGTACATATCCTGCTAGTCAGGGGTCTTGGTGATGAAAGTGCAGTGAGATTGACAGTGTGTGGGATAGGCAAAATAGCCACTAGTTACAGTAGTTAATTTAGCACTTTGCTTTCACTTTAATCACCTCATTACTTTTTTGGAGTTGGCCAAATGGTTTCTTCTTAGGGTTGTTAGGAGTTAGCTACCCACCTGTGATTTTACGGATGGTGATACACATATCCAGTTAAATACAGCTACCCCAAATCACAAAAATTCTATCCATGAAGAGATAATATTGAGAAGCAAATGGACAGAATAAAAATTTTTTTAATTTTCATAATTTAATTAGAAGTACTTTCTTTTTAAAACTGCTTAGCCTGAAATGAATCTGGATGATATATGTATATGGTATCCAAGTATATAGGTTTCCTGTCTTGTTTATTGACCTGGTGCTTTCTGTATTTCTTACTCTGGGCAGTTGACCAGATGACATTGTGGGGAGGACAGGGTAAAGGCAAAACTCAGTGATTCCTCTTAAGACAAATGGTCCCCAGCTTGCCCACTACAAGAAAGAAATTACTTACCATCTGGTAGGGTATATTTGACATTCTTTTTATAGGAATGAGAGGTTATATGTGAAATAGCAAGATATGGTTTGTCACCCCTGAAATCTACCTGGCATGTGATGTGAGGGACCCTTCTTGCCAGACCTGTGTCATGGCCTTATTCTTTCACAGTCTAGGTGCCTTTATTTCTTTTTCTTGTCTTATTGCTATGGTATGTACTTTCAGTACAGTGTTGAATACAAGTGTCAAGAGTGGGCATCCTTTTTTTGTTCCTGATCTTAGAGGGAAAGCTTTCAGCTTTTCACCATTGAGTATGTTACTTGTGGGTTTGTTGTATTTGGCCCTTTTTTATATTGAGGTAATGTTCACTCTGTACCTGCTTTGTTGAGAGTTTTTATCATAAGTGGATATTAAATTTTGTCTAAAGGTTTCCCTGCATGTATTGAGATGATTATAGCACTTTTATCCTTTATTTTGTTAATGTGATGTATCATGTGATTCATTTGCAGATGTTGAACCATCCTTACATTATGGAATAAAACCCATTTGACTGTAGTGTATGAGCCTTTAAATGTTGTTGAATTTGGTTTGATAACATTTGGTTGAGTATTACTGCACCTTTGTTCATCAAGAATATTAGACTGTAGTTTTCTTTTTTTTGTACTGTCTGATTTTGGTGTCAGGGTGATGCTGGCCTCACATAGAATGAATATGGAAATATTCCTTCCTCTTTAATTTTTCGAAATAGTTTGAGAAGGATAGATATTCTTCTCTAAATGTTTGGTAGAATTCACCTGTGAAGCCTTCTGGTCCTGAACTTTTGTTAGTTGGAGGTTTTTTGATTACCAGTTGGTTTGGTTTCATTGCTAATAATTGGACTGTTCAGATTTCCAGTTTCTTTGTGATTCAGTCTTAGAGGATTATATGTGTCTAGGAATTTATCCATTTCTTCTAGGTTGTCCCAATTTGTTGGCAAATGCTTATTAGTCGTTAAAATCTATATTGCTGTGGTGTCTATGGTATCTTCTCCCCTTTCATTTCTGATAGTATTTACTTGAATCTTGTCTCTTCTTTTTCTTGATAAGCCTGACTAAAGGTTTATCAACTTTATCTTTTCAAAGAATCAGCTCTCAGTTTTATTGATCTTTTAAATTATTTTTTAAGTCCTGTTTCATTTATTTCCACTCTGATCTTTATTATTTCCTTCCTTCTCCTAGTTTTGGGCTTTGTTTTCATTTTCATTCCTTTAAGTGTAAGTTTAGATTATTTCTTTGATATTTTTCTTAGTGCTTTTGGGAGGCTTTATCATTATAAACTTCCTTTTTCAAAATGCTTTTGCTGTCTCTTATATTTTGAAACATATTTTTGTTTTCATTTGACTCAAGGTGTGTGAATTCCTCTTTAATTTTTTTCATTGACCCCTTGGCTGTTAATTAATGTTTATTTTTTTCCAGTTTTTTTTTCTTGTAATCTTCATACTGTTTTGATTTTAAAAAGATGCTTGTTGCTTTGTGTTCTTAAATTTATTGTTTTGTGGCCTAACATGTGATGGAGAATACAGTGTTCTGTATTCACTTCAAAAGAATGTGTATTCTGCTGTTTTTAGATGGAATGTAAGTCTGTCTGGTCTAATGTGTCATTTAAGACCACTATTTTCTTATTGATTTTCTGACTGGAGTGGGAGGTATTAAAGTCCCCTACTGGGATCCCTGGGTGGCGCAGCGGTTTGGCGCCTGCCTTTGGCCCAGGGCGCGATCCTGGAGACCCGGGATCGAATCCCACGTCGGGCTCCCGGTGCATGGAACCTGCTTCTCCCTCTGCCTGTGTCTCTGCCTCTCTCTCTCTCTCTCTCTCTCTGTGACTATCAAAAATAAATAAAAATTTAAAAAAATAAAAAATGAAAAATAAAGTCCCCTACTAATATTGTATTACTGTCAATTTCTACCTTTATGTCTGTTAATATTTCCTTTATATATTTAGGTGCTCCTATGTTGATTGCATAGATATTTACTATTTCTTTTTATCCTCCTGTTGGATCAGTCCCTTCATCATTATATAATTCCTTTCTTGTCACTTGTTAAAGGTTTTCTTTTAAAGTCTGTTGTGTCTGATATATGTATTGCTACCCACGCTTTCTTTTCATTTCTATTTTCAAGGAATGTTTTTTCCATCCCTTGACATTCAGTCTGTATATGTCATTAGGTCTGAAGTGAGCCTCTTGTAGGCTACATTTAGATGGGTCTTGATTTTTTATCCATTCAGTCACCCTTTGTTTTTTTGTTTTACCCTTTGTTATTTGATTGGAACATTTGGTCCATTTACATTTGAAGTAATTGTGGGGTTTTGTTTTGTTTTGTTTTTCATTTGAAGTAATTGTTAATGGGTGTGTATTTATTGCTATTTTGTTGTTTTCTGGTTGTTTCTTAGTTCTCAGTTTTCTTCTGTTGCTGTCTTCCCTTTGATTTGATTACTTTCTTTAGTGTTGTTTTTATTCCTTTCTCTTTATCTTCTGTGTATCTGTTAGAGGTTTTTGCTTCCTGATTACCATGAAATTCATATATAATACCGTTATGTATATAGCAGTCTATTTTAAAGCAACAGTCACATTCTAAACATTCTAACAGGAGTACCTTTCTGCAATATTTTATGTTTTCTATGTCATATTTTACAACTTTTTTTGGTATATATTTCCTAAGTAAATATTATAGAAATAATTGATTTTACTACTTTTTATTTTTAACTTTAATATAAGCTTTATAAGTGGCAGGTCCACTACCTTTATTATATGTTTGCTTTTACTAGTGAGACTTTTTCCTTCATCATTTTCTTCTATTTTTGACCTTTTCTTTTTGCTTAAATCCCTTTGATATTCTTTATAAGGCCTGTATAGTGGTAGTGAACTTCTTTTGCTTTTGTTTGGGAAGCTCTTTATCTCTCCTTCAATTCTGAATGATAACCTTGCTGGGTAGGGTATTCTTGGTTATAGGTTTTTTCCTTCGGTATCATGTCACTTTCTTTTGGCCTTCAAAATTCCTGCTGAAAAATCAGTTGATAGTCTTATGGGGTTTCCTTTGTTCCTAACTAGTTGCTATTTTCTTGCTGCTATTAAGATTTAATTTTTGACATTTTAGTTATTTGTCTTAGTGTTGACTTCCTTGTGTTCATCTTGTTTAGGACCCTCTGTGTTTCCTGGACCTAGATGTCTGGTTCCTTCCCCAAGTTAGGGAGTTTTCATCTATTATTTCTTCATAAAATTTTTCTCCCCCTTTCCTTTCTGTTTTCTCCTTCTGGGGCCCCTATAATATGAATGTTAATATGCTTGATGTTGTTCCAGAAGTTCAGGTGAAGACACTCAGGACAGTAGCCACTTTGGAGGGGACAGGCACCAGTCCCAGTTGAGCTGCCTGCCATGAGGATGGGAGCTACTTTGGAGGGGTATCTGCCAGGGTGGGTAGGTTGGGCTGGATAGGTCCACAGGGGGAACACTTGTTCAGGGTGACAGCACTAGCAAGGTAGATAGATTGTGTCAGAACCGGTGCTTGCCAGCATCAGATCAGCTGGGTAGGGGATGGCAAGAAAAATGGCATCTTTTAGTGCTTCCATTCCTGGATAAAGTTCTTACAGATCCCTGACCCTATTGCATAAGCCCTAAGATTAGTCAATGAATTTCCTCGCCTTATGTCCCAAACACTCTTTAAACTGTTGCCTCTGTGCAAGTGAGTTTGTGTATAGGCTCTTCCAGAGTGGAATCTTGGCTTCTCCTGGAGTTACTAAGCTTTGCTGATTTTCAAAGCTTCTGGATATAAGCCCAGCTGATTTTTCAAACCCTAGTGTTATGGAGGGTTGTCTTCCTGGTGCAGATCCTCAGGCTGGTGGGTGCCTGATGTGGGGCTTGAACCCTTCACTTCTCAGGGAGGATCTCTTTACTTTATGATAAACTTCCTGCTTATGGGTCACCAACATGAGGATGTGGATCCTGACCAAACCACATCTCTGCTCCTTCTCCCCTTCATGATGTGGCTTTTTCTTTGTATCTTTAGCTGTAGAAGAGCTATTCTGCTAGTTTTCAGATCATTCTCCGAGAGTTGCTCTATATGCACTTGCAGTTTTGGTGTGTCTGGATGAGCTTAGAGGTGAGCTTAGGATACTACCACTCTGCCATTTTCACCAATTCCTGCCCATTTTTTAAATTGAAGTGTAATTGACATATAACCTTATTTTAGCTTTAGGTATACAATGTAATGATTTAATATATGTATATATTTAAAACAATTACAAAAAAATCTAACATCCATCATGATACACAGTTACAGTTTTTTTCTTGTGATGAGAACTTTTAAGGTGTACTGTCTTAGTTTCAGATATGCAATATGATATTTTTATTTTATTGTTTTAAATAGGCTCCACACCCAGCATGGAGCCCATCTCAGAGCTTGAACTCAATAACCCTGAGATCAAGACCTGAGCTGAGATCAGGAATCAGACACTTAATCGACTAAGCCATGCAGGTGCCCCTGCAATACAGTATTATTAATTATAGACACCATGCTGTACATTACATCCCCCAGACTTCTGTATAACTGGAAATTTGTGCCTTTTGACCCCTTTCACTTATTTTGTCAGCATTACCACTCCTTATCTCTGACAACCACCAGTTCTCTGTATCTGTGAGCTTGGTTTTTTGTTTAAGATTCCACATACAGGGATCCCTGGGTGGTGCAGTGGTTTGGTGCCTGCCTCTGGCCCAGGGCACGATCCTGGAGACCCGGGATCGAATCCCACATTGGGCTCCCGGTGCGTGGAGCCTGCTTCTCCCTCTGCCTATGTCTCTGCCTCTCTTTCTCTCTCTGTGACTATCATAAATAAAAAAAAACTTAAAAAAAAAAAGATTCCACATACAAGTTAGATCATATGGTATTTGTCTTTCTCTGTCTGACATATTTCATTTAGCATAATTCCCTTTAAATTAATCCATGTTGTTGCAAATGGCAAGATTTCATTCATTTTTTATGGCTGAATAATATTCCTTGGGGTGTGTGTGTGTGTGTGTGTGTGTGTGTGTGTACACATCACATCTTCTTTATTCATTCATCTGTCTGTGGACACATACACATAGGTTGCTTCCATAACTTGGCTATTGTAAATAATGCTGCACTGAACATAGGGGTGCATGTGTCTTTTTGAATTTCTTTTTCTTTCAATAAATACCCAGAAGTGGATTACTAGATAATATGTTATTTCTTTTTTTTAATTTTTTGAGCATCCTCCTGCTGTTCTCCAGAGTGACTGCACCAATTTACATTCCCACCAACAGTGCACAAAGGTTCCCTTTTCTCCACATCCTCATCAACACTCGTTATTTGTTTTTTTGATAATAACTATTCCTGACAGGTGTAAGGGAATAACTCATGGTTTTGATTTGCATTCCCTGATGATTAGTGATATTGAGCATATTTCATCCAGCTCTTGGCCATCTGTAGGTCTTCTTTGGAAAAATGTCTTTTCGTATCCTCTCCCTATTTTTTTTTTAATTTGTATTTATTTATGATAGTCACAGAGAGAGAGAGAGAGAGAGAGAGAGAGGCAGAGACACAGGCAGAGGGAGAAGCAGGCTCCATGCACCGGGAGCCCGACGTGGGATTTGATCCCGGGTCTCCAGGATCGCGCCCTGGGCCAAAGGCAGGCGCTAAACCGCTGTGCCACCCAGGGATCCCCCTCTGCCTATTTTTTAACTGGATTGTTTTCTTGAACATATATTGTGAAATATCTACGTATATATCCAAGGCAAAGTTGGTAGTTACAGCAATAATAACAGAAATATAGCTCACTTCTTCACAAATGGTTCCAAACCTCATCAACTCCTGTTTCTACCAATAGTGTTATCAGGATTTAAATGCATTTTAACATTTAATATCTTAAAAATAAAAGATCTGAATAAAATTTTTTTCTTTTAAAAGTGTTATGTCAGGTTTTTTTTAAAAAAGAATCTCTTTGGGTCTGCTGCATCTTTTCCAGGGTTTCTCATTCAAATATTGTTAAATGAATTTATATTTTTCCTCAGTCATAGGCTTCTATTGATAGTTGTTTAGGCAGTTGTGGGAAATGAGGTTAGCTGAATAGTCCTTTTTAATTCTTCATAAATATTATTACTGTAAATATGCAATGTGGGAATAATTAAGTTTTTATAGATTTTTGTAAGATCATGAATTTCTTTAGAGACTACTCAAATCATGGTTATGTTACAGTTGTTATTGTCTAAATGCTGGCAATAAGTTATAAGCTCATAACTCTTTAAAACTTAGTTTTAAAAATTAAGACAATATATATGTCCTGTAGAGGAAATCTATGAAACTTTGAAAAATGTAATAGAAGGTATAGATATGGAGAGTTACATCTTAGAAGAGAAGCTAACCATTATAACAATGGTAGTTTTTCCAAATTTAATTTCTATACTAGTATTGACTCTGTGGTCAGTGAAAGTTGAGGATGAGATAGGCCACAGTGCATGTAGCAGCTCCTTTAGAAAACTTAGCTAACTGTGAAGGGGAGTAGAGAGGGTGACCTGGAGGGAGCCAAGAGAGTAAGGTATTCTTTGTTGTTTGAAAGAAAATCTAGAGCATGTTCCAAGTGCCAGTGCTTATTGGAACAATACAGAGAGGGACTGAGGACAAGTATTTTGATTCAATGGGATGGAAGTGGGATGTGTTGTTAGGTATATCCAAGCAGAGTTTCTGAGAAACTCTGGAAGTGTCGAGGGATTGGCTTTGGAAATAAAAGGAAACTCTAGGGATTGTATATTGTCAGTGAAGTATGAGGCTGTTGGGAATGAGAGGGTGAGTGAGTGGAAATATGTCGAAAGTTTGAGAAGGCTTGAAAAGCTTAAAAATAGTCATTTGAGGAGGTAAATTAACTAGAGAAACATAGAGAAACATTTCATTAGAGAAACATAGTAAGATTGCTATATAGTGTTGTTAACTTAGAGTGATGGGATAGAACTCTTAGTTTTGTGACCATTACCCACCCACCTTCCAGCTACTTAGATTTATTGCTTGCTACAAGTGTGGGGGGAGGCAAGTGGTCAAGTTCAAAGTTTTGGTTTTGAGGTCACTGATCCCTCCTCCTAGCTCTGTACCTTGAAGAATTAAATACAACCTCCAGCTAACAAGGTGTGGCTAAGGCAGTTGACTTTGGACATCGTCATTCAGTTATAGTGACCTGGTAGAGAGATCCAGCTGGAAGTTAGAGCAGCCATGTTCTGGGTGCTTTGGGAAGTTGTGTTAAACTTAGTGTGGGACAATTTTCAAAGTTCTCTATTGATTCTAATTATTTTGGTGTCTTTCAAAAAATTGATCTGTTTGAAAATGCTTATCTTACTTGGTTGTAGAAAAATGAAACAAACCTTTATCCCCCTTAAAATGGAAAAAAGAGATGTGAGATTTAAAGTTCATAGCTAGTAAAATAAAAGGATGTAAATTTTAGCCAAAATTTACTCTCCATGTTTTACATTCAAAACCCATATTGGAAGCACAGTTGGCAGTTATGCTAGCCTGTATTTCTTACTAATATTAATATCTCTTCTTCTTTCATTTTAGGAAATAGTCTAGTAAGTTTAACCTTTCATTTATTTAGTCTTCACGGATTAATTGAGTACTTCAATTTAGATATGATGAAACTTCGTAGATTTTTAGGTAAGTGAGTCTAATCCATTTACTAGTAATTAAGATTTAAGCCTGTTGAAATTTGTGTCAGTTATATCCATTAGCTATTGCTCTAAAACAAACTACTTCAAACTTAGTGCCTTGGAATGACCCACATTTATTTAGCTGTTCAGTGCTGCTTGTCTGGATGAGCTCCTTTATTTGCCTGCAGGTGACAACGGGTGAGCTACTCTGTGGGCCTTGCCTGGGACCTCAGCTGGGCTGCACGTGGCTCTCCATGGTCTCCCATTAAATTAAAAGGATATGGAGGAGTTGGCACCTTAATAAATTTGCTTTAAAAACAAAAAAAGAAGGGAATATTTATTTATTTTACAACAAGCTGAGCTTGTTCAAGGAGCGAGCTGGTCTACCCACAGCCCCAGACCCCGGTCTCAGCACTGGCGCGCTCTTACTTCCACAACATCCTGTTGGCCAAAGTGGATCAGATGCGGAGGAACAGCACCTCCCTGCCAGGAAGCTTTGTGGGTTCCCAACACAGGTGGAGGGCATGGTGAAGAAGTGGGACACTTTTGCAGTCATTCTCTGATGCTAATGACAGTTTTGTGACAAAGATGACACAATTTTTGTGCTTCTTAAAAAATTTGAAAGCTCAAACTTTAAAAAAATCAGGTACATTGTACCGAGGTATTCTCTTTTTCTGATCCCAGAAATCTCTTTACAATAGACTTTATTTATTTTTTATTTTTTTACAGTAGACTTTAAAGATGATTTGTAATCTGTTTAACCATGCAGGGTGATATTTGCTTAGGGATGCCCTGCTAAGAAAAAAGTTGAAGTTTTTTACCAAATAAAAATGTTAAAAAAATTAGCATGGGAATTATTTCTTACTTTTTTAAAGAAGAAGATAGTATTTTCTTTCCTCATAAATACCAGACTAAGATAAATTTATTACTTAGGCCCTTTAGAGACTTTTCATGTATTACTTATTTATACTTTGTATGCCTGTAGTCCTATACTAATACATTGTGTAAATTATAAAACACATACAAAAATAGATATTAACAAGAGTAATTAAAAGGCTGTTTGAAGGGATGGATTAAATTAAATATAGAATTCCAGTGCTCCTTCCTTTTCACCAATGAGTGATAGTTTACCACTGTGGAATTGGAATTGGCTCACTTTACTCAGTGACCAGAAGATGAGAGTGTTATGCTCTTGGGGCCATCCTGCAGGCTGGATGGCAGTGGGAATAGCTCTGCCCTAATCCTAGTCTACTTTTCATGAGAGCACAATACAAAGGAGAGAAGGTCCATCCCTGCTACTGAAAAACTAATTCCATCTGAAACTTCCCTCACTGATGATGCACCTGTAGGATCATGCTCATATACCCTAATAACTGTAATATTTTAGCCTCATATAGATTTTTGTTCACTGACAAATGTCTAGAATCTAAAACAGTACTTGGCACAATAAGTATTTGTTGAATGATTATAGTGTTAATTAAACTGAGAAACTTAAAATTATATTTAAGAGAGAGGAGTTTGGCACGATGATAGATTCACATTTTAAAAGAGAAAATATTTATTGTTTTGACATGAATACCTTCTGAAAATTTCAAACAAGTTAGCAGTCCAGTGGTATTGATTCTTTGGTATATGTGTGAGTTTTGAGGTGATTATCATCTCTCTGAATCTGTATAGTCAGCTGATAGCCACATAAAAGTTTTAAGTGGAAAACTCATAATTATCATAGTTTTTGTATTGGTATATGCTTCTCACCTACAATGAAATATGGTTTTTTTTTCTTTGATGCAGTTATGATTCAAGAAGATTACCACAGTCAGAACCCTTACCACAATGCAGTCCATGCTGCAGATGTTACTCAGGCCATGCACTGTTACTTAAAAGAACCTAAGGTAAGGTGCTGACATTTACAGTGGGTGAGAATTCTAAGAAAATTCTTTTGACTTACTATCAAATGCTTTTCCTTAAATTAGTGATTTGACTTAAAATTAGAGGGTTCCTTCACAAGAGTGAGTTCTGGCTGGATCAAGCTTCCCATCGTGGTTATCTGTGTAAGTGCAGCAGCTCGAGAACTGGGTGATTGTTGGGAGCAAGGCTGGAGAAGTCCAGGGAAGGTGCAGATCCTAGGAACCTCCTAGTGTTGTGTTAAGACACTGACATTTACACTAAGCTCCTGGTGAGCTCCCTGAGGGCTGGACAGCATTAGTCTGGTTTAGTGAATGAATGGGGAACTGCAGAAGGGAATCAGGAGACTTTAGAAAGCTGTCCTGGGTGTGGTATCAAGATGAATCTGGCAAGTCCAGGAAAAGGGACTCCCGTCAGGAGTTGTTTCATTTCGATGCACCATGGAAGAGCCTGGCGGCTCAAGCTAGGGCAGGTAGCCTTGGGGAAGGGGCTCAGAGTGGATGGTCTGTAAGATTTCTTCTGAGTTAGAGTATCTAGGTTATGGTGTCTGCATGCATTTGGGGGGATGAACTAGGGAGCAGAGTGGATGACGACTGTGGAGCAGCTGAGTAGAAGGTGGAATTCTGTGAAAGAAAGACGTAGAAAAGAGAGCAAGTTTTTGGGGGTAAGGCGGGTAGAGATGATGAGTTCCATTTTGGATACATGGAGTTAAACATATTTGTGCTATATCCAAATGGAGCAGTTGAATAGAGGGTTGGATCAAAGATCCTGGAGCACAGGAGAGAATCTGATGGAGATACAGATGCAGGAATCTTCTGTAGATGATAACAGAAAGCCACATTTGCCCATGGACGTTTTCTACCCCTGAGGGTTGTAAAAATACATCTGCTTACTCTTAGCCCTGCTTCTAAACTCTTCTCCCCTGAGATCTGACAGTTTGTGCTAGTTGATACCAACTGTGATATAGCCATGTGGTTGGCAGTGTTCTGATTTTTCAAGAGATTGTGGAATATATGAAAATAACCCAATTTTTAAAGTATATACATCATGACTTTTTTTTTAAGATTTATTTATTTTAGAGAGATTGAGGGTGCATGTGTGTGCATAATGGAGGAGCAGAGGGGAGGGGAGAGGGGAGAGAATCCTCAGTACACTTCCCACTAGGTGCAGAGCCTGCCTCAGGCCTCGATGCCCTGACTTTGAGGTTATGACCGGAGCTGAAATCAAGAGTTGGACGCTTGATTGTTGATCGCGCCCTGGGCCAAAGGCGCGATCCTGGAGACCCGGGATCGAATCCCACATCGGGCTCCCGGTGCATGGAGCCTGCTTCTCCCTCTGCCTGTGTCTCTGCCTCTCTCTCTCTCTCTCTCTCTCTGTGACTATCATAAATAAATAATAATAATAAATTTTAAAAAAAAGCATATTTATTGTGGTGTCACTTATATACCATAATAAAATGTATATACTCCCAAGCCCAATTTTTTTATTGAACTTTAGAAAAACTCTGGCTAAGTCTAAAGCCTCTGTTTGAGAGTTTTTTGGGAGAAGTTGATAAGTAATCACCATACAGCCAGGTAAATGAAATGATGTTCTATGAGACACTGTGAACACGTCTGCGAAGGCTTCTCCCCTCCCATCTTCCGCTGGCCACACCCAACCAGAAGCCAGGGCCTGGAAGTTAGGGTTGATATCAGGCAGTGGGAGTGGCGAGAGGGGCAGAGAACACACAGGATGGGGGAGTTGTGGATAAAAATGAATAAAAACAGACTTACCTGTGCAGCTCTGGCAATACTAATTTTTGAACCTTTTTTTTTTGCCTATGTAGCTCTGATAATTCTTATTTTAAATACTTTTAGCCCTATGCAGCTCTGAATAATACTTATTTGAAATACTTTTCATTGTTAACATACTCCACACTTAGATAGGCTTCAGTGAAGGAGATAGATAAAATCACTGAGCCCTAAAATGCAAAAATTCCCTTCTCCTTTATTGTCGTTTACATTTTAAAACAGATTCATTCAGGGGCACCTGAGTGGCTCAGTTGGTTGAGAGTCTGCCTCCTCCTAAGGTCATGATCACAGGGTTCTTGCATCAAGCTGCATCAGGCTCCTTGCTGGGTGGGGAGCCTGCTTCTCCCTCTCCCACTGCTCATGTTTTCTCTAGATCTCTCTCTCTCAAATAAGTAAATACAATCTTAAAAAAAAAAAAAAAAAAACCAGAAAAACCCAGAATCACTCAGTTTTAAAAGTACATTCTAAGAAAAGCCTTCTTTTTTATTTCCTCGGCTTTTATGTGGCCTCACACTTTCAAGTGCTGTCACTAGTTGAGTACATTTCTCTGGTGCTAGGAATCCACTGGAAAACAGGACAGGAAAGGTCCCAGTGGGGGGAAGCAGTTATTAAACAAATGAGTAGAATGTTGTTGTAATTACTCATGTGGAGAAACCAAAATAGAGGAACGTGCTGGAAGGTGACCAGTGTATGGCAAGCATTTACAGCTTTGGTTAGAGTGGTCAGAAAACACCGAAACCGGGCAGTCCGGGCGGCTCAGCGCCACCCTCAGCAGGGCGTGATCCTGGAGACCGGGGATCGAGTCCCACGTTGGGCTTCCTGCACGGAGCCTGCTTCTCCCTCTGCCTGTTTCTCTGCACCCCTCACCCCGTGCCGTGACTCTCATGAATAAATAAAATCTTAAAAAAAAAAAAAAGAAAAGAAAACCCTGAAATCAAAAGGGAAAATTTGAGGAGGAACCAGCTGTCCAAAGATGCAGGCACGGAGGGAATTGTAAATAGAAAGGCTTATTAGATAGAGAATTTAGTGAGAAGCGTGCTTTCAGTTTTTATGTATGATTTCTGTGTAAGAGCTAATTCCTGGACTCTAAGTGAAAAAAATATTCAAAGCCCCCAAAATTGCTAGAAAGTTATGGAAAAGTTCCTTCTCTCTATACTTGCATCAGCTCTAACTTTAGTGTTCACTTCTTATGTTTTCGTAGCTGAACTTACATAGATCATAATTGTGTTCCAGTTGACCCTACCAGCACTTAATAGCAACAATAAAAACTGTGAGGTTTTTTACTGAACACAGGAAAACTCACCATTACTAGTTTTCTTTTTGAAAAAGGGTCCTGATGATAACTTTGCAGGTACAAGTGAAGTCTGGCTTATAGATGTCAAATGGTTTGCAGTTTCTTTCTTCACAGGACTCCTTGTTACTGTCTGGCATAACCAGATAACAGTCGCAGGAATGGAAATGACATTTGCCTTTGTTTTTAATTCGCTCTAAGAAATTGTAATAATGTCACTGACTTCTTTGTCTTTGTTATAAAGCTCATAAAGTTTTCTTTCTGATGAAAAATTTTTTTCATGTGGATTTGTTTTCAACTTAGAACTTACTTTTTCCCTTCACAGAACTTTTAGAAATTCAGTTACTCCTTCTCATATTTCTCTTTTTTAATGGTTAACTCTTAAGTCCACCTGAGATGGTTTGAAGTCCAGTAACCAATTTGTTGATGCATTAATTTTTTTAAGTCTAAGTCTGGATTACTGTATTGTCCCAGGATAGTACATGTCTGTTCTACTGCCCTTTCGCCTCTGTGCTTGTTACCATAAGAATATAACACTTCTGCATATTGCTTAGTGACTTACATGTTCAGGAGATCTCCACAGCCATGCCCACACGTCTCTGTCGGGGAGAGGAGGTTGCTTTATATGCAGGGTGCCCACATAGCAGGTCTCCTGCATATATTGACTTAAAGCAGATCTTTATTTTTTTAAATGCTTTTTGTGTATCCTAAAGAAGAAACCATTTTCCTCACCATCGTCTCCATTCATCGAGCCTTTCCATATACCAATTACAGGGAATTCAAAATAGTGCCTTCAAACAAGTTGGAGTTTTCCATGGGATTCAAACTCTCAGACAGTGATTTTTTTTTTCCCCACTCTAAGATGAACTTGACATAGGAGATGGAACAAGGTCCATTCTGGCGTAGGAAGAAAATGTTAGAATTTGAATCTAAATTTATTTTTTATCTCAAAATTTAAAAATTGTCAACTTTCACCTCTGCTTTATCATGTGCGGTATATATATTCAGTATCATACGTATAACTGCGTGGCGGTATGGGCTCAAAATATTTTACTGTTGGTTAGGACACAGGATCACACAAGTTTAGAAAGCATTGCCCTAATATTACCTGAAAAAAAGTGTGTTTGCAGAATGTTATTATGGCAGGAAATGTGAGGTATTGTAGGAACACAAATCAGTCATTTGCTTGCCTGGAGGTAGAGACTGGTCATTGGAGTCAGGCCTTAAAAGAGGAGTACAGGTTGGCCAGAAAATGAGAGGAGATTGATGAAAAACAGGTGATACACAGGTGATATTTCTTACCATTGACAGCTTCTGTTACTTATTTTATCACTGATAGTTTCAGCCAGGCAATAAACTTACTTCTTGTGATTATTTTATTGTATCAACAAAGGTTAGCAATGGATATTGAACTGTAACATAATGATTGCTAGTTTACAAGATTGCTTTTTCTGAGGTGGATATATTGTGAACGTTGTTCTGAATGTATCCATCCATTGGGAGAAGATTTTATTACAGACTAGACATAGACTTTTCCATGATTACTCAATAGCTTCCATAAACATTAGGACCTCAGAAATAACCTTACACTTTGGATTCTTAACTGAAGTCCCGTAACCAGTTTGTTAATAAATAAGTGCCCTCAGTCATAGGTCTTCTGTATTGTATACTTAAACATCTGATAAGAGGGTAGATCTCACATTAAGTGTTCTTAAAATAATTTAAAAAAATTTTTAAAGACCCTCATAGGTCTTGTATTGGTAGTGGCTATAGTAATAAAAATATGGGTTTAAAACAAACCTGTGTTTGTTTTAAACCCATTTCTCAAAGAGATGGTTTATGTTTTAGCTGTCATGTTAAGTAAGCTTGTTTAAAATGAAACAGTAGAAGGACGGGGTCTGTAAAGTCTATGTGGGCAGGGACACGCGTCATTATTATGCCTATCCCCAGTGTCATCATCACCTGGCAGGTGCTCAGTGGTCTTAATGCACAGTCTGAAAAACATGAAGGAGGAGGAGACTTGACACTACTGTTTGGGGCTCATTCTGAACTACTGTAGTGGTACCGAGTTTATTTCAAATATGTCTATAATTAATTCTTTTGTCTCACTTCAGCTTGCCAGTTCTGTAACTCCTTGGGATGTCTTGCTGAGCTTAATTGCGGCTGCCACTCATGATCTGGATCATCCAGGTGTTAATCAACCTTTCCTTATTAAAACTAACCATTACTTGGCAACTTTATACAAGGTTAGTGCAATTTTGTCATGCAGTTTAATATTCTTGGATTCTGGAAAATGTTTTAATGGAATCAAAGTAGCAAACAGATTTTCAAAGAATGTTAGAATTTTAACCAGATTAATATCACCTAAGTAATTCTTTATGTTCAGAAGAGATTTACCATTAATTCAGATATGCCCTTTTTTGTAGAATACCTCAGTACTGGAAAATCACCACTGGAGATCTGCAGTGGGATTATTGAGAGAATCTGGTTTATTCTCACATATGCCATCAGAAAGCAGGTAGGCTGGATTAAGACACATTTAATTGGTTACAAACTATGGAAATTAAGTTGGCAAAACAATTTTATAAAGTTTAAAAATTACTCAGGTGTTCCACAGTTTTCAGTTTTTGTTAAATTTAATGGCTAAATTATTTTACAAATTTATATCAAAATTCTAGTAATTTAAACTATTCTACAGGATACACAGTAGTATTTTTTTAGTGCATTTTTATGGCTCATTCCATAGACTTGACAAGTATTACAAAATTCACTCCAAATACTAGTATAATAACTAGTATTATGTATTTCCACTTTATGCTCATTTGAATAAAACCCTATGTCCTAGGTGTAAAGAAATTAATCATTCTTTATAACAAATACATTCAAACAAGTTTCAAGAAGTTTTCAAAACTGATAAGTAAAAAGAATGCTTTGTACCTCAATAGCATAGTCCTAGAATCAGTAATGGTGGAAAGAACAGAAAATACTAATTTCTTAAGAAAAGGCCATTTCGTGTTAAGAGGCAAGGCCATTTAAAACCTGATAAAAAGAATTGGTGCAAATGAGCCCAATAGGATGGTGGTTAACAAGTGTCCTATCATTTATCCATAAACCAATGCTTTTACTAATGCCTCACTGAGAGAAGATACACTTGAGAAAAAAACCACGTAGGTGGATATGAACTATCTGACTCTAGAGACAAGGTGAGGTGTAAAAATAAGTTTGGGCACTAAAATTTAAATTCCTATCATTGTTCTTTCCTTGTTCCTTTTCATAATATAAAACCTTATTTTAAAAACTTAAGTATTTTTTGTAATGACCATGAGAAAAAAGCTGGACTTTATTTTTTATTTTTTTAAATCTTTATTCACGGATACCATTTGGAGTTATGACAATACTTCTGGTAAGTAATATTGTTTCTTGCTGTAGTACAAATGTAAAAATTGTTTAAACCATAGTTTTTATATGTATAAATTATCTTTTTCTTAAGGCAGATTAAAATGTTTGCTTTATTCCTTTTTTGTCGTGTTTTACAGTTGATTAACCGTGTTGATAAAAACTGAAAATAAGTAACACTGCATAATAGCATTCTTTCATGTTTCCTTTATTTAGGGTTTGTTTTACTTAATACTCAATATTGTGAGCCTTTTAATCTGGTGACTGCTCTTTACTGATCTTTATACGTAGATAAAGTTTGCTATGGCCCACTGGTGGGGAAAAGGCAGGGATTTTAAGTTTATTTCCCTTTTTATTCGACTTGAAACAGTTTTAAAAATGATATATTTGTATTAACTCGTTACCTTTTCCTTTCAGAAAAGTTGGATATTCATTCAGATAATTGATTCTTGAACTTGACCCTGAAAATATAGTTGCATCTAAACTCAAATTGTTTGGTGGGATTTTATTAATGTATAATCAGGCATCTTAGTCAAAATACCTACAGTAGTTAATTGTTGAGTGGGCTGTTCTTTCTCTGTTTGCACCAGCCTTTTGCCTTTCAGACTTCAGACACCAGAAAATAAAACAGAATTGTTTACCTTCAGCACATCCCAGCAAAGAATTTTCTAAAATAATGTTACCAATCTCATATAGATACTTCTACAGCAAATAATTAATTCCTCCTTGGCTGACAAAATAAAAGCACTCTTTTTGGAATGTACTCATATTGGTATTTTCCTACAAACTCCTTTGGTTTTAGTTTTGATATTTTTAATAGTTTTTTTAACACATTCTTTAAAATTCATTGTGATGGATTAAAAGTTAAATGGCAGAGCATTAAGTTTAAGAAAAAAGAAATAATTTAATTGAAAGTCTTCTATTTTCTCTTTATATTTCTCTAATTCCAGGCAACAAATGGAGACTCAGATAGGTGCTTTGATACTAGCCACAGACATCAGTCGCCAAAATGAGTATCTGTCATTGTTTAGGTCCCATTTGGACAGAGGTGACTTACGCCTAGAAGATTCCAGGCATAGGCATTTGGTTTTACAGGTAAAATGGGGCTGGGAAAGATTCTCTTTCTAGGGTAAATTATATGATGATTAGAATAAAAATGAAATCTTCTGGGGCAGCTTTCAGAGTGGTCAAGTCTTGAGGGAAAGTTGTAGAATCTCCTTCCATGAGTGAAACACTTTCCAGAAGGTGAATCTGTTCCTAAGGAAAACAGAGTTGCTTTTGTAGTTTTCATACTTGAGATTTCTAACAAAAACAATTTTCGTAAGATTAGGGTGCTGACCAAGAAACAGCATTTGATTAAAATTTTGCATCTATAAAAGAGAGAGAATCAGATGATTTATTTGTAGCTTTATGTTTAGTCCTGTCCTTATGCTTGGCTCTTGGGTATTAATAAAGCATGTTTAATGAGATAAGCAGTCCTTCAACATTCCTGCAGAAATAAGTGATGGCCCTAGTAGCATCATGAAATTAATATAAAAGACAATGAATTTTCTATTGCAGTATTTTCTTTTTATTAAGATCTTTTTTTCCTGCAATTAGAGTATGTTGGAGCTTAGTACAATTGAAATTTTACTTGTTTCTTAAAAGAATTTTAATATTTTGCTCACTAGATGGCTTTGAAATGTGCTGATATTTGTAACCCATGTCGGACCTGGGAATTAAGCAAGCAGTGGAGTGAAAAAGTAACAGAGGAGTTCTTCCATCAAGGCAAGTTACAATTTTGGGTGATACGTAGTCTATCACTTGGATAAACTAACACAGATATTTGTGGGAGTCCAGCCGGACATACTTGGTATTTTTAGTGACAATTCATAGTAGATGTCCCTAGAACAAATAATGTACAAATTGAGCCTCTGTTTTCAAAATTAGCAGTTCTCTTTCGAAATGATCAGATGTGAATATATGCATACATTTATAAATAGACGTGTAGCTCAGGTTGGAAATTTTGCTACATGGAAAGATTTTCCTGACCTTGTTACATCTTTGTCCCACGTGGAAGGTATTGCCATTATGAATGTGCAAGATATTTTTAGCAATTTAAAGCCAGGAACCAAGGATCTTCATTTTATGTACCTTCCTTTTAGAAATCTAAGTGTTAAATTAAAATGCTAGTAGAATTACAGTCATGGGGGTAACACCTAGTAAAATTTTTCATGTCCTCCATTTAAATTAGGATATCAGCTTGAGATGCCTGGGTGGTTCAGCGGTTGAGTATCTGCCTTTGGCTCGGGGTGTGATCTTGGAATCCTGGGGTCGAGTCCTGCACTGGGCTCCCTGTGTGGGACCTGCTTCTCCCTCTGCCTATGTCTCTGCCTCTCTCTCTCTCTATCATGAATAAATAAATAAAATCTTTTAAAAAATTAGGATATCAGCTTGTTAATCTTTTCTATCTTTGAATAATTTAAAAAAGAACTAATTTAGTCGCCATCCTTTCATGAGGATTAAGTATGTCATGTTTTTCCTAAGGAATTTACAAGTAAGATGAAGACTTTAATTATATACTTAAGCAATGGATACGTTCCACATTAATAATTCTTTTTTTTTTTAATTTTAGGAGATATAGAAAAGAAGTATCATTTGGGTGTGAGTCCACTTTGTGATCGTCAGACTGAATCTATTGCCAACATCCAGATTGGTAACTATACATACATAGATATAGCTGGTTAGAAAAATCCTGCTGACTTTAATTTTATCAAAAATAAATATACTTTTAAAATATATAATATTAAAATTGTGCTCATTTCTGTTTTTTAATTGAGGAAATTTTACCACTTTTTCCCCTTTTATGGCTCTTATGATTTACTCTCATTTGATCTTAAGTCATAAAAACCATAATTTTTGCAAAGCAGGTGGCAGTGACTTTGTTCTGAAACTGAAAGAATGTATGGTTTGCTAATGTGGAAGCTTCTTTTGCATGATTCTCAGATTGCCTTTCTGAAGCGAGAAAGTGACCACTGAGTGAGCAAGATGATAACGTGAAGACCAGTTTCTAGTACTGCTTACTTGTCTCTTTTAGCATTGCCTATTGGTTCATTCTTCAGCCTCCTGGGAATCTCCCCTTAAGCCGTCTATTTCAGTCTGCTCTCCAGCAGCTGCCCCTCACGTACCCACAGCAACTCAGGACTCTGCCCTGTTCCCCAAATCCGTGACGCCCCTCCACTCTTTGTGCCTCGCCATCCTTCCCATCTGCCTGCTGGACTCATTTTTCTGGAAGAGCCACCTCCTCCCGAAGCTACCTTCTACTCTGCAGGCAGAGTTGCTCTTTTTTCCAGGCCTTCCAGAACACCATATCCATCTGTCCTTGCACCCAGTTGCTTGTCCCTGGCAATGTGTTCCTGAGGCCCCACACTGCACCTGGAGGCAGGGGGCACTTGGGAACTTTTAGGAACCATTACAGGAGCCATAGCTGTGATGGAAAACCAGGGAGATGTGCTGATTGAAATATGGGCAACTTGTTGTAGAAGAGCAAAGGAATGAGCGGTGGAGTTCTGAGCATAAAGTAGGACTGTGCAGAGGGGTAGGTCAGCGAGGTATTGAAGGATGAATATAATATTGGTAGTTGGTGTTGAGTAGGATATTGGAGCATTAGTGAACATTAATGTGTACACAGGGCAGCCTGGGTGGCTCAGCGGTTTAGTATGACCTTCGGCCCAGGGCGTGATCCTGGAGACCCGGGATCGAGTCCCACGTCAGGCTCCTTGCATGGAGCCTGCTTCTCCCTCTGCCTTGTGTCTCTGCCTCTTTGTGTCTCTCATGAATAAATAAATAAAATCTTTAAAAAAAAATGGGTACACAAACTTCAGAAAGATAAAGTTTCTAGAAATTCAGAAGATAACATGCTTCTGTGGCATAATACTTTGAGAAGAGGCCTGTGCTCTAGGGTGAGAAATTCAGAAATGTAATTCTCGCATTGTAATTGCAAAGGATCATCATGTAGAAGACAGGAGGTTGTAGGGGACTTGACTGCAGGAGGAGAATAGGGAAAATGAAGAGCCAGGCCCAGGAGAGTGTGGTACAGGCCTGTGGGAATGGTGTTGGGGTGCTGAGGTGCCAGGAAACCTAAGGAGTTTTACAAAGGGGGATGCTTTCTTTTGGGAAGATGAAAAGACAATTATGAAGCAGATCTACTGTGCCTGGAGTCTCAAGCAGAAAAATCTTCAAATGCAAAAGAATAGGTGAAACGTGGTCAAAGGGAATTGAGTCAAAGATAGGTAGCAGAGGCACTGTAACCACTTTAAGTTCTTTCTGACTCCCTTGGTTAATGTGGGAACTTTACAGTGAAGTTTTTTAAAACTGCAATTTTTAAAAGGGGAAAGAAGCTAGATCCCTTCAACTCTTCATTTCCATCTGTAGATCTTGTCCATGTTGGACAGTTCCAGGTGAGGTTATCTGAGGGACGGGATACAGAAAATGATGGTAAAGGTTGACATCTGCTAACTCTTCACAACAACCCTAGGAGACAAATACTGCTAGTGCTTCTTTTTCAGATAGTTTGCCAGTTATATACAGTTCACAGATATTGGTCTTTTTGACATCAAATCCCATGTAAAATAGGGCTTGGAAAGATTATATTTCTAGGTAAATCCTGTGACTAACAGAATAAATACCGTGATTACTCAGAGTCAGCATAGGGTCATTAAGTAGACGTCGCATTTAATTAATCCAGGTTCCATCTTTGATAGGAATAATAGTTTTGTTAAACAAGAAAACATCATGTACTGGGTAAGGTATTGACAGGGTGTCCTGTAGTACATGGAGGTGAGAGAGAGGCGCATGTACAGTAAGTGGATTCACAAGCAGCTGATAAGTAGAGCCCCGCCCTCCAAGAGGGAGCTGCATGGCTCTATGTGTCCAGGTCCCCAGCCTGTTCATTTTTACCAGGTGCTTAAGAGCTGGAAGAATGAGGGTTAACCTAGAGCTGGAAGTAATACTTCTGGATTGTTGGATGTTACGGGCAAGATCCAAAAGCTCTCAACCAGTTGGAATAATGGGTGAATCCATAGGAAGAAACTCGTGTAAACCCTGATAATAAGATTCTAATTTGGGTATAAAACTCTAGCTGCTCATGACTTCAGTATGGGATCTAGAAAAGACAGGCCTTTGGGTGACTGTTCAGCCTGACCCTGTGGTGTGAGGATGGCTCACAAAAACCTGCTGCTCTCTTTGACTGCAGTGATGACATTTTTCTGTTTGTCTGTTTCTCTTCACCAGAACACAACTCCTTGAGGGCACATCTTGTCTATTCCCTGCTATATTCCTGGCCACCCTAGAACAGTGCCTGGCATATAGTAGGTTCTCAGTTAATATATATGGTGGGAATGGAAGAAATGGAAGGCCTTATTTCCACTTATTAACCAATAGTCCAGATAACTACAGTTTGTACACTTTTCTAATAAAAAGTCCTAATTGCTTTTTTTTTTTTTTTTTTTTTAAGATTTTATTCATGAGAGAGAGAGAGAGAGGCAGAGACACAGGCAGAGGGAGAAGCAGGCTCCATGCAGGGAGCCCGATGGTGGGACTCCATCCAGGGACTCCAGGATCACACCCTGGGCTGAAGGCAGGCACTAAACCACTGAGCCACCCAGGGATTCCCCCAATTGCTTTAATTCCAGAATTATTTGCCACCTAAATGTAACCTATGTTGTGTGTGGTCCACAGAGATCTTTTGCTGCAAAGGAAAAGTTTTGGAGATGAAAAAAATTTAAAAACTGTTAATAGCAGTGATAGAATTTGAATTTTGTAAAAGGTTTGGCTCTATAAATTCTGATTTAAGTGGCCAATTGTAACCATGGGCAGGTGTGAAGATTGTCATCCCTGAGGGGATAAAGCAAGGCAGCAAACCAGCAGTGCCACTTCAGTTCCCACCTCATCACCCACAGGCCTGGGAGACCCCTCTCAGCCTCTAGCTGTCTTCACTGCAACCATCTGCCCTGCTTTCCTCACAGTTGGAAGTGTTTGCTCAAATAGATGTGGTCGTGGAGCTGAGAGCAGTCGTCAGAAAAGATTTGATGTGTTTGTCAGTTAACCTTAGAGTTCTAGGAGTTGGGCAGCCCGGGTGACTCAGCGGTTTAGCGCCGCCTTCAGCCCAGGGCGTGGTCCTGGAGCCCCTGGATCCAGTCTTGAGTCTCATGTCGGGCTCCCTGCATAAAGCCTGCTTCTCCCTCTGCCTGTGTCTCTACCCACCCCCCCACCCCCCTGTGTCTCTCATGAATAAATAAATAAAATCTTAAAAAAAAAACAAAGTTCCTTAATAGGTTCTTCAGAGAAGTTAGGTAAATTTACACACACACACACACACACACACACACACACACAGAAACTTGGTAATACTGGATTAGGATTTAGAGAAAAAACACCGGGTAGATGTTTTGAAGATGAAGTTTCAGAATATACGTTAATACCTTTTTTCTCTTATTTTCTCAAGGTTTCATGACTTACCTAGTGGAGCCTTTATTCACAGAATGGGCCAGGTTTTCTAATACCAGGCTCTCCCAGACAATGCTCGGACATATGGGGCTGAACAAAGCCAGTTGGAAGGGGCTGCAGAGAGAACAGTCCACCAGTGAGGACACTGATGCTGCGTTCGAGGAGTTGAACTCACAGTTATTACCTCAGGAAAATCGATTATCATAGCCCCCAGAGTCAGTGGGACAGACTGTCTCCTGCAGGTGTTTAGAAATGTGAAATGGGGTCTCAAGGTGAGAGGACTTGCTCTTGACTGCCAAGGTTTCCGAAGGAACGAGGCCAGCGTTATTTATTCCCAAGGTGTCCTCTCTCGGATCACACAACCCCACTTTTTAATTATAAGACCTGAACATATAGCAATATGCATTTGGCTTTCGTGAGAAACCTTGAATATGCAAAGCCCAGCAGGAGCGAAGAGGAGGAACAAAAGGAAGCTTTGAGGTGTGCCACCGAGTCTTTCCAAGCATTTATTCCTCGAACCACGAAACTTGAACTGGATCTTTCAGCAGAAATCTCTTGGAATTTAACCAATCTGATGCAACATTGTGTATCTGTACCTTCCACTAAGTTCTCTCTGAGAAAATGGAAATGTGAAGTGCCCAGCCTCTGCTGCCTCCTGCAAGACTCGATGTTTACAAATCCACTCTGAAATACTGGTTCTAAATTGCCTTGGAGCATGATTGTGAAGGAACCACTAAGAATTTTAAAGATCAAACTTAACCTGCAGCTCTTTCCCTCTGGTTTGCCTTGTTTCTTCTTTGGATGCCACCAAAGCCTCCCATTTGCTGTAGTTTTATTTTGCGCACTGGAAACTGAGCATTTATCATAGAGTACCGCCAAGCTTTCACTCCAGTGCCGTTTGGCAATGCAATTTTTTTTTTTAACTCTTAGTTTTTAATTTGGGGCGGGCGGGGAAGAACACCAATGTCCTAGCTGTATTATGATTCTGCAGTGAAGACATTGCATGTTGTTTTCACTACTGTACACTTGACCTGCACATGCAAGAAAAAGGTGGAATGTTTAAAACACCATAATCAGCTCAGGGTATTTGCCAATCTGAAATAAAGTGGGATGGGGAAGTGTGTCCTTCAGAGCAAGGGTACTAAAGTCCCTTTCGCTGCAGTGAGTGAGAGGTATGTTGTGTGTGGATGTGTGGATGTGTGTTTGCGTGCATGTTTGTGCATGTGTGACTGTGCATGTGGTATATTTATCCATGTGGGAAAGGAGTTGAAATGTAAGCTTTTATTTATTATTTTAGAATGTGACACAGTGCGCAGCCACACTGGGGGAGGGGAAGGTAGGTGAGCCGTAACAGACTGCTCCAGTTGCCTTAAACTATGCACAAAGCTAAGTGACCAAACTTCTTGTTTTGATTTGAAAAAAAGTGCATTGTTTTCTTGTCCCTCCCTTTGATGAAACGTTACCCTTTGATGGGCCTTTTGATGTGAACAGATGTTTTCTAGGACAAAAATCTAAGGACTAATTTTAAACTTCAAACATTCCACTTTTGTAATTTGTTTTAAATTGTTTTATGTATAGTAAGCACAACTGTAATCTAGTTTTAAGAGAAACCGGTGCTTTCTTTTAGTTCAATTGTATTTCCCTTGTTACTGTAAAAGACTGTTTATCGATTATGTTTACAGTTTGTTGCAACAGCCATTTTCTTGGGAGAAAGCTTGAGTGTAAAGCCATTTGTAAAAGGCTTTGCCATACTCATTTTAATATGTGCCTGTTGCTGTTAACTTTTGATGAATAAAAACCTATCTTTTCACATATTTATCTTCGATATTTACCTTACAACGCAATCTTTTGGAAATCATGATGCTAATTACTAGGAAATCAGAGATTTAGCTTCTTGGTTCTAGCATTCACTCATCGGATACTTAGCCAGCTAGGTGCAGGCACAATCCATTAGCGTTATCTGCACCTCACGAGTGAGTGAGAGGCCCTGGGTATGTAGTTGGCTCCAAGTTCTGACTAATACAAGGGAGAAATCGGCTTGATTCTCCTTTGATTGCTGATCAGTGTAAGAAGGGCATCACTGGGCTTCTCCTGTGTCTTCCCAAGTCCTATTCATTAGGAAGGATATAGTACAAACCTTAAAATCAAACATGCTGTCATTATTTGCATAGAAGAGTGATGTCCAATAGAAATATAATGTGAGCCATGTAAGTGAATTATCAATTTTCTACTAGCCACATTTAAAAAAAGGAAAAAAACAGATGGAATTAATTTTATTAACATTTATTCCAGTATGTCCAAAATATTGTACCATTTCCATATGTAGTCATTATCTTAGAAAAAACAATTGGAGAGATATTTTACATTCTTTTTTGGGGGGGTACAAAATCTTTGAAATCTGGTGTGTTTTTTTACACTGGAGACCACATCTCGGTTCAGACTTAGCCACATTTTGAGTGCTATGGCTAGTGGCTACCATATCGGACAGTGTGGGTACAGCAGTCTGATGTAGTAGAGTGGACTGTACCTGGGGAAGGTCAGTGGCCATTAAAGGTGGCACCATCCTGACAAATCTGATGCATCTAGAGTCTGATGAGATCTTTACAGGCTCTGAGAAGATCTTTACAGACCTAGGATGTCAGCACATGGAAAGTGGAGCTATCTCCTAGGAAACTCCCATTAACCAAGCTCATAGTAACAGATACTTTTTTTTTTAATGTTAGTATTTGAATTTACAATGGAAATATAACTATCAATCGTTCTCTCCCTTTAGGCAAATCTTCTTGGGAAGTCAAGTTATGATCAGCCGGTTACTTGGTGAGCATGGATTCTGAGCAAGGGAAGCAAGTTGCCTCATGCATCCATCTCCCTACGGGGATGTGCCTGCTGATATTCATGTTGGTGGACCAGGGTACACTCTTCCCCTGGATGATGCTAGAGATTCTCGGCCAGTAGTTGCTTCTCCACATCAGCTTCTGATTGGCACATCCAGTAGATCTGTCAGTACCTTCAGCTTTGTCTCAGTTGAACCTGCCTGGGCTCCATCTGCCGGATGATTGCTTACTTCTGCTCTGATCCATTATGTGTTTCTTATTGTTTGATAGAGGATTATCTTATTTCCATTCTTGGGGGAGACACCTCAGTGTTGCTCCCATTTCCTGCCTACACATATAATAAACCCACTGGCAAGTTATGTTTTGTTACATATATATGGAAGTCACAGTCTATATAGCCCTGTTTCTTAAATATAACTTAGATTCCTTGAACATTGATTTTCTAAAAAAATTTGAGGAAACAGTTCAATAATTTAGAAGATTACACTTAAAATGTTATGGAACAATTAAAATTCACATGAATTTTTAAAACAGGAGACTTCAAAGAATTGTTGAGCATGTAGCAGCCTTTCAGGGCTCTAGGCCCAACACTTCAGTAGTCAGGGGGCATGTCCTCTGCTCTGGGGGTAAAGGTCCGTGGAGAGAAAATTTTGGCACAAGCCTTAGCTTAATGAAAAAAAAAATCTGGTACGTGGCTAATATTTGTATTCTGTAAATGTGATGGTTTATAAGGATCCTCTTTGTATAAAAGAAGCAAATATTTTATGTCCTTTACAAACCGGGGAAATCTATTTGTACCTGAGGTACAGGTTAGAGGTGCTAGTAATTCTTTGAAGATTCCTAAAATGGTTTCTTTTCCCAAAATGCTTTCTTGGCTCTTTAAGCTTTCAGTTTTCTTAAAACTCTGAAATTTTTGCATCAGAGGTTTACAGTGTTTTCATGTGTACTTTTTTTAATGTATAAATATTTTGTTTAAATCCTCTCCCAATCAGTATCTCCTGCTTGAGAAAATATATAATGATCGACAGCTAATACGCATTCATTGATGTTTTTAAATAAATGTGCATATTAATCACCATGGCATCGGCGTACATGTGAAACATACTGTTACAAGATATGTGCAAGACTTAGTCTGAGCCATTCCTTGCTTGCTAAGGATCTGCAGACAACCTTTGTCTTTGGAAGGCCCCCCAAGGGTCCATGGTCTGTCGGTGGAATGCTCACTACCTGGAGGTGAGCTGCCAGGGGGCTCACCGCAGGTCTCATCCACCTTTTAGTCTCTTGTGCTTAGCACAGGGCTAGCGTTAATTGGGCCATCACTAAATGTTTGTTGAACAAACTAATTTGGTATTAATGTGTTTCCTCTTTAGCCATCAGTCTAACATTAAGCAATTCTATCAAAACTAGTGTGTGCTGAATCATGTGGTCAGCAACATCTAGGTTCCTGTTGTGTGCAGAGAGCACTGCACTGGTTGTAATAAAGGTATTAAAAATTACAAAACCCTGGTCTCTGTTCTCAAAATGTTTGGGTGACAAAATGATGTGTGTTCTCAAATATGGCAGGTTTCTGTATTCTACAAAATGACTGCTGAGTATTGGGGTGTGGTTTAGGAGAATGGTTTCATTTGGTTAGTGATGAAAATGATACCATTTCTAGTAATTCTTGCATTTTTTAACATCCATGACCAATAAAATCATTTAGCTTTCAAGTTTGATTCTAAAATATAGTCTCCACATCCTCCCCGACACTTATTTTTCCTTTTTGATAATAGTCAATCTGATAGGTATGAAGTGATACTGTGGTTTCAATTTAATTTATGATGGTGAGCATCATTTCATGTGCCTCGCCTCTTGGCCATCTTTATGTCATCTATGGAAAAATATCCAGGTCCTCTACCCATTTTTTTAATTGGGTTATTTATTTTTTTTTATACAAGTTGTAGAAGTTCTTTATATATTTTGTATATTAAGCCCTTATTTTCAGGTATCTTCTACCACTAAGTGGGTTGCCTTTTTGTTTTGTTGATGGGTTTCCTTTGTTGTACAGAACTTTGATATGATCCAGCTTGTTATTTTAGATTTTGTTGCCCTTGCCTGAGGAGACTGGTCCAAAACCATATTTCTAAGACCAATGTCAAAGATAGCACTGTGTATGGTTTCTTCTAGGAAGTTATGGTTTTAGGTCTCATATTCAAATCTTTAATCTGTTTGAATTTATTTTTGTATACAGTATAAGATAGCGGCCAGTTTTCCAACGCCATTTATTGAGATATTGTACATCCTTGGCTCCTTTGTCATAGATTGACTGTATATGCCTGGATTTATTTATGGGCTTTTTATTCTGTTCCATTCATTTATAGGTCTATTTTTATGCCAATATCATACTGTTTTAGTTACTAGATTTTTATAATAGCCTTTGAAATCACAGTGCCTCCAGCTTTCTTGTTCTCATGATTGCTTTGGCTAGGGGAACTCAGGTGGCTCAGTTGGTTAAGCATCTACTCAGGTCATGATCCCAGAATCCTAGGATTGAGTCCCACATCAGGCTCCCTGCTTAGTGGGAAGTCTGCTTCTCCCTCTGCCTCTGCCCCTCCCCCCTGCTTGAGTTTTCTCTCTCAAACTCTTTAAAGAAATAAAGATTGCTTTGGCTATTGTGTGTGTGTGTGGGGGGGGGGGGGGGGGACATCTTTTGTGATTCCATACAAATTTTAGGATTATTTGTTCTAGTTCTGTGAAAAATGCTGTTGGTACTTTGATATGGATTGCACTGAATCTGTAGATTGAGTAGGAGCATTTTAACAATATTCTTTGAATCCATGAACATGGTATGTGTCATCTTCAATTTCTTTCACCTGTGTCTTGTAGTTTTCATAGTATAGGTTTTCACTTCCTTAAATTTATTCCCAGATATTTTCTTCTTTTTGATATAGTTATAGATGGGATTATTTTCCTAATAGCTCCTATTAGTGTATAGAACTACAACTGATTTCTGTATGTTAATTTTATATACTAGCTTGTTTAAAAAAGATTTTATATTTTAGAGGGGAAGGAGGGGCAGAGGGAGAGAACGAATCTCAGACTCCCTGCTGAGCATGGAGCTCATCGTGGGGCTCCATCCCACAACCCTGAGATCATGATCTGAGCCGAAATCAAGAGCCTCCAGGTATCTCTGTATACTGCTTCTTGACAATTCATTGATATAGTTATGATAGTGTTTTGGTGGAGTCTTTAGGTTTTTTAGTAAGTGTGTCAACTGCAAATACTGAGTTTTACTGCTTTTCCTATTTGGAATTCTTTTCTTTTTCTTTCCTGATTGCTGTAGCTAGACTTCCTAATACTATGTTAAATAAAAGTGGTAAGAGTGGCCATCCTTGTCTTAGGAAAAGCTTAGCTTTTCACTATTGAGGATTAGGTTACCTGTGGGTTTGTCATACGTGGCCTTTATTATTTTCAGATATGTTCCTTCTATACTCACTTTATCATAAATGGATATCAAATTTTGTCAAATGGTTTTTTCCGGCATCTGTTGAGATAACCATACAATTTTTATCCTCGTTTTGTTAATGTGGTGTATCACATGGATTTGCAGATGTCCAACCTTCCGTGCATCCTTGGAATAAATCTCATTGGATTCTGGTGTATGGCCCCACTAAATTCTGTATGTAATACTTTGTTGAAGATTTTTGCATCAATGTGCATCAAGGATATTTGACCTGTGGTTTTCTTTTCTTATGGTTTGTCTTTCAATATCAGGGTAATGGTGGACTCTGTAGTCTTTATTATTTCCGTCCTTCTACTAACTTCAGATATAAAGTTAGATTGTTTACTTGGGATTTTTCTCATTTCTTGAGGTAGGCTTGTTTTGCTATGAACTTCCCTCTTAGAACTTTTTTGCTGCATTCTATGGCTTTTGGAAAGTTCGGTTTTTATGGTCTCAAAGTGTTTCTCTTTGATTTCTTCATTGACTTATTGTTTTTTTAGTCTCCATGTGTTTTTT